>NW_024037067.1:5239408-5839408 GCF_015706575.1 Patiria miniata
ACCTGTTGAAGTTTCAGCTAAGTGGATTTTACACTTTTCAAGAAAACAGTTAAAAACAAAAACCTTTGCGAAAATGTTCACGAAGCACATTTTCGTCTGTATCGTTTTCGTCTAATCCCGATTTCCTTATCTGTCACCATCACAGTACTTTATTTAGACTACACCTACCATAAACAGGCTTTATGCCCATGCTTGCCAATAACACTGCAAGTATTAGAAAAATTGTTTCAGTACCACTGTACAATCGGTGTACTGTTATGATTATTCAACCGACACAAACTGTTTGTAAAAACTTGTCAAAGCAATGTGGGACCGGAAATGTTGTTGCACCTGCATTCTCTTTTTAGAACTACACTTAACTTTGTTGGTTAGTTGCCTTCATCTGTGCATGAAGTTTATTCACATTGGCTTTGGTGCCTGTAATGTAACCAGAGAAGCTGACATTAATGGAGCCCACTCAATTTGTGATAGACTGAAATGTTTTGGGACATCTGAAGCTCTTGAAAAAAACAGCCACCCGATCCTGCTGAAAAACGATCTCGGAGCAAGTTGCCGGACGGACTCTCCGAGCAGAAAAACAGCCTAGCAAAAAAAAAGTCCCGTCTAATACAATTTCTTCTGAAATCCAAGCCTTGATTTTGAGCATATAAGAAGTTCATGTTTACAGATGCTGACAGCCGTGAACTTTATGCCCCACTTCACACCATTCTGGCAAGATTTCTTTTATTTCCAAGTAAAAACTACGTGTAAGAGAAGAGACTGATGACAGGAAGATGATAAGATGTTAGTCCTTCAGGCTTGGGCACCTATTTTTTTCTGTTTCGTTTTCCAGGGTACGCACTGCATGCCTCTGTACATACTAAAATCAAACGCCCGAAGGGTGTAAGTTTAACATGCATCTGGGCTGTACCCATGCGTGGATTGAATAATAAATCATCCCAGTTGAAACTACTGCATGCATTGCCTCATTTGAAAGTACAACCTTGGTCAATTTCCAAGTATGGTCAGCTGACCATCGTTTGGAAAAAAAATACTGCCCCCACTTCACCAAATTTGGTCCACATTTCTTTGCAATCGGTTACACATCCGTGAATGGGTGCAAGCCATCTAGTCTGGTTCCCTGACCTGACAATTTTCTGAAGTCTATAAATTGCTCCGACGTTTGGTCTGAAGTAGGGTCACGGAACCAGACTACAAGAACAGCATTTTTTCTTGGTTTTTCCAGCATCCATGAACACAAAACTTTAAACAGGTCAGTGTAACAATATTTGCTATATAAAGACAAACCCCAAATCCATCCATTTCTGGAAATTACAGCAGAAGCAAATGTTGTATTATTAAACAGGCTCAACACCTGTTCGGTTTGCATGAAATTGGACAGTTATTGATGTTGATACACTGATGAAGACACTTTTAAAGAACCTCATCACAGATTGAACGAATTCAGTCTTGTTTTATAGATCTCTTTTTTTCACACCTGCTTGCTTCTCATTGCGATCAAATAAGACAAAGTAATAAAGCAGGCCACTAACACTGGAAGTGTTCCCCAATATGACTATAATTTTACCATTTCTGGGACACCACATACAGCCTTTTCTACTTGAAAATCAGCTAGACTAGAATAAAGAAAGAAAACAAAGGTAAATAAACGAATACAGATGGTAGGTGTTAAAAGTTTTTATCCAATGTTTGACTGAAGAAAAATAATAAAACCTTGGGATTGATCCAAAGCTTGCGTGCTGATGGGTTCTCAAGTATATAATAGTGGTTATAAGGCCAAAAAAAAAAATAATAAGTCGGTCTCTGGTCAGCGCGCGCGTCGATTTTAATCATGCGCGCCAATTTTTTTTTCCAAAATGTTCCGCAGTAGCTCCAACAGCGCCCTCTATTTCCGCACCTCCTTAATTCTTTTTAACCAAAGAGCACCAAGGAATGGGAAATTGCACCAAGGCAAATGATCGAAAGCACCAAGGCAAATTATGGAGGACACCAATGTACATGAGGACACCAAAAAAGCAAAATAGTACCCACCTTGTCTGTACAATCCAAGCTTGGAAAAAAAAAGAAAAAAAAAGGCGTGGCCGCGTCAATTCCGGAACTTTGGTCTGACCAGAGACCGAATATTTTTTTGGGCCTAATATGAGGAAAATATTTGAGTTTCAGCTTTGTACCTGTCATTTTTGTTGTTGTTGCAGAGCATTATAGTGTATCATCAATATTCTGTGCACGTTATGGCACTGTATAGCTGAGACACATTTTCACACCACCTAGTCTCCCCTCATGTTGATATACTGTGACCTCCCCAGTGCCCTCTTCAGGGTGTTATGATGTGAAACACAAAACGATGCGTGGCAACCAGTAATATTCGCTCATCCACAAGCTACATACATGTACCTGAAGTGGTGTACTGCCCTCAATGGTTCTTGCACAAAGCAAAAGGGCATTTACAAACCTAAAACAATCCAATGCCTGTATCTCATTTTGAAGCTGATTATCTTCATTTTATAAAAAAAAAATGAAATATAGTTTATTTCTAACAATGTTCAACAGTTCAGCTGTTGCCTTTTACTGATTGTTTTTAATAACTGTAGTACACCAAAAATCAGGTTGAGTACGTCCGACACCACTGGTGTTAATTTAGCCAATTTTTACCACAGCAAAAAAAAAGTTGGACTTTTTGAAATCATTGCAGTGACTAAATGATACATTTGATAAGAATTAAAGTCCTCTTTATAGATATAACTTTCCTCAGGCACACTATTGAATTGCCCAAAATGTACCTACTGTACGTCCAATACTAGCTGTGCCGTGGAACTGCCCTTAACAGAGCTGCCATCTCTCCCTGATTCTGCAGAAAGTTTCCTGAAAATAAACCAGTCTTTCCATTATCTGACGAACAAAATTTGAAAATGTTATGGAAACTGATTATGGAAACTTTTCCCTATTATGTTACATGTAATTCTAATTATGGCCTATCTCCTTGATTGTTGATCAAATCTCCCCGCTGATTGCAAGATGCAAATTGGCAGCTCTTTCATAAGCATATTGCTCCTGAGAGGATCACTAGTGCCTGTTACTTACAGCAGGCTTCCTTGAACAACAGATGCTAGCTCCCACAGCAATGATTTAACGCATATTTGCCTCTACAATACGCATATATAGACAAGGGATGCAATTATATGTGGTCCAATCCAGAGGGACTCAATCAAAATTAGACACGTAGAAACACTGTCATCTGTTCCTCAATTTTAATGACAACTTTCCCTGACACTAAAACCTAGAGGATCAGTCAGAGGACATACAGAGAGAAACATTTTGGAGACCTTTAGTTTAGAACCAGCCTATCCTATCCGGTGCCCTCCTCTGACAGAGGGTGGTGGCAGCCAACTTTGCCATACGTCTCCAGGATGGGCGATCTTTGACACGTCCCACAACTGTGTGGATGCTGAGTCCAGTCCAGTCTTTGATGTTGTCTCCCCAGGTTGCTTTGGGTCGGCCTCTTGATCTAGTTTCCCCTCCACTTTGCCTTCTAGAATTGTTGCTCCTAGCTCGCAGCACTTCCCCTGGCCAGATGTCCGAAGTGGTAGAGCTTCCTCCGGCGAAACTTTGAGAAGTTCTTTGGGTAGAATCTCGGCTAGAATCGATTCATTTGTCCTCTTGTCTGTCCATATCACTTGCAAGATACGGCGGTAGCACCACATCTCAAAGGAGTTTATTCTACAGGTTGGAACTTTGGACACCCTCTCAAGTGGTACTAACTTCTTTTAAAGATTTTTTTCCCAGGTTTTCTTATGATACCATACCGGTGTTATCTGATTCAACACTTTTCATGCAGACAATCCTGATTTTAAAAAAAGTTCTGATAAGAAAAATATCAGTGACTTTAAAACTTATTTCTGACTGTAATATTTTGCATCCTGTTTTCCACTTCACTGGTAAAAAAAAAAAACCTCAAGCGACACTTTTTCGATATCTTTGTCCGTATCACTGCTCCCTCCAGTTCAACTTTCCAAGAGGAGATCACTAATCAGCCCTGAAAATGTCATCGACATCTCCTGGTCTTAACATTTTTCTTTAACTATATATCCGATCCACTGACTTGCCCCCGGAAAGCAGATTATGTTTCGGTTCTCGTCGTCGGCCCACTCAGTGAGTTGCTAGTGTCATGTATCACATTAACGTGGGGAAATGTTATCATGTTTCACTTGATATTTTGAATGTGAAGATTCCCCCCCCCTTTTTTATAAGAAGATATTTTTTTTATTGTATCTTGATTTAAAAAAAAAATGTAACCTCAGATTGTCTGGTCAAAGCCGTTGGTAATTGATGTCACAGTCTTAAATGATTCTCTCGGGTCCAGCAGATTAGTAAAAAAAAGTTTCTTAGTAACATTGCAAGTCTCTTGATACTTTCTGTATTTCCTCCAGTACCTACGATTAATCATGGACCGTTTGAACATAGAGCTAGGAGCCAGGGTACTAGCTCTGTGGTTTGAATGCGATCGTGTTCGGTTATGACGACTTGTCTGTCCATCTTGCCCTGGGATTTTTACAAGTGCATAACAAATAACATGTTTTCTTTGATGTGACAGTAACAACTGGCGACATTTTTTAACAGTGTCTGGAAGCAATCTGTATCTAGGGGGGAAAAATCGCCTGAACGTAAATAAGGCTTTCAGTTTTTCATGAGTCGGATATTAGCTTAATCCTATTAAATTCTAATTTTGTGAAAATGTTTTGACCAAAGTGCATGCAGAAGACCGGTGATTCAACATCCCCCTTCCAGAAACGATCTGTTTTGTTTCTGTCAAGGAGAAAACTGACTCTTAAAAATAAGTTGGTAGCATTTAGGAGCCTGCACCTGACAAGTGGCACTTTCATTTATTTCTGGGGGTTTTTCCGAGATATTTTTGATACTCTTTTGTTTGGTACGATTTCAGAAGTTTCACTTACTTGTACAAGTGCCTGTACATTTTCAAATCAGCAAAATCAGCACTGGACAAAGATAATTTTTATTTGGTAAAAAATCTTTAAATTTGGGACCCTTAAATATTACCGTTCTCAGAGATTCTGGATTTCGGAATAGGGTTCCGAGGGCTTAGCATGTAAAAGTTAAATGGCTCCAACAAAAGTGTGTGCCTTTTATTCTGACAAATGGTATTTAATCAGACTTGCTGCAATATTGTCAAGACATGCTTGATCTGTAGAGTTATTGCGGGGGTTAAATTCGGAAGAAAGATGTAAAAACAAGCCACTAACAGATACAAAGAACCTTGTTTACAGAAATCTCGTATCCACCACATTTTTTCTTCATTTCCCTTCCCTGCCCTTTTAGCCTAGTCTATGTAATAGACCATGATGGCGTACGCCATGGTCTATGATAATTATGTGAGCAGATTCGCTGATTAATTAGGCAAGACCCCGCCTCTTGACCTCCTACATGTAGATTTTGACCAATCAGCGGGCGCTTTCTATATTGGGTCTTCGGTTATTCACCCGTTGCGCGTCATAGACAATGGATAAAAAAAAACATGTCACGCGCTCTGTATCATGTTACGCGTTATGGGCCGGTTGTTGTATTACAAAACACTGCGTTCGAATTGACCAATCAAACCATTAAGTCATGATTTGGGAATGAAATGACGTCACGATTTAGTAAAGTCGACACCGATTGGCTGGCGCGCGGCTTGCGGCATGTCTAGACATATCAGACGTTATACAGGAGTTAGCTCCTTGGATAACGGGTGATACTCAGACTACCCTAAGCCCATATCTGACCAAAAAAATCAGATCTGATTTTAATAAAAATAGAAAGATACACGGCTAAAAAATGGAAAGGGTTCATTTTGTCAATATTGTTTACATGTACGTCCATCTCAAAGTTAAGCCCTTTCAAATTCACACAGTTTTCTTCCAACACGATTTGAACACTCAATAGCTTTTTCATCAAGGCCAGATTTCGTCGGGTGAAAATGTGATCTTGTATACATTTATGTACTTCATTCTTCCAGCCAGTGACTGGTCAACATGTGGGCTTGTACTAGGCCACACGTGCGTACGTAGGCAGATGATAATCTGTTATCGGGGTATAACTTGCTTCTCCCCACCAGCCGGCGCCTATTTGTTCAAATTTTGCGCGAGGAGACCGAGCAAATTGACACTGACGCTCGTTTTGGCCGGGGTAAAAGCGCTGTGTCATCAGTAGAGAGGAGATTGGCCCTTTTATCAGATCCACTTTCTATGTATTCAAGAAGATTCAAGGGGAAGGCACTGTGGATTTTTTTGTAACTCGGAAACAAGTCGCAGGCCACACGTACATCTATCACATTTGTTTTTCACTTTGGATCTGTTTTTGGATGAGCAGTTGAAAAGGTTAAGAGCATTATGACGGATTAGTGTTTAACACTATGGCCGTACGGCAAGATGTAAAGCGCAGTGTAGGGAAGATTTTTATATGCTTGTATACAACCTAAGAGGGAGAATACCCGGCAATCAGTCGGAAAATGTGTTCCTGTTTTTCACGCCTCAATCATGCCAAGGGCGGATCAAGAACACAATTCTTTTTTTGGGGGGGGGGGCAAAAATTTGGTCCCCAAAAAGTGTGTCCAAAAAAAGAAAAAATAACAGCGTGGGGATCGGGCCCCGCTTAAAGGGAATATACAACATTTGCAAACATCGAAAAATAAAACTACCCAGTTTTTACGAAATACCTAAATAGGATGTTGGTAAATGACAGTCTAAAGCATCCTGTAAAATTATGGCACCTGGTGTGAAGTCATTTTCAAGAAAATGGTATTTTTGTATTTTGTAAGTTTCCAGCGGTGGTCGGCCGACCACCGTTGGAAAAACCTAACTATTTTTCAAGTACTGCTCCAAATTTACCATTAATTCAGTCCAAATTTTGTTTGCTAGTGGTTACATGTTCATAAACGGGTGCAGGCCAGCTAGACTGGTACCTTTACCTTACAATTTTCCAGCATCAGTAAATTGATCCATTTTATATTTAGTGGAGTCAGGGAACCAGACTACTTGAACAGTTTTGTTTTTCTTGGTTTTTCCAGCATTTTCGAACACAAAACTTCAAACATGTCAGTGTAACAATATTTGATCTATTATACTAACCCCTGAAATAGTTCATTTCTGAAAATTCCAGCAAAAGCCAATGATGTACATTCCCTTTAAGGGTCCCGACTTTTTTTGGATTCTAGATGCTCTGTGGTGCGATATGAGGCAATTTCTGACTACTTTAACCAATGTTTTTTTAGGAAAAGATGGTGGTTTACTTAGTGCCTGCCATAAGTGCAAAGTTACCTTAAAAAAAAAAAAAAATATTCGGGTTTTTTTTTTTGGGGGGGGGGGAGCATGGCCCCCTTTGCGCCCCCTCCCCTGATCCGCCCTTGAGAATCATGCTGGGTATTGCTGTCAATTTCATGTCTTTCGTACGCCAGCACTTTGTATCAGTACCAGGTACCCAAGTACCCGACCACTGGTGTCAGGAACCGGTTTCAGATAAATTTGCGTATCGTGTACCCGTATAACCAACGTATAAAATTAATCAGTAACTTCTCAGACAAATGAAAAAGAAAGGTTTGAATGTCATCCGTGGGGAATTTTCAAAGTGAAAAACATTAAACAGTTTTAATTACTTGTTTTCTGAGTATTGCACTTTTTGTCATGCTCTGCACGTTGAGCACAAAAAAAATATTAAGCAGAAAACAAAGCCAGCGTCTTGGCAAGATAAAATCCTCTCAACTTGAGAGAGAGCCTTGTTTTTATGTGAATAGCCCAACAAAAAAAAAAACAATTATTTTGATAACATGCATTGGTTGTGTGTTAAACAAGCCTGGAGTGAGCAAAAGTATAAACAACCGAATTAAGTTAACCAATGATTGAAATAGATCGTTTCTTTCCATTTGCAGAGGATTCAGTCCTAATCTTCCCCACGCAAAATGCCAATTGCCAATGGACGTTTCCTTCTTTTACATGTAATCAGAGATTCAGTGACTTTATTTAAGATCAAGCCGGGCATACTCTAGGGTCTCATGGGTACTTTCCTGAGAACGGCGGGCTCGAAATTCAACATTTATTTCTACAAAAACATGTTGATGCAGGGGGATTCAATCCCATCTTCTCAGAGAGAGGGAGAGAGAGGGGGAGAGTGAAAATACATGTAGGTCTATTTACATATTTGGAGCATAATTGAAAGGACCGTCGCCTAAACTGGCAATGCTGTATATCCTTGGAATTGAACCGAGCAAATGCAAGTAATGAGACAGTATTCCTAATTGTGATGCATCGAAAAATTAAAATCCCCCAAAGTAAAGTTCAAGCAGTTTTACAGCCTAATTGTGTTTTTTTTATTGGACTAAACAATGCTGACAGAACGTACGAAAGATGTTAGGACAAAAAAAAAGTCCTACTTCCGGTCTACCCTATTTGGACGGCACTTACCCTAATTTCTTTTTTGAAAAATGAGAAAAAAACCCGAAAACCATCAGTCACTACCTTTTACCCTTTACTACACGTAGACACCTCCATATGATTCTACACAAATAAAATTGCACCATTGTAAATGGGAGCAATACAAGTAATGTCACGTGATGTGAAATCCACGAATCAAATTACAAGGATCTGTATGTCAGTTATATAATGTGCCATAAGTTACAAAGTGCCCATGTTCTCCCAAAGTTCTTACTTAAAGTTTGTATCGTCCGTTCTCATCTGTTCAATATTTATTTAATGATCAGATAGGTAGTGACGGATGAAGGTGTTGATCTCTCCGCTGGAGGTTAGCATTAAGCATTTGTAGAACTCATCAAATAATGGACTGCCTTAGAGCAAAGTTTAAGTCTTTAAGTGGCTTTTATCCTCTTGTGCAGTGTGTTATCGAGGTACGTAAATATGTACGTAATGGTGTCACAGTACAGTGGCTCATGGTTTTTTCTGTGTTAAAAAGTAAGTGATGAGTGTTAGGATTCTCGATACCTGTTAGAGGAGCCCGGCAAGACTGGCCAGTCAGTTTCAAACTTCTACCAAGTCTAATGTGCAAATGTAACCGTGAAAACTGACACAAATGGGGAACTCGCACTAAATAGACTCTATGGGCATTAACTAACGAAATTAAACTAAACTCAGGATCTTTGAATGGAAAAGTCGCGAGGAAATTGAATTAATAGAGACACAGCCACAAATTCTAGATTTCAAATCAAAAAGGACCAAAAAGAATGTATCCACAAAAACTTTAAACCGAAAACCAGCAACTAAAAGCAAAGAATAAAACCATGTATAGCCAGGGATCACGCCCAAAGTCAGGATGCTAGCAACATTAGCAATGCTGCAAACCCGGAAAATAGCAAACGGGGGTGATTCAAAGAGGATACAGCGAAGTGAACCAGGGCATTTACCATTACACAAATCCCTGTTGAGCAAGCCATCTTCGTGGAAGACTTGGACATTCTGTATGTGTCTCAATGTATGTTACCACCTGGGAGATATGGCATTAAGTGGGAATCTGTGACACTGAATTAGAAGCGTAGAAATGATACTGTATAATTTAGAGTAAGGAGCCGTAGATAAGCCAGCTGTAGCATCCCCCAAGCATTTGCCTCCCTGGTGTCTTGCAATGTGACTCTGAGTATGACAACCTCAGGAACAAGACCTTATGAAACCATAAGCCCCTTAAGGTTTGACTTGTTTTTTGTTCATCTGCCAAGTTTTAAACCTTTCCCGTGAATGTGTCTTGCAATGTGACTCTGAGTATGACAATCTTAGGAACAAGACCTTATGAAACCATAAGCCCAGTTGGACTTTCATCGTTTTTGTTCATCTGCCAAGTATTAAACCTTTCCCGTGAATGCTGTCATGCCTTGAAGAGGAATGACAACCTCAGAAACAAGACCTTTTGGAACCATAAGCCCCTTAAGGGTTGACTTGTTTTTGTTCATCTGCCAAGTTTTAAACCTTTCCCGTGAATGGTGTCATTCCTTGAGGAGGGTGTAGAGCATTACAGTTCTTCTACCGTGGGCACAGTGACCGGAAGATATCCCATTTGTACGGACACTTGCCTTTAGGCTTTTCATTCGAGAGATAACGAATGGTTTTGTCTATGTATAATAACAGAAACAAGCTTCCATCTATGGGGAAATTTAAGTTGAGATTTGCAAGCACAATGTTTGTATTGGATTTGTTCATGCGGCAGATTTTAGTTCGAAGTCAACATATCAGTTTGATGGATGCATGTGGCACGGGGGAGTCAGATGAGCGCAGTGGCGCAAAATGGAAGTTAATGCCATCGTGGAGAGGTGATTTATCATGCTCACCTGGAATGACGTCATCGCTTACTTGTGTATCAATGCGCGAACAGGTATCCCACAATAGTTCCAGATTTCCAGTCATGCACAAACACAGGAAATGACAAGGGACAGTGAAGTTATTAGTTCAGCACACTTTCCCTTGTCATTTACCTGACAAGCGATTGAAAGCAGAATTGCTGCGTTGTTTTTACTGTGTTTTATTTGTGTAGTGTGTGAGACATTACTCCCTCGCCGGGCGTGCATCCGCATTCATGACTTCATGAACTCATGTTTCAAAACATCCTTGTCATCTTGTGTCCATAGTGTAGAGACCTATGACAAGCCTGAATTCAAGCCCTGTCTGTTTCTCAATCCACCGGGGCCACAATTCACAGCACAAGTACTGAGAGCTTAATACTTACAACCAAGAATGGCGTGCCATTGGCGTCGGAAATTCTGGTTCTTGGGGCTTGGCTTCCTCGACAACTCTGATCACATCTCCCTCGGCGCAACCCGGTACTTCGCAATGGGAATTCGAGGTGTGTTGTGAATACAATATTTTCACTCCCATCGAAGAAAAGAAAAAGTTTTCAAATCATATTTTCTCATCAATTCTTAGTATAGTGAGACACACACAATTTACAAAGGAACTGGGTTGAATTTAAACCTGACTTGTCATCGGTGGCTCCCTCTGCCAATGGCAACAAAGGTCAGTGATGAAATTGCAGCCTTCAATCTAGACTAATCTGCAGATGACTTCTGTTGGTGGCCCAGTTTGAATAAAATCAATCATTCCGTCAATTTCAGAGTAATCTAATTATCCCCAAGGCACGGAAGTCTGGCTTTTTGTGTGTTTGCTGATATTACCGGTATCTCCTTGTCCATCTAAGAATTTCATTTGAGGATCCAAACGACATCAGTGGGAGGCGTAGGTTGATGAAAGATTTGACTTAATACAGGTCATGAAATACGTATTTCTGATACCGAAACTGTATCATCATCTGTTTGTAAATATATTGTCCAATGTAGAAGCTACGCGACCTGTTTTGCAGTGTGAGACCTGCTCTCACGAAACCCGGACAAAGTGTGTAGTTCTTCTTTTCGCACAAAGGGAATGTGAAGTCATATTGGGGTGGAGCTGAGCAGTTTGAAGTTTGAGCTTTTCTGAATCAGTAAATCTACAACCTTTCAAAATAATCCATCAAGCAGAAGTGTGTTTTATTGTGATCAATTTAGCAAAACAATATGTAGAAATGTCTACAGAAGGCATTTCAATACGTGTGTTTATCTCATAAAATTGGGTTGTTAGGGTTTTATCACATAATTCTTTCTCAGTTCCTTTGAAATTATATATCATTTTGAAGCTGAAAACCTAGGAAATTTGAAAATGCCGAAACCTAAAAACAAGGAACTTTTGTCAACGGGGTTTTGCGGGAGCAGTCTCTTAAATGGCACCATGAGTGTCACTGAGTGATGGAGCTGTTGCACTTCATAAGATACGATACCACTATTATTATAAATGGGGATTGTGGAAATGTATTTATGATCGTATTGCTTGCTTGTGAAATATTGTTTTGGATAATTTTAAAAACCATCAATATATCTTACTAGATCCCCATTTGTCAAACTATCATCCTTTTTTTTTAAGGGGTCCCCCGGCATCGCCCACCCTAGCCTTTTCTTGGGCATTGGACCCTTGATACTACAAAGGGGTCCTTACTCTTTGATAGGGATTGGAAATGCCAGTTTGCTTGTGGGATATACTTGCTAGAGCACTTCCCTTTTTATATGCAACATAAATGGCATACTGTAGGCCTACCTGTCAAAAGAATTGTACTTTACATGTATTTTCATGGAGTTCTCAGTACCTTATCCCCCACTCAGGGGACACTGTAGATGGGCAATGGCATTACCTGGTGAGCAGCTTTATGATATCGACATTCCATTCCAGGAAAAAGAAATGTTCTCAAGACATTGCATGCCAAGGAAACTGGATAGAAATAGCAGCCTTGATGAGCCATACCAACTCAAGGCAGAATTGTCTTAAAGGTGAAAAAAAGTCTGGACAATTTTCCCATATTGTCTACCTATGATTTATTGTTTAATCTGGTACTGGTATATTAATGCATTAAGAACAACATATTGGCCAGGCACCACATTGTGAATAACAGTGTTGGAGCAAAGGCTTTGACCCTCAAGGCCAAGGCCAAGGCCAAGTCTTTGACCCTCAAGGCCAAGGCCAAGGCTAAGGCTTTGACCCTCAAGCCTCGAGGCCAAGGCCAAGGCTTAACCCTCAAGGCCAAGGCCAAGGCCCTGTTTTATGAAATGACCACTGATATAGAACTAATTATAGTCACATGAGTGACACATCATCACGTAAGGGCGGATCCAGAACACAATTTGGGGGGGGGGGGCAAAGAAATTTTGGTCCCCCCCCAAAAAAGTGGGTCAAAAAATTACGGCTTGGGCTTCGGGGCCCGCTTAAGGGCCCCGAAAAATTGTTGGATTCGAGATGCTCTGTGGTGCGATTTGAGGCAATTTCTGACCATTTTAACCAATGTTTTTTTAGGAAAAGATGGTGGTGTACTCATTGCCTGCCTTTATTACGACATCATATAAAAAAAAAATGGTTTCGGTTTTTTTTTGTGGGGGGGGGGGCATGGCCCCTTTTGGCCCCCCTGGATCCGCCCTTATCATCACGAATTGCTTGTTACGAAGAACAACATTTCTTTAATTGCAATCAACATGCTCGCATAGGCCTACACCGTTTTATGACTGCACTGTATCTATTAAAGTATAAATTCAGGTCTTCAATATGGTTTAACTAAACAAAATTATGATTTACTTCTATATTGACACACAATTCTCCCAAGTGTAACAAATGGGAGATCCAAGAAACTGATTTGGGAAATCTTTATTTGCTGGCCCAACATGGTCAGAAATATCAGCATTATCTAAAACAGATACATGCAAATCTTTAGCACTTATCAGGGAGACATATACAACCAATCAGATCTATTCCATAGTTATATGCAATTAAAGTGATCATCTCATTAGCCCCACAAGTGTACAGAATATTTTTGCAGCAAATCTACTACAATGGTAACAAAATGTGATGCTACAATAAAGTGGAAGTGTGCCCAACACACAAATCTACAGGATGCTTCCTTCCTCCATGGTAATACGATTAAAATGGTAACAGCAAAATTTCAAACAGATTTATCTGGAAAATGCAAAAATCTATGGGCCTTGAAGAGCCTTGACTCAAAATTGCAAGGCCCTGAACCCTCAAGGCCAAGGCCAAGGCCAAGGCTTTTGCCCTCAAGCCTCGAGGCCAAGTCCAAGGCCCTAAAATCCAGCCTTAAGGCAGCCTTAAGGCCAAGGCCCAGCATCAAGGCACTACATCACTGGTGAATAATTGAGATGCTGTAATTAATGGTCTGCCTCGTTGGGTCGTATCGATAGTTATGGTTTATTTACGCTGATTTCTCACCCTCTGTCAGGTCAGGTCAGAACAAATTTGCAGTCTCATCAAACTAAAACTTTGAGAACGCACAGAAATGCTAACTTAATGTTCATATTTCAAGGTGTACATCATGGAAAGTATAGGCGGGTCGTGCGGTTGAAACAAAATGATATGATGATTAGGTGTCATTCTGAGAGAAACGAGCATGAAGTGCTTTGAATTCTGTGTTGCACTCTTGTCAAATTTTGTACAGTGGCCACTGGTTCTTTTTTCTAACAGTCACCAATGCTCATCAAAAAGAATGGTGTACCAGTAGCTAACGACAATTGAGAGTACTGATTTCCTTTGTATTATACTAGTAGTTCAAACCATCTGTACAAATGAACGTGTATTAAATGTTGATGACTGTCTAGGAAGCAAAGTTCAGAACACTGAAGTAGTAGTTAAAAAGTACTAAGTAGGTTATTCCTGTCAAAAGTGGGTTTCCTTCTTTTTGCACCACTCTGAAGTTGTCTGCAAATGCATGTGTCTGTCGGCAACAATGATGTAATGAAGAGTCAAGAGTGCCACACACTGTCCTGTGGTATGTCCATGATCGTCTCTTTTGAACATCACCTCAAATAGTCAAATGGTGTCGACAGCTGTTTGATTTTATGAAAGCCGGCTGACAATAGACCTTTATCACGCTGCCACCATTTCAGTCATCCCCTGTATCCAATAACAGTACTGAATGATAAATGATTTTGTGCAAAAAAAAATCTATTTTTCCTTCCAGCCTCGTTCTTGGTTACGTTGATTTGAATAGGAAAAAAATCAAGATGGCCACAACATGATAATGGTCTATACATACACCTTCCAGCAGGGAGGGTCTGTCGGTTCCCCCAATCAAATCGGTCTCGCTACATCTCTGACCTCAAGCCATCCATTCCTCCTTTTTTCATAGGCAGGTAGAACGTTACTATGGTATTATATAATATTTCTAGTTTGTTATACCATCACCAGGTGTAAGTGCTTCTAGCAGCTTTCCGAGTTAGGGCCTGTAAACTTGGAAAGAATACAGTACTTCTAGCGGTACACTCTTATCTTGTTAATCCCTTTGTTTACAAACTGGCCACTGTTATCAGATACTGCTGCTAATCCCCTGCACTTTTCAATATCAGCTGTGTGACAGCACATGTGGCTTGATTACACTGTTAGTGTTAGGGATTATAAAGCCACTGTTTGGACAAAGGATTAAGATATAGATTAGAGGGCTGGCCAGTTTACAGTTAGATTGACTGTTTTCTCTCAAGTTTCTAGTGGAGGTTACACGCAATGATGGACCTGCTTTTGGCTTTTTGTGAATGCAGGTTGCTGAACTCAGTGATGACGGAGACACCTTCCCGCTGGTGACAGCTTCGGGACAGGTTCTAGGAATGGTAATTATCCGAATTCCCTCAGTTCAGTTTGCCATCTCACATTCTGCTATTTGATATGAACTGTCTCATCCGGCAGCAATAGCTGTCAGTTGAAGTGTGAATGTGAAACGGAACATTTTAGCCCAGAGCTATATCACAGAGCTGGTGACAAAATGTGTACATCACGTTGAGATATCTGTCAACACAATGCAAAGATGAGACAACTATAAAGGTCACTGTGAAAGTCAAAAATAAAGAAAGAGTGCAACCATAACATAAGGAAACTAAAATAGGGCCTGTGGTCGATTTCATGGAACGCTAAGACGAATCTTAGGGAGGTAAACTTGTCTTAACTCGCGACTCGTCCTATAGGATCGATCTCATCAAACTTAAGACGCGTTCAACACCTCATAACTTCCTTAGCAGGGCCACTGTCTTTGGTCACTGTTCCCCCTGGGTCAAACTCAACAGGCTTCACTAGTTGCTGGTGGAGGACTGGTCAAAACGGAGCAGAAGAGTCAGCCCTCTGTGAATGTGATCGCATTCAGACCGTAGAGCACCTGATCTCTCGATGTTGTCTCCACAAAGGCCTTAAGGGAAGAATGGCTTGTATATGCAGACACTATTGACTGGTGGAAGAATCTACAAGTGCGCTGTGATCATCAAACGAACGACGATAGTGAACATTGAAGTCAGTGGCCAGCAGCCCGTCAACATGACTCAAACATTAGGCGTACCGACCTTTATCTATTTGGATTTCCTTCAAGCCCAAAATGAAGTTCCACTTTCCCTGGATTTGTCCCAGATTCCCTTCACTGAATTGCACAGATGCTTGAAGTATTACTCTGTGAAGCAAGGGTCTTTAGCTCGAAGGAACATTTGGAATTATTGAGAGACCCCCTCTGAAATCTAACTAAAGGCACCTTTACTGTTTTTTCCCCAGTTGCATACGTAGGCCTATCGTAAACAGTAGGCCTAACTACACAGTGGACACAAAGTGGACTGAAAATGAGCATAAGGAAAGGCTACAAAATACCAGAAGTCAAACACACACTGAAATTTTACCATGGCATGTTGTCATTGGTACCAAAAAAAAAATAAAAGAGATGTTTCAGTTACTGACACCGCCAGAGACAAAACCTGAGCTATCTTAACTTTGACAACATGTTGTTTGTTTTTTAAGTCTAGGTCACCTTTTTATTTATCATAATAAACTGGGAGCTGATAAAACTGTACATGTACGTAAAAATATGTAATTGAGCCTTGAACTGCATCTTGATTGCCCTGTTTCCTCAAAAAGTATACTGCGTTCAACAATCATGAGACTGCAACTGTTATTATTTCACTATTCTGCTTTAATTTTGAATGCCTTTTGTTGTGAGTCTTGAAAAACATGATGCAAAATAGCGCTCAAAATCAAACATTCCTGCATGAAATAAAAACACCTCCTGTTTTGCTCCTACATAAAACTCTCCTGGCACTTTCAAACTACTCACCCGATATCTCCCAAATCGCCAGTCCATCAAAGCGGCATTACTTTTGATGAGATGTTGATCACCGCCAACAGTATTTTTTTATCGCAGCAACCACGTTGCCAAGAGATTTGCTTGTGATTGAATTGCATGGTCGATAGTAAATTGTCGGATTTGATCATGTCTCTCTGCTCCCTTCTGTAGGCCATGAGGGGATGTGACAAGTCAAGCAACCCGATATTTGTGTCCGTTGGGCACCGAGTCTCTCTGCAAACAGCCACGGAGCTCGCCAGGCGATGCTGCAAGTATAGAGTTACCGAGCCGGTCAGACAGGTAAACGAAACAAAAAAATGCATCAGTTCATCCCTTTATAATAGTGTTCAATTCGATTGTAAAATGCCAATTTTAACTTTTAATACCTCAAATCCAGCACGTCTCTCATCTTGGAACTTGATAAAATCCCAAGCAGGTATTCCATTGGCAAGTTCATATAAATACTGAAATCTTGGACCTCTTTGAAAAGGTGAGTGCAACAGCCTAACTTCATGAAGTGGTTTTGCGCCTTATAACTCCCTATTTCATGTGGTCTGTTCGGCCAGACGCAGTAGAAGAATGTGCAGATGTTTAATACCCCCCTAATAGTTCCCCAGGGCTACCCTGCTGAATCCAACAGAATCTGACAGTTAATCATGGCAGTTTCCAGGCTGCTCAAGCCAACGCAGTCCAACGGGTCATTTTGCTAGGTACCTTACAATACAAAAGGACTTACCTGCCTAATCCAACCGTGCCTTAATATTCGTTGCCTGCTGAACGTGACACAACCCAACCGAATGTAACATAAAAGCGTTTCGGTTTGCTGTAACACCATGTGGTAATAACTACTGCTTAGATTAGCACCGTGTAAATACTTATAAAGGTGCTACATAATGGGTCTCATAGTTCTCATTTAACTTGAGGGCCTCCATGGAAAGCAGTGCCTTGCACTGATCGGAGTTTACCCTCATTAAAGATGACTTTAAAAAAACAAAAACCCAGATGGGGTTAAAAGCATATTACACATCGCCAAATATGTCTTCCTAAAAAGGAAGTGTTTTGGGTTCAGTTTTGAACAGGCTAATACAATATATACATCTAAACAAAGCTGAGGTTGTTTTTCTCTCTTTTCCCCCATTTTGATTCAGTTCCTTGTAGACAAAAAAATATAGTATAGAGACTTGATGGCATCAGAAAGCCACAACTCGGCCATGTTGCATTGTGATAGGCAATACACTTATTCGCATCATCTGTTGCCTAAACCCAGAGGGAAATTCATCGGTAGGCCTTACCGTCCAGACGTGATAAAATCTTCAACATGAACTGCTGCATGCGCAGTGGAGCATATTATCTGATGAAATTGTAAACTAATTGATGGATATTTCCCTGCTCAGTTGTCAGGAATCGTTCCGGAAGCATGAGATATGGGGTAATTCAGGAAGATATTAAATAAATATAGGGTGACTATGAGGTCAACTATACAAAGGGATATAAAATAGTAAGGGGCTCTAGTAATCATTTATTGCCTTGATCAACCGATTTCATTATATAAACCATGTAAACACTGTTATCTAACCATCAGATACCA
Source organism: Patiria miniata (assembly GCF_015706575.1). Lineage (NCBI taxonomy): Eukaryota > Metazoa > Echinodermata > Asteroidea > Valvatida > Asterinidae > Patiria > Patiria miniata. Next base: position 5,257,656 of record NW_024037067.1, read on the forward strand.
AAAATACCATCAGCATTTCATCAACTATTGCAGTGATTGTATGTACCAGTTTAAAAGATACTCATGACATGAAAGTATTCTCTCATCGTGTCATTATTGTTGGGAAAAAATAACTACAAAATTTGAGGGCCTTTTTTTAATTAGGAAAAATGATGATCCCTATAGAGCATTCTCCTATTCGAGTTTCTCCTTGTGGTTATGTGGCAAAACACAAAGCTAATACAAAATGTATTGAAAAACATTATTACTCTATGTATGGTCAATGCCAAATATATAACTTGTTTTTTTATCTGTAATGTTGGCTTCGCAATAGCGCCCAATTAAGATGCAGTATTAAATTGGAAACTTTAGACGAGTCCCGGCACGTGATCACTGTGCACGCACAAGGCCCCCTGGGGTGGAGAAACCATTGTTTTCCTTCACTAACATCAGACAGCAGTTTTTTTTAGCTTCGGGAAGCAGCTCAACAAATCATCATGTCTCCCCGGGAGTTAGTTGGGGAGTTAGTTAGTTAGTTAGTTAGTTAGATAGTTAGTTAGTTAGTTACTTAGTTAGTTAGTTAGTTAGTAACAAACGCTGGCATTGTCTATTGCTCCTACATATTTTGACCGATTTCAACCAAACCTTGTCAAAGTATCTGTAGCCCAGCCCCAACATGTCACATGACCAAACTGGGGTCAACGGTCATCGAAAACCTTTTTTTTTTTTTTACTCAAAACACTACTCCTTCCAGAATAGAAATTACATGGCACAATCACTCGACTCATGCATGGACAATTCTTTGGCCCGCAGCTTCCGAGATCCGATCGAGCTTGTTACTTAAGTTGAACCAAACTGTTGTCTTAAGAATCATCCTGGTATATTGATATTTAAAAAAAAAAGTAGATATTTTGTATCAATTTTTCCTACGTCTGTAGGCCGATATTCGTTCACGCGAATTTCTCCGTGACATGTTCCCGGAGACTGCCCCAAGTAGAAAGCAGCAACCGAAAGCCAAAAAGACCAAAGCTCACGAAGACATGTCACGCCCTTCCCATGCAAATGAGGTCAAGGTAGGCGGGGCTAAGAGCACCACGTGCTTTCTTGATGAAGAACATTCCGGACAATCGGACGAGGAGGAGGAGTCGAGTTTCGACTGTTTATTTGGTCCAACGTGACAAAGTCAACAAAATGTGTGCAATTAATGGTGGTTAAACTCATTGACGGAATTATAGTGTACTTGTATGTTTTTTTATGCGTCAATCCTTTATCTGTCAAATAATAGTAAAGCCTTTTTCTAATAAAATAATTTTACCTGAAAGTAGCTCCGTATACTGTCAGAAATAGTTGTTTACCTGTAAACGCTCCCGGATAGATCATAATACATAAAGCGAGTAAAATAATGACTGTCATCACATGGTCTACTGTTAAAAATGAGGTTAAAAATGTCTAACTTTAGGGAGAGGACATTGCATTCCTGCCATTATCCCGGTATGAAGAGTATAGCACTTTGCGATTTTGAACCCTATTATAATGTAACTTGACTGAAAGGGTTTTGTTAGCCTTTTGGTAGTTCATACTAGGGACTAGAAGTGGATCAAGAAAGAGGGGGAAATAATGGAGTTATGGAAGACAGTATAACAGACTTAATGCCGGCTCATACTTCATGCGATTATCGGTGCGAAGCGAATTCGTCAAGATAGCTGCGAACGTTACAATTAATCTTCAGTTGTTGACGTCATAAAATGCACTTCGCTTTCGCTTTAGCGTGTGATCATAAACCGGCTTTTATATATTGTATACCTGACAGATTGTCCATTTGGGGCCCATCAAAAATGGACATAAGCCTTTTCGCGTGGAGTATACGAACCAGCTTTTAAATATTGTATACCAGACAAGTCCATCTGGGGCATATCTAAGATAGACATATGCATGTAGGTCTATAGGCCTATCCCAGATAATCTTCAAAAGCCTTCGCGACATTTAACAGTCGATTTTGTGACATTTTCAGTCTGTAAATCGTTACCAGCAGAACTCACAAAAAGCCCCGGTTTAAGAGGATCACCGAGAGGAACGGCAATTCCCGCTCTTGAGCTTTTATCCCCCACAGAGAATTGTTCTTTTATTTCAACAAAGTGATTGTTTTTAAGCATCTCATGAGATTGATGTCTCTCTTGTAGATTTTTACTTACGTATGTATAAGGTTTGGATTCCAGATAGTCAACGTTTTATGATCTCCACGGTTTTTGGAGATATTTTGCATGGCCGTTCGAAGTAAAACAGTAAGCGTTATTTTGAAAGACGATATTATTTTAATAATTGCTACAGCAGTGTTTCCTCTGCCCATTGAATTGCGAAGTGGGCTACCTCGCAAATTTCAGCGGCCATCTCAGGAGGTTTTTTTTTTCGCCATAAATACCATGTTTGTGTTGAATATAATTTATAGTATATTTTATATTTTTCTTGTTTTCATACTTTTAATTCAACGTTCGATTGCATGTCACAATAGTTGTTTTCGCCATAAATACCTTGTTTGTGTGAATATGATATGTATTATATTTTATAATTTTCTAGTTTTCATATTTTTAATTCACCGTTTGTCACAATTGCATGTCACAATATTCTTTGTGGTTAATTTTCCATGTGTTTTATTACCTTCGTTCGTACTAAATTTCCCTTATTTTTTGTTTTTAAAGTATACATTTTAATACATGTGTTTTTGTTGATCATTTTATTGTACCTTAGTTTGTTTAAGTACGGTACATGACTTTTGTGTGTAACTTTGGTCTATCTGTTATTAAAATTGCTGTACCTTTTTAGTAATTATTGTATTTTCGAAAAAAAAGTTTTATTCTCAATTGTTCGTTATAATATTCGTTTTAGTTGGATTGTTAGTTTTGTTTTCAGTCGTAATACCGTATGCTCCTGAACAGACTGGCCTCTGAAATGGCTCGATAATGTAAATACAGTGATTATTATCGAAGAGCCGAATACATTTTTTATCATAATTTATTTATATAGAAATATTTAACCTAACCATTGAAAATGATGATTAACTTTGTTTAGTATCTGTACTCATTTTAACAATAAACTTTTGTATTGAACAAACCACCTAGATATAGCTTTTTAGCGATTGGCTCATTTCGGATGTCTTTTCATGAGTTTCCGAAAGACACAGAGCATATTTACTCGTACACATCACCATTCGTGGTTGTCGGTGATAGTCAGTCTCGCGAGTAAAACATAAGTCTTGAAGGTCAATATCCTTATAACTATCTTCTCTTCATAAATATTTAAGACAGTTTACGCGCGCCGTGAGTTGGGACCATTGATCTCCATATATAATGTAGTTGCAGTTTTCACCCTTTCTTGGGTAAAATTACCCCAGGCAATTTTTCAGTGTGTACTAATAATGCACGGTCAGCTTTTCAGGTAAAGCAATAACACGGAATTACGAAACGTCTCTGCATCATTGACCGTTTCACAGATTACATTGTACCACCATCTTGGTGGTCACGTGGGGATTTGGGGGGGGGGGGGCCGGGGATTTCATTGAAAGTGCGTCCCATGCGCAGAATGCGATCCATAGGGACTATTTATACCATAATGCGTACTTGACACAGAATGATATACTCACTCTTTCTGGGGAAACCTCACAGTTTTTTCCACTGGGAACTTCCCTTAATTGTTCAACTTTTGATCTCTAAAAGAGCTTAATTGGGGGCCTATACATCAAACGTAGACTATTTACGGAGATAAGTTCACGTAGGCCTACCAGCATAATTTGTCTGCCGGACTCGCTGTGTTTAGCTGTCTTGGACAAGGACAAAATGCAGTAATTGTGATTGAAGTATGACCATCGCAATCCGCAGTACGGTTCAGTACGGTCAGTACGAGTTTGGTACGGGTCAAGTTTGTATCAAAAGTAGGCTTAAGATCGGCGGTACGGGTACAGACAATGCCGCGGGTACGGAGCGGAAGCAAAAGTGGATCAAGTATTAGTCCAAATATGTGATCACTGACGTTGGGCCGAGTATGCTGATCGTTATCCGCAGTACGGTTCAGTACGGTCAGTACGAGTTTGGTACGGGTCAAGCCTTTGTATCAAAAGTAGGCTTAAGATCGGCGGTACGGGTACAGACAATGCCGCGGGTACGAGGCGGAAGCAAATGTGGATCAAGTATTAGTCCAAATATGTGATCACTGACGTTGGGCCGAGTATGCTGATCGTTATCCGGAGTACGGTTCAGTACGGTCAGTACGAGCTTGGTACAGGTCAAGTTTGTATCAAAAGTAGGCTTAAGATCGGCGGTACGGGTACAGACAATGCCGCGGGTACGGAGCGGAAGCAAACGTGGATCAAGTATTAGTCAAAATATGTGATCAAACGTTGGGCCGAGTATACTGATCGTTATCCGCAGTACGGTTCAGTACGGTCAGTACGAGTTTGGTACGGGTCAAGCCTTTGTATCAAAAGTAGGCTTAAGATCGGCGGTAATACGGGTAAACAGACAAAATGCCGCGGGTACGGAGCGGAAGCAAAAGTGGATCAAGTATTAGTCAAAATATGTGATCAAACGTTGGGCCGAGTATACTGATCATTTATCCGCAGTACGGTTCAGTACGGTCAGTACGAGTTTGGTACGGGTCAAGCCTTTGTATCAAAAGTAGGCTTAAGATCGGCGGTAATACGGGTACAGACAAAATGCCGCGGGTACGGAGCGGAAGCAAAAGTGGATCAAGTGTTAGTCAAAATATGTGATCCAACGTTGGGCCGAGTATGCTGATCGTTATCCGCAGTACGGGTTAGTACGCGGTCAGTACGAGTTTGGTACGGGTCAAGTTCGCATCAAAAGTAGGCTAAGAATCGGCGGTACGGGTCGGGTACGGAGCGGAAGCACTTAAATGACAAAAGTAGATCAAGACTCGAGTCAAAATACTATGTGATCAAAATGTTGGGCCGAGTACGGATCGTGATCAAGAGTATAAGCCAAGTATACGGATCGTAAACCCCCTGCAGAGAAGTGAAGTACAAGTGGCATGACAGCTGGGTTAAATATCAGTACGAGTTATTCAGTAGCTTGTACTCTGTCCTTTTACCAGGCGCGGTTTTAGAGCCCCTATTTTTTTTTTGGGGGGGGGGGGGCTATAGAAGGGGTGGATCCATAAACTTTTGCAGGGAGTCGTGCTGAAATGTAGACCTTTTTTGCTCCGGACATTTAGGTCTCCGAAAATCAATAGGTGGGGGGTGGGGGGGGGGGGGGCTCGTACCACATTTTCAACGGGGAGCGCTGATAAAATCCTACAATCATGCACACTATATTACCTAATAGTGTAATGCCCTCTTCTCACGACTATTTTTTTTTGGGGGGGGGGGTCAGACAATTCGCATGTGGCGTCAACTTCTACAATTGGCTACTTCCATTTTGTTTATGGATTTTGTTTATTATTTTTTTTTTTAGGGTGGGGGGGGGGCGTAGAACCGCGCTTGCCTTTACTCCGCACTGATCCACGATGTTAGCAGGAGGTGGCAATTAACACCGAACAGAATACGTACTTGTGCTGTCCGACATCGAGCTTCTCAATATCCAATTAAAGCCCAAAGCCTCATAAACATCCCTTGGCAAATACCATTTGTCGTTCATGTTCCAAACTCTCTGTGCCCATTAGAGGCCCTGACATTTAAACTTCAAATCCATTTTACGCGCCCATTTTCTTTCGCAAATTTACCCTGACATTAAGAGATTTCCTGATTGTAACAAATCCCATTTTTTCCGCTCTGATTGATCCTTCCTTTGAACTCGATACACCCATCCATCTTATGATAGTATCGCGACCCGGCTTCGAGAAGGTTCCATTTACTTACTGACAAACATCGTTTCCCATGATATCTCATGTTTTATCCACTCTCATGCATGCAGCAGCGGTGGCAGCATCGTTGCTGTTAAGTTTAATAAATTGGCCTTGTATCAAGCTATACCTGTCTGATAGCATGATGATAACCACTCATCAGTCATCACTTTCATAACCTCTGGTTTCCAGGCTACATAACATTCGTATACTCGCTGCACGTCGAAACAGCATTACTGCTTTATCCGGTTCGTTAGTAAAAACGTCATACACGCGCACCACTGATTACTAGCGCTCATTGGATTAACACTCAAGTTGCGTCAGCTTCCGGTTCCAATGGTTCCAATGCTACTTAATGGTAAGTGGGCGTGGTTTAAACTGAACTGACGTCACATTAACGAACCGGATTGGCACAGAAAGCAGCATTATAAGGAATAGTGCCTATCATGATGCACATTCGCATTTCAAAACAGAAGGTTCGGATATAACGAAATACTGGGAAATTACGAAACGGAAAACTAATATATACTATCGTGGAGTGTGTAAAAAAAAATCAGTTTGGCAAACAAAAATCGTAAACTTGTGGCTGTCCACGAGAAACATTGCTTCATGACATAATACCCTCACTCCCATCCCCCCTCTCCGCTTCGCTCACCCCTCCCCCTCGTCTCGCCGCCCCTCTCACTATGTTGCACGAACTACGACATGTGCCATCGGATGTGAGTGTCGAAAGCTACCACCGCGGAAATCAGAAAGGCAATTACAGCGAAGCAATTTAAAGAATAGACTGTTCCCCAGAGGCAAAGACTATTAAATGCGTATGCATTACGGACCAGCGGTCTAAACCTTCATATTTGCGGTCGGTCGGTTTGTCAGTCAATGCGTTGTCGTCTTCTGGTTTTTTTTTTTTTTTTACCATTTTGTAATCAAGTTGTTCTGTGTTCAATGTTTACCTGGGTAATCGAGCTTGGTCTGTGTTCGGTCTATGAGTTTAGATGTTTTGAAGCGTATACAGTACATGTAGAGCATGTGACATTAACAATTTTTTTGTCAGCAAATGGTTCTCTTCTGCACTGCATGACTTTGTGCATCTCTTGAAATATAAATGGTTTAAAAGTGTTGACATAATACGTTGTGGCCAAAGAACATGCAAAAGATACTAAATGTTTGGGTTGCCCACTGGATGCCCTTTGGCATGACGTCACAGAGCACATAGTCTTGGTTCTTGGTTCTTGGTTGGTTCTTCTCCTAAATACTCCACGTGGGAGTTTATACAGGAGGCCAGAAACACCGGGGCAAACCCCTTCTCTTAGCGATAAGTGTTTACTGGTCTGTAGGCTAATAATCTTCAGATATCATAATGCACGACGGGTCTGCCGCCAGCATGCTTTGATGCCCGTGCCTTGCTTTATACATGCAAAACCAACTGCATGGGCGTCGCCGGAATTTTTTTCAAGAGGGAGGCAAAGCGCTTTCCAGAGGGGGGAGGGGGAGCACTCAAAGGTGCAAAGTGACGAACCATCGGCAGGGGAGGGGTCAATAATTCTGATGCATTTTTAATGAAAATTGGCAGTTGTCTTCCCCTTTTCCCATTTTCTTTTTCTGTAACCCCCATTTCCGGGGGGGGGGGCAAGTGCCTCCCCCCTCCCTCCCCAGGTTCAGGCGTCCCAAAGTCGCACAAAACTAAATTATCCCAAATATTGCAATTAACGTTTGAGACAGTTAGGAGTCACACACAATTATTATACGTCGAAAGATGAACTATTGCACTCGTTTTTGACGACCCTGTAATATGGCGTCTGGATCTCTGACGCCAGTCTAGTTAATATTCTGAGCAAAATTCACTCATGAAACGCATGGAAGCATGGGGATCGCGAAGACTATAGCATGACGACTTAATTATATACATTATTCACACGTATATACGCAATCGGTAATACAGGGCCGCAGCTAACATTAAGAATGACTCGTCGATACTAACAGGTGAACTAATGCCTAAATATGCCATCAGCATCGATAAACTGAATACAAACCCCCAAAACTTTATTTCATATTTAAAAAAATATGTAGTACCAAACATAATAATAAATGGAAAGCCAATTTCATAAGCTACTTTTAGATGCAAAAATTACTGAAATTGCTCAATCCGTTCAAAGAATATCACCATTTTAACACAATGACCCTAAAACCTCTTTCGTCCACAAATGCGATTTCAAGAATCATTGTCACAATTGTCTTCAAACATCACCAGCGATAACACCTCAGTATAAAAGTAAAAAATATTCAACAAAGTCATTTTGAAGGCCCGTCTTTAAAAAAAAAAAAAAAAAGGTGGATTGTATACATCATTGTTTGCCTAACCAGGGTTGTTAGTAAAGATATTGTGTATGTTGACGGTTGGACGAAACAGGTTTTAGGGTCATTGTATTTAAATGGTGATATTCTTTGAACGGATTGAGCAATGTCAGTATTTTTTTTCATCTAATAGTATAGCTTATGAAATAGGCTTTCCAGTCATTATTATGACTTTTTTTTACTCACCCTGTGTGCAGTTTATCAATGCTGATGGCAAATTCAGGCTTAAGTTCACCGTTTTAATCCAAAATCTTTTTGTATTGACGAGTTATTCCTAATGTTAGCTGCGGCAACGCTTGACATAACCTGAGGTAAACTAGGCCGAAAATTACCTGCGTTGAGTTGGTCACATTATTGACGCAAAGGGAGGTGTGAGGTCCATGAATACTGTATGCTTCCAACTGTAAGAACGAGCTGATATATGCACATCAAAATCGTGCCTCGATGGATGAATCGATTTGTTTGCATGTTACCTTAAGGTTCTGGCCCCTGGTACACTCAAATTAAACCAAAACTGTCCAATGATTTTCATTACACTTGAAATTCCCAGAAAACTGTGTTTCAATACGAAATTCATTCCGTGTCCCCTTGCATTCGTTGTATATAATAAAGTGTGAATTGCGGCCGGCCTACTTGAAACCGCTAGGCCTATGTACATGTACTTGAGTAACAACCTCTTGTCTTTTTATGTTTGCGGCCACTTCCCGCGACTGTCCGCATGGTGTCCGGATATTGAAAAGTGTCGCATGACACGCAATGTTTCAACGTGTCAACCTATTTTTCCCCTCAAATTGCAAAGCGTCCGGGGAAAAACACTCGAGCTGTTGCAGTACCATTATTAGCATGTGCACATTATCACTGTTTCTACATGGAGGCTCCGGTGTATGAATTTGTCTGGGTAAAAGTATATATCTAAGCCTGTGAAGTGTGTGTTCCTGGGTAGGCGTTACATTCACTGTGTGGACTTCCGAACAAAAGAGGTCCACATAAACCAGGTAGAGGAGACGTTGTGTGGACTTGGGCAAGTCCACACAGTGTTTCCCAATTTCTGAAAACAGGTTTAGAGGCTTTTTGGGGTTAGGTTTATCTGTGGCAAAGTGAAGAGAAGCACCAAAGGGAATCATAGAAAAAAATTGGGTTGAAAGTGTTCACACAGTGAGAGTAAAATGAGAGCTTTTTCTTAACTACACGAATGCAGGGGAATGTCCTCACTAGGTATGTAACGTAAACATGTGTGTCTCGGTGTATGTAACTGTGTTCCTAAACCCTCAAGGAGTTGGGATAGGAAATACTAAAATTTCAACCTTCAGTGTTGGGGTAAGGTAAGTCTGTCACAAGCCAATGACCCAACCCACCAGGCCGGCGTTTATCTCCGGTTTCTTGGCACGACATAACATTTCTATTCTCCCTGGATGGGATACCAGTCCATCGCAGGTTACTCCCCAACTAATGCCGGTACCCATTCATGTACTCCTGGATGGAGAGGTAGAGAGGCAAGTCGGGCTGAAGTGACTTGCCCAAGGACACAACATTATACCTAATGACCAGCAACTGGATTCGAACCCCTGACCCTCTGATCATGAGTCTCGAACCCTAGGCCACACTCCCCACCACCAAAGTGTGGGGGTACACTCGGTGGTTTTACAGACCGACTTCCGGAGTCTCACTCTCAAATATTCACTTTAGTGAATGGGGTACCCGCAAGGTGAGTCAAATGACCCGAATTCACTCTACAAAGTCCCTGGTTAGCCTAGATTGACCCGGAATCTGAGTTCTGTTTCAGGGTAAAATTGACATCTTTTGGGGGGTCTATATCAGTATGACACTTTTGTCAAGGTTTCCGGTTCGAAATGACCCAGAAAATGAGACAGAGAAGTGTCTTTTTGACGTTTTAGAGTGAATGATCTAACTTTCCCAACTACGCCATGTTCGTCCAAGCGCGTCAAATCAGGCCTGACCATTTTTGGTCAATTTTCCGGGGACAGATTTACGCAAAATAGACGCGCATGCGCATCGATCGAGACAAAGCCCGTGTTCCGAAAACTTTTGTCAAGAGTGCATTTACTGACACGACGGCATGGCATTTGGTCAAGTAGTCAATTATTTTTGGTAAAATATTTTGGTCAATTTTCAGGGACAGACAGACAGACAGCCTGACCGACCGACAGACCGACCGACCACCAGGTGACATGTAGAAACTCCTACCAGAACTTAACATGCCAAGTATGTTGATCCATGGTCATCAAGCGAGCTAGACCCAAGTCACCCCAAGAGTATAGAATTACCTTTATTACACAAAAACACCTGCAATTAGAGGCGCATTTATTCCTCCATGCTGATGCAAAAAGCCAAACCAATTTGAAATCCTGGCCAGCTTGGATTGGATTTTTTTTGTTTCGTTCTGTTTACTTTTATAGATTGCTTTTTGTATCTTGTGATTTGGCCGAATAAATAATAATACATGTAATAATAAGTATTACCCTGGATTGGACATTTGGGAGACATCCCCGTAGACTTGTGCACAATTTTTTTCAAACTTAAATGTGCCCTAATCCAATATTCCCTTGTCCTTTTCCCTCGAATTTCGGTACGTTTACTAATTAGACCACGAGCCACAATAATAAATTAATTGCGACAACAAAATTGTGCCTCGAAAGGGGACTGTGACATTAGGGAGACATGAAAATGTCTCCCTAATGACCGATGTCTCCCATCGTGCGAAGAAATTACAATTACGTGTCTCCTGAGTGGTACCTTTACACGTACAATAATAATAAAGCCATCAAAATAATAAATAATCTCCCTTGTTTTCCTCTTCTTTGTCTAACAGCCAGGGAGAAACGCCAGTTGATGTAATTATCCTAAGATTGGGATGATATTGATGATGGGGATTATGACGGTGGTGAGGATGCCGATAATCATGAAAATAAATATCCCATATGAGTAGGAGAGCATCAAGCATGCAGCAACATGTCGACGGGGCACATTGAAAAATGGTGTTTGGACGTCTCGTCTACAAGACTAATGAAGGTCAGAGGTTAAACAAAATTAAGTGTTGGAGGCATGGGATAACTTGCTTTTCATGCATTTTTTTGTTTCCAATAATAACATCACTCACAATCCAAAGAAGAATGTTGCAAACTGGAAAAAAAAAACCTTTTGATCAAGAAACACGATTTCGTCAGAACTTTTGAATTCCAACGAACGGTCAGTTGACTGATCGTTGGAAAATGCCTACAATCCTATTTCTTATAAATAACAGCAAGCTAGACGGAATAATTTCATGGTGTTTACTAGTACAAGTACGATCTTTAATCCAATTAAGCTTTTCGATATTTAAATGCATACGACCCTTTGTGCCTTTAACGCCACGATTGTTTAGTGAAAAGTATTTTAAGGTTCTTTAATTACAAGAGAAAGGGTCACTACGTGCAGTGTTATGCAGTGTGGGAGAAAGAACAAACGATAGTTGAAAACAGGCAAGAAGCCTTGGCTGGTATTAAAATTCCAAATGATACCCAGGTCCCATGTAGTCTATGTAATATATATTGCGAAAGCCATGGTCCATGATATGTGAGCAGCACCCGGTTTCACGAAGCGCTGCGACGCGTCGCAACTCGAGTTACGACGTGTAACACGTCGCAACTCGCGACGCGTCGTATCTTCCATTTCACGAAAGTTGCGATGTGTTGAACGCGTCGTAAGTTCCTTGACAACGGCTTTAAACACGTCGCAAGTTAAGACGTGTCTTGTGGTCGTCGCAAAATAAGAAGAGTAATTTCTAAGTCAGTTTGATGCCATGAACATTACATTAACGAGATTATAATACCGAGGCAATGTGTGAAAAGTTGTCAATAGAAAATTCATTGAATAATTATGAATTAGACCGGAATATTAGAATTGAAATTTCAAAGTAGCTATACAGTCCAATGAGAGTTTGTTTTCCTTCAAAATTGCATCGCACGGCCGCCATTTTGGTTTACGTTTTAACAAATTTCGAGCTGAGATCCAACGACTCTTTGTTGAATATCAGACGACTATTTACTGTACGCTGACTAAATACATAAAACAGTCACCGAGTACACCTACGACGCGTCGCACTTACGACGTGTTTCGTGAAATAAGTAAGTTACGAAGAGTTTGATGAAATCGGGTGCAGATTCGCTGATTATTTAGGCAAGACAACCGCCTCTTGACCTCTAGATTTTGACCAATCAGCGGGCGTTTTCTATATCGGGTCTTCGGTCATTCACCCGTTGCGCGTCATAGACAATGGATAAAAAAAAACTTGTGCCACGCGCTCTGTATCATGTTACGCGATATGCGCCCGGCTGTTATTGTATCACAAAACACTGCATTCGAATTGACCAATCAAACCATTTAGTCCTGATTTGCGAATGAAATGTCGTCACGATTTAGTAAAGTAGACTCCGATTGGCTGGCGCGCGGCTTGCATATATCTGCATGTCTAGACATATCAGGCGTTATACAGGAGATTTGACTCCGTGGATAACGGGTGATACTCAGACTAGGTCCCATGAGGCACGCTGAAAAAAAAATCTTGTGTTGGATGTTCAAAACCAGGAATATAACTATGCACGCACACAAAGTGGTCTTTCAGTTTACAGTGCAACCAAACGTGACAGCTACTACATGGCTAGACTTGAGGACCAGTTACTAGACACTCGTGTTTTGTCTGTAGGCGCCCCCACCAATATCTAATAGCACGGCCCATAGTGTATCACCTTTATGATCGTGCTGGGTTTGAGACGTCGAGTCGACGCACATGATGCATATTGGGGTCGAGAATGCACAAACTTTCCCCGCATGTAAATGCCATACCGCAGGCTACACGTGGCTTGTGCGGTAATTGACCATATCGCAACGCGAGACGGGCGAACTTGAAAGCCGGGCCACTATACCGACTTGATTTCATGTCTACTGCATGGCCAATACAATTACATGGGGGCAAAAAAAAAAAAAAAAACCAGAACAATAACTACAACAAAACATATGCTAACTAATACAATAAACTTTAACTTTGAAAGATAATTACTCGTCGCTTGATCAGTGACATAGCTGGATTGGGCGGACCATCATATCTGCTTTGACAAAAGTTGCAATGTACCTTTTTCTCCCTCGTTGTATACCTGTGAATGTTAACATACTCGTGTTTTTTTTTTATGAGGTGGGGATTTATCTAGTCGTATTAACATCGCAGGGATCATTTTTGTACATGCATTATTATGACACCGTCTTTTGTGTCGGTAGTGATGCTTTCTGCGCCCTTTCATTTTTCTCCCTTGTTCTCTATCTTTCCTCGTGGAACCAATACTTAATAGAACACAAGGTCCACACATCTTGTGTTTAAAATGTAACATCAGTTGAATTTCTTTAGGGCAAACTGTCTTTTGCAAAGTACACGGTCGCCTTTCTTTTGGATATGACGTCAGCATTAATCTGTTTTTCATGTTTCTGATCGCCTTTTTAACTTTTCTTCCAAAAGCCTCTTACATCGGATGATTCGGAGTAAAGCCCTGCAGTGCAATGTCCGTTGAAAAACATTTTGCTTTTCTTCAAAAAAACTAATACAACGTCTTGACTCTCCTTGATTTGAATAAAATAGTCTGTGTCTCCGGGCCCTATTGTCCAATTTCCAATTTCCTCTCTTGATTTGATACTCTGAGGTTCCATCAGGAATAATGCTTTATGAAATATTAATGCATAGTTCCCTGTCGGCAATAACTTTCGTAGTGTTGAAAGTAATAAATGACCTTTTCCTGCATGCGCGTGTTCCGTTATTGTTGTTAAGGCCTATACCGGCCGTTCGTCTTACCACCACCCACATTGCTCATATAAAGAAGGAACTTCAAAGGAAGGCGTAAAAGTTTCCCGTTTGATCTCGTAACATATCAGATTTTGATCGAGTTCCCGATCGCTTTGGTGCTCATCCACTCTGCAGCAATAAAGCCGTCATCTTTTTCCGTGACTCGTTACCGACACTTTTTTTTGTATACCAGTTGGAAAAGGAGTTCTGACCCTCAGCGTTTGATGAAAACGGAAAAAGGGCAATGTATAAGGGCCGGGGGTAAGGCTGCAGTTTACCAACGATAATTACCTAAAATGTTATCGAGTAAGTTTGCTACGAAACAGTCCACCGTTACCAAAACTGAAACACTACAGACTAGCAATCCTGAGTATACCTTTGATTCGAATACTCAACGATTAAACTTTCGCCCATTTAAACTGTCCTCACTTTCTTCTAAGTGGATGCCCACCTGTCATTTGTAATTATGACGTTGTCAGCATTCATTTTGCTATTAATTTTCAAGTACTTCTAATCCTTTCGCCGTACAGCCCCTTACCGCGGTAGGCCGGCGCACACCTTTCCGACTTTAACCGGTTCACCGGATCATCGGTTAATCGTACAGAGACCCATCTGACCTTCAATCGAGCTACCGGATGAAATCAAACACGTTTCTTTTCGAATCCGATTCCACCGGATCCGATGTCACCGGAAAGGTATGCAGGCAGCACTCCGATTTCACCGGACGCAATGTGCATGTGAACCAATCAAATTCACAAAGGAAGTCACATGATTCAAAATTGACGGCTGCCATTTTGTCATCATGTGACTGGTTATCATTGTGACTGATCATCATGTGACCGATTAGAGAACAGACTCGGGTATGTGTGCGGGTAATGCTGTGGTCTAACCGCAACGGTGAAAAAAAAAACTGTACCGGTGATGATGGATGATCCGGTGAACCGGTAAAATCAAAAAGGTGTGCGCCGGGCCTAAGCCTTTTACTCGGGAGACGTTCATTATTTAAGAAAAAATGTAGCACGTCTCGTAATGTCACTCTCTATATTCACTTGATTTGGATGGGTACATTCCCAAGCGAGTCGCTTATCAAATTTTCCAATTTCAATATTCATGTGTAATCATTGTGATTTTCCTCCTGGAATTCTCATCTTGCCATTTCTTGCCATAATGACATTTTAATGTGTTTTCCGTCCGTAATATGATTTCTGCAAACATCATTTGTGGGTATCAGCTGTCCTGATGATTGCCAGCCACATGTACTTTTCTCATTGTACTGAGATAGTTAATGCAATAAAAAGAAAATGTCTCAAGGAATCTCCCATGTACTTCTTCAATTTCCACCGAGACCTCGATTCTTGTAATTTATCAGATTTAATCCACATGTTGATCAAGTTACTCATCCTTTTTTGGCGCTAATGACCCGATTGTAAAGCTCAAAATCTATCTTTCAATGGGTTGACACGTCTGGTACTCCCGAAGCAAGCAAATGCATTTCATGTGACGCATTATCGATGTGTGCAGTTGGAAAGTCTTGAAGTCCATGTGGTTATGGTATTTTGCAAAAGTTTTTGCTTTAGTGGAATATATGATTTTTACATTTTTTATACGCACAACTCTACAAGACAAGAGTTGGTGTTGTTTTATTCAAAACCATTTGTGGCGGTCATTCTGAAGATCATGCCACCAAAGATGAGGTTTTGAAAAATAGCATCAAGTGTAATATGTCGAGAAGGGAGTAAAATAATATGCAAAAAAAAATAGGCCTACCCCTTGGTTCCAACAGTGGAGCAAAATCATATACCAATTTCAGATTTACAACATATTATTATTACCCTATGGATAAGAAAAACACGATTGCATATTGCACCTAAAAGTGAAATAGTGCTTTCTTAAAATCTGTTAATTTGTTTTTGTTGTTTCAAGTCCTTATTGCTGAGATTGATTGTGCCTTCTGTGGTTTCTGTGGTTTCAACGAACGAGTTTTGTAGTATTATTGCACTTCATTGCAAAATAAATGTAACGAACCACACTTTTCTTTATTGGTGAGGTGCTGTTGGGGTTTGTAGGATTATTTTTTTATAACCCATTTCGTGTAGGATGGGATGGAGCAAAAACTGTAGTTTCCTTTCGAATCTACAAAATACTTTAAATTAAGATATCTCCCGCATATTTGATTCCTGTTGGTCTCGTTCAAATGACGTCATTTCCTACAGACCATCCACGTGCATCGGCATTTTGAGCGTCAACTTGCATAACGCGCATCGACTGCGTCGTATTTCGAACACATTTCGAGCAACACGCGTGCGTGTTTGGAACATTTTCAACACTGCGCAATGCGTGCTTGATTGCGTAAAATACGCAGTTGCAGTCCTCCTACGAGCTTTACTTTAATAATTACGCTAAGTATCCATGGCAACTTTTGCGCAAAAGTGACAATTTTCGTTTTCACGAAGTAACACTCAAGTTCCATTCACCATTGCAATGCATGGCGCGCACTCTGCTCATAAGTGAGCAAAAACGTTTTCACGAAGTAACACTCTTCCTGTAATAAGTTGTATGAGCGCGCGCGCGCTGACCTGAAGTTGTACTTTCCTCGTGTTAAATACAATAGCGAGTGTTACTTCGTGAAAAAGAAAATTAACAGTTTCGCAGCCTTTTCGGTTTCACGAACTAACACTCATTTTCTTTCTCTTATTTCTTGTTTATTTAATACACAAACGGGTGAAAAACAGCAGATTTAATAAATTCAATTCATCAAGTGTCCACAACGAGAAACCCAACTGAAAATACTCTGTCGTTTTGACGCAAAGTGTTGTTTTAGGAGGCGTTCAACTTTAGCTGCTGGTTTCTCCGATTGCTAGTAGTTGGGTGTTACTTCGTGGTGTCGGTGACGATTTGCCTCGGGTTCAAAGCAATAGAACACGAGGGAGTGTTTACCTCTTTGTTTCCCGCCTCATGTACTAACTTCGCACAACCCGGATCCTGTTTCTCTACTTTGTCTTGCACAACCACGTCGTAAACTACTTGTAATTGTTTGACTGCTCGATTTCAAGTGGTTTCATAGAGAGAATACCAGAGACTGAACGCCTATCACCTTTCGCCACATCAGTCCTGTTGCAGACACACGATTGTTTGGGAAGCCATTAAGCGAATGTACTCATCAGCCAGTCTAGGTTTTGCCTTTCCAAGTGCGATGCCGAGATTACATTAGATGTGCCTCCTCATCAAGTGTCAAGTATGCAGGGCTATGTTTGTTTTTGTGTCGTGTGCAGTGCTGCGTTATGCCGTGCGTTGTGAACGCATGTTTGTCAGAAAAGATCTCCATGAGAGACGTCCGGTCCTATGCTTGGTGAAGTGTTTTTGTTGTATTAAGGGAGTTGCGGAGCAGGTTTGGGGTGTCTTCCCGTGATCATACATTTACCAAGTCGGACCATATAACAAGTTGGACTGACTCATGGTTTGGTCAACATTATGGACCCCTATACATTTATGGCTGTTTTTACACAATCTTGTACTTTCTGGACACTCTTCAGGTTTCAGCCATAGTCTTATTGAACAACTAAGCATTGGACAATGTTGGAACAGTAACTTTAAGGTTTTGAGTTGTCGGCTGATGCATAGATACAGGTACTGAGTAAGAAAGTATGTTCTGTGTTGTACTTGTTATAATTGTGCTAAGTCTCTTGCATAGTCTGGCTGTATTAAGACGTTAGTTCGGGCCGACCGCTAGCAATATCTGAGGATTGTGGCTACTGAGACGCACTGGATCTGGGTGTATAGGAATGTTCCTTTACATACTTTATATTTCATCAGTGGACAGTCGACACTTATCAGTGTCAGTCAGCACTTGTTAGCTCATCAATGTCACCAACTCGTGTGTAAATGGGAGCTATTTTAGGATGATATGCTCATGTCTCTATAGGCCTATATGCCGTATGATGTAAAATAAAAGTGTCAAATTAATGAATCAATTAATTAATTAATTAATTAATTAATTAATTAGCGGACGGTTAATAAAGGACAAAGAGGTCGTATGTCCCCCTTCCTGTGTACATGAACTAACAGTGTGAGAAGTTTCAACTCTCCGGGTTACCATATGGCGAGGAGTATATTAAAGCGGACAGAGAGTGACATGGAACTCGCTTATTAGTATCCAGTTCGTAAGTGTGACGTCACTTCAGTTTAAACCACGCCTACTGCACATTAATTATATAGCATTGGAACAATGGACCGATCCATAAAGCACCACCCCATGGTGTTCTGACCAATCACAGCCGTGATTTATGTCTGAATTGTGTGCACGTGCGTATGATGCGCGCGGAAGGAAAGGAGCACGTATAAATTTGCCCACGTGCGCAGTGGGCGGAGCTTACTGGATGGTCCATTGGAACCGGAAGAAGTGCAAAGTTGTGTGTTTAGCCAATGGACGCTAGTAATTAGTGGTAGGTGCGCGTGTATGACGAAGTCACTTACGAACCAGATATGCAGATATGACTCAAATTGAAAAGGCGTAGGAATAGCCAGGAATGGCCAATCTGGACGCTTTGGAATTGTTTGTTATTTTATTCCGGACAGATTTGTTTGCCATAGCTTTATCAAGAAGTTGACGCTTCTCATGATGTTTCTCATCATTTAGGCTACACGGCTACGAGTTGTACTCACACATTACAGTAACTTGTTTTTCTCCACCAATTGATAGCTGTGTCTAATACACGTTAACTGTACGTTGTTTACCCTTTAGCTTGCCATCCCTTTAGCTAAGCATGAAAGCGATAGTAAGTTGACTACAAGTAAACTTAGTCAGTCAAAAATAGGCAATTATTATTAATTATGAATCTAATATTTCCTTCTTCAATGGAAACATGTTTAGGCCTACAGTGTAATAACGCGTTTCCTTTATCTGCTGGACTTAAGTTCCAACAATTTCCGTTCCCTGCCCATTAGGCTAATTGTTTGATTCCAAGATTGCAGGAGTCCGCTATGGGAGGCGAACAAAGAGTCACAGAATTTCGCACAGATAATGGCCGAATCATAGTGGTCATCGAACCTAGTCTAACGGATGATGGATTGATTGTGGACGCATATTTTTTTTCCCGTGTGCCTTTTAGCAAAATGCATTTCGACTTTTCTTTGTGATTTTGTGGCGGTGTTATTTTTTTTACCTCCGCCAAGGAGGTAATGTTTTCATCGGATGTGGTTAGTTGGTTGGTTGGTTTGTCTGTTAACAAGATAACTCAAAAAGTTATGGCCGGATTTGCATGATTTTTTTTAGGGGTGGTGGTCTTTGGTACAAGTACAAATTGATTAGATTTTGGAAGTGATCCGGATCTGGGTCTGGATCAGGATTTTTTAAAGGATTCTTCACCGTTTTATGCGAGTATAATTATTTTGGGTGTACTGACAATATGGCGGGGAATTGTTTTGCCTTGGCGGAGGTTTGCGCTCTCCGAGTGCTTTCTAGTTTGTGTGAGTTTGTTTCTGCATCCAATAGGGAACGTTGAACAATAAAGGATAATAGGGTCCCCAATTCCCGAGAGGTCCCCAATTTGGATTCGTGTACAAAACATATGGGAGGTCTTCCTAAAAAGTTAAGAGTATAAACAAAAGAGGGACAATAGGGGGTCCCCGATTGCAGGAAAATACACACTTGGGTGTATTTTCTACTTCTTTCGTCATGCAAAATATGATTAGTGACTGTACTAGGATGCAGAAAAAAAAATACTGTTCCCCTAGGTTGATACACATATCTTTTGTTATCTGTAACCTCACGGCCAGCGAAGCCAAGTCCAGCAGGGAGCCAGTCCCGTGAGAGTGTTGTGATTGGTCGTCTCAGTGGTTCGACAAGGGACCAAAAAAAATGCCGACCAAAAAAAAAGGTTACCAGTGAAAATGTCACACTATTTGCATTGCTTGTGACTGGTTCACAGCCGGTTTCTGAAATTGTGACCAGATAAGAGGTTTGGATACACTGAACTTTAGGAAAATGGCCAATAGTTTTGGATCCGAATCGCTAAATGCCGATGGTTCTATGGGGTATCAAATTCAAAGTGTTACATAGAACCTGCTTCCTGTGCCTCACAATAAGGACATTCATGTGTCTGGGTGCTGCAAGAAGCGTCAAGAAGAACACGGAGTGATACGTCTTTGAAGTGACTGTTTTATTTTATTTTTTTCTCATGTACAGTGCTGAAGAAGTCGAAATCATTACGTAAATACAAATTGATATATCAGCATGAAGATAATATGCTCATACATTCTCGAAAAGTGATATGTTAATACATTCTCGCCACAACATATTCTTATTACGCATGACCCCGGTAATACCCGTTTTTGATTTAACACACAGTGTGTTTGAGATATTCAGACACTTGGTGGCAGCAGATGTAACCGACCCTGAATAACCGACCCTAGTGCGCATGCGCACAATAACTGTCAAGCATCAAGGACTGATTATATCTGCTTCGCCTGCATCAGATTCCCCTATATAGTAAACATTAATAACTGAATTCCGTGCGTAAAAGACCTGTGAACATCAGAAATAATTCAATGATAAACACAAAAATTTAATACTTCATAATACGGAGCCGAGATATTTTCTTTAATAGATATAGATATTTATGCCATTAACAGTTATATACACATGCACTTAGAAAAACAAAATACAAGTTTTGACGCCATATCTCCTTTGGTATCGTAAGATAATTGTAAAGATTACTTGTTTGTATTTCACTTTTGAATATTGCATATATAACTTTTTTTTAATTTTCGTTATATCCCGGCTATTGCACTCCTTTTTGTATAAACAATCATCGCGCACACGATAACCATTCAATGGAATTATCAAGAATACGTGCAAACAGTACTTAAAGTGCAGGATAAAGGTGCAGAAATTAAGCATTTGCGTTTAGAGCTTCACTTGCAAAGCAAAAATTAGATTTAAATGAAATAGTCGAAGTTGTATACCAGGTTGACTACAGCTGTACCAGTCTGGTGCAAGTCTGACTGATATCTACTCAACTCCGACTATAGTTTTACAGAGTCTTTATTATAGTACTTCATACAGATTTTATATCAAAGGGCATCACAATATGCACATGAAATAGTGTAGCTCAACATCTTAAAAATCTGATAATCGTACAACTTTCAATATATATGAATTGTACTTAAATTTGAGATCCGATATCCCTTTACGTTGCTATGTTGACATTTGTTTGAAAAAATGGCAGCTTTTTCATTTGCGTGGCAGTGTTGAGTTTGTATTCAACGGGTAACAAATAGAAATACTCCAACAATTTGACTGCTTGCAGTCAGTAACAACCACGCTGTAAGGAATTATTAACAATAAAGAATAAAGAAAAGTGCTCATGCAATTCAACAATACCAAAACATTGATCAGAGTGGACACAATTATCACGTCTTTAATATTTGAAAGTATCTTAACAATTTCGAAAATAAAACCCAGGCATTCAGAATTTTTGATGCTGGATCGTGAACAGTTCGCAAGTATGCCATTAATAGACTCGTTCCCTTTTCATGTCGTATATAACTTCAAACGAAATATATTAAACGATTTATATATGCCACTATTGACAAAAAAAATACAAGGGTAGATTGTTTATGGGGAACACGGTCATTCATCACGCTTATCATCGCAGGATGGCGCTCGGGAAAGCATCAAGATAATATGTGTGTTTTTTTGTTCGTTTGTTTATGGTGTAAATCGAGGACACACACGTGCAACATCATCGGTGAATCGAGGACAGGAACCAATTCGGGGACGACCTCGATTAGAAAACGTGTACAAAGCCAATGAGAGCTGTACAAACAAAGGAAAAGGGGAGAGGAACAAAAGAAAATCCTCGATTTACACCATAAACAAACGTGTCTGTGTGTTTGTGTGTAATTCGCTGACTTAAGATGGAAAGCTCTATTACACGCGTTCAAGGCACTTGAGAAAAAGCGCACACTTACGAAAGTCCCCGTACAGTAACATACACATTGTATAATGCATTAGCAGATTGATTGGTAACCCGCATGAACTGAACAAAATGATTGATAGACCCATAAGAAACAGGCAATACTCGGAAGGCAGCACTTTGCTGTACGTTTATATTTGCACATACCTGTTTGTAGCAATAGGCTAATATTTCTTCGAGGGATACTGTGATATGAAAGGGCAACGCGCAAGCTGTCAATAATATATCATTCCAAGAAGTATAGCAGAGTTTCTTTGACAAAACTTTATGTCTTCAAACTGCTACCTCAACAAACGCTAGGATTGTATATCCGCTATGAGTACTCTAGCGTTTGACCATACTCAAAATCCATATCTTGTTGCAATTCCCACTTGGACAGACTTTCCCGTTTGACTGTCCTTTTCTAAAGAAGACGCCCTCGGTTGTATGCATTCCTCCGTCAGTCACACCTCTCAGGCCTATTCCTTGTGACCACATCTCAGATCACATGCCCAGCAAAAACAGGAAGCAAGGCTGTATAGCTTACTCGGTTGCTCGCCTATTGGAGAGTTATTGAAAAAAATATTCCCTTTTAAGGGGGTCGTTGACTCCTTTCTACTCCTGAGAAAGTCATTTACAACATGTATTTCGGCGCATTTCCATAAGCGTTTCAGATCTTGTTTGTTTCTGTTGCTTAGTAAGCCCTATTACAAACGCATACCTGACGCTGACGGAGTGCAAGCCTCTGTAATGGTAAGGCACATTTTGCTGATATACCCTTGTTCGTTCATTGACCTTTCATCGTGCCCTATTATATACTCTTATCTCCTAACTTCGTTCCGAAAGAGAATCCTCTTCAATCTCGTCCACGCGTCCACGTCTTTCAAGGAGTAAATTCTAAAAGCCACAGAAACACACTCCCAACCCTTCTCTCGACCTCTCTGAATTGTTTTTCTTCCGAGTGAACTTTTCACTCAACAGCCTTTGCATCCTTCGTGATCGGACTTCGGCTCTATTCACGGCCCCTATAGCATTGTAATTTCCGTATACTCTCGCGTCCGATGTGAACTTACTAAACATTGGCAGGTGTATAACTACGGACGCGCTTGTTTGGAAGTTCCTAATAGACCCTTTGCACTGCCGCCATCGTGGAGGTGCGTGCTTTTGTTCAATAGGGATATGCAAGAGTAGAAATTGTGTGCGTTCATTGTAAAATGAATTCACAAAACCATACACACCTTAAAGATGGCTACAGAATGCAAGCGATCTATATCGTGCCGATCTATAGCAGTATCAATGGTTTATCAGAAATTTGGCTCATTCTTTCGGCTTCAAAAATGTTCATGTTTTTTTTCTCCTTCTTATACAAATATTTCTTAAATATGATATTAAAAGTCCAGCTAAGCCGTATAGAGCACGCACACGTTGAAGCCACTGGTGAACTTCCGCATGTTACTTAAGCTTGCACGCTCGACAAGTTAGAAGTCAACAAACACTATGAGAAATATGATAATTATTAGTTTGGACATTATTTTATCCCATATTCCAAATAACCAAGCCCGAGGTAGCACAGACTCTGATTAAGTGACTCCCAATTTTGCCATGTATTTCCTTTTTCTTTTCTTTTTAACAAAATAACGGGGTTTTTTTTCAAAATAACGACTACGTTTATCTTTGTTTTGAATTTTGACCAAGAATATAGTTTAAAGTCATTTTCATAAGGCAGTAGTATAAACAACTAATACATGTAGTATACTTTAATTGATGTTTCGTGCGCGGCGTTTTGCTTTCCGAATGGATACATTATTATCGTAAAACAGCTGCTGATAAAAATTCTAGCATGCGTGCGTGAAGTGTTTCTTACTATATAAGTGCATCAAAATATTCTTTTTATATTAATATAGTGCAGACACAATGATATTCACTATTTGTAACTAGGATAAATGTGCGCGCAGTAAACATGACAAGAAATAAACGAGCACGAAATGTACACAATTTGCAGCGCCAGATTGTTGTCTTTGTTGTTGATTACTTCTTGCGTCATGCCAGAAAAAAATTCAATAGTGAAGGTGGAGAAGGGACGATCCCTAGGTCTCTATGGTCTGCCCGTATTTGCCGGGAGCGTATCGTACTGATTAACCGCTCGAGGTGGTTGAATTTTATTACTCCGTAATCAGCACTTTGGTCGGGATTACTGACTCCGTTCTGCCCGGAGCTCTCCTTGCAACAACACCATTCGGTCGACTAAGTCGTGCGCTATTAAAGCACCAAGGGACGCTTTTTCCCCGTCGAGTTGAACGATTTTCGGAGTTTTTTCTTACTCATAATTTGCTGCATCTCTTCAGGGTTGCACTTGATTAGCGCTGAATTTGACTTGTTTTGCCTCGCAACACTATCCGGCAGTTCGATGTCATTAGATCGGATCGATGCTTAATTTCAATTGCAATACCGACCGGAGCGATCATCTCCGGTCTATCTTCGATTCAACCCAAAGTCTGGCGACAATTCAAAGTCTGGAGACAATTTTTCTCAATTTGTCCTCTTATACTCCATCATTAATCACTATGCCACATCTTTTTGTACCTCTCTCTGTTTCAATTTGTATTAATTTTGTTTCCTTTACTTATCTAAACTCCACTTTCCCTAACTCTTATCTGCTCCCATTCTGTCGTCGTCATTATCATATATTTGCCTTGCCCATCTTTCCAGTTTCTCTCTCACACCCTTCCAGCATCCTATCAGCCACCCTTCTCTCGCACTCAGCTTCCGTCCAATAATTCGCCGATTTGACTCGTTAGTATCTCTCGCCACGTCCCATCCGGTTTTACCCTAGTCAGTCCATTATCTTCTTTCGAGTGTGCTTCTTTGCCGTGGTCATGGTTTGCCGTGCCATATAGAGCACGGCATCTCCCTAATAACAATGACAACGTGTATACGCAAATATCTTGAGTCCCCTGTCGTGACCTGCGTCATCATGATACCACACGTAAAAACCGCTTATGTTGTCTTTTACTTTTTAAAATATTTTTACGTGGTAATTTTTTTTTAAGTAACATTACTGTATCACAGTGCAGTGTGGTGCCTTGTAAGATTTCATGTACCTATTAAAGATAACTGCGGTCGGCATTGGTCGAAGTTGTCATGGAAACCTAATGCCTGATAGGCAGCTTTTGTACATATCTCTTTTCCCTTTCTCATTTTCCTCTCGTGGGATAAATACTGTATTTTATTTCTTATTTGCAGTTTAAAGAAACCACGCACAAAACGATGTCAGTCGCTTATTTACACAATGAGCGGTTCCCATTTCATCTGATCATAAGGAAAACAATTCCTTCATAGTTTGACGATAGACAGTAGTCCCAGGGCGTTACACAGGAGTCATGGAATAGACCGATCCATTAAGCCCCGCCCAGTGGTATTTTGACCAATCACAGTCGTGATAAATGTCCGACAGTCCCAGACCGTTACACAGGAGTCATGGAATAGACTGATCCATTAAGCCCCGCCCAGTGGTATTTTGACCAATCACAGTCGTGATAAATGTCCGACATGCGTCCACACAATAATGTCCGACATTCGTGCACGTGCACGTGCCATTGGAGAGGCGCACGTGATGTTGCCCACGTGCGCAGTGGGCGGGGCCTAACGGATCGCTCTATTACTGACCCTACTTGACCCGTTAATAATGAGGTGGGGACCGACCTCATGAAGGAATGACCGCTCTACCTGAACCGAGGAATTTTTCGAGGCGAGTATAGCCGTGTGCATCGCTAACTGCTTTGAGGTAAACAAGATTTATGTTAATGGTGAGGTCCTCACTACAGTCCTATGATTCCATTAAAATGAGGTGGGGACCTCATGAAGGAACAACCGCTCTACCTGAACCGAGGAATCTTTTGAGGCAAGTAGCCGTGTGCATCGCTAACTGCTTTGAGGTAAACATGATTTATGTTAAATGGTGAGGTCCTCACTACAGAAGACCAAACTTCTTAAATCGAGGACCTGTTGATTTCACCTCGAGTTGGCACCTCGCATCATTAAGGGAAAACACTTGCTCCACACACTGAGCATTAAGCTTTTGAGGTAAATGGCTCTGTGCAGAAGACCGGGACTTTTTTGTTAGCAGTTCTCATGTTAAAGGCGACATTCTCACTACATGAGGTGACGAGGCTTATTGAAACGAGGACCTGCCAAGTAAGACCTGAAGGTAAAGACCCATTACAATAAGACTAGCATCGCACTTCATACATAATGGGACACCCTAAACAGGATCTGAGGACCAACTTGGACCTCATTACATGAGGAGACCAAGCTTCTTGAAACGAGGACCTGCTCAGTAGGACCTGGATGTTAGGACCAGCTAGGATAAGGCTAGTATTTTACTTCATAAATGGAGGAGCCCTATACAAGTACATGATCTTAGGACCAAGGACCTCACAACATGAGGAGACCAAGCTTCTTGAAACGAGGACCTGCTGAATAGGACCTGGATGTTAAGACCCGGTACAATAAGGCTAGTATCTCAAATCATAAATGGAGAAGGCATATTGTACATGATCATAGTACCGAGAACACATTTAAAGCTATCTCTAGATTTGAACTTATTACTGCACAAACGTTGGACGTCAAGTTTATAGTGTCCGGCTATAAGAAATGTACCACATCACCTTATTATTGATGTAAGGAACACATCTTCCAGAAGTAAGTATCTTGTGTCCTTTGGGTGCTGCAGACATCAGTCTAGTGTGCTGGTAGATGTTCTGCGTAGGGTCTAGGAATCACAGAACCTCGGGCTATAAGCTCTCTCGGTGCTTGAAATGTTTGAAGTTGTTTTGAA
This sequence comes from Patiria miniata, assembly GCF_015706575.1. NCBI lineage: Eukaryota > Metazoa > Echinodermata > Asteroidea > Valvatida > Asterinidae > Patiria > Patiria miniata. Next base: position 5,284,459 of record NW_024037067.1, read on the forward strand.
TGTTGAGTCATACGACCGTTGACACTACTACTACTGCACCACATTGTGAGAGACTGCATCCACAGTCAGCAATTAAGCCCTTGTTAGGACAGACGTGAAGGACCGCTGGTTTCCTGACGTCGCAGAGATCCTGGCGCTCTCATCCAGACCTCCCGCGATCTCCTTGAATCCCACCTCGATAGGCGTGAAGATCTTCTTGCGGCACGTTATCTTGCTCAAACACGAGCAGGACTTCCTCAGGTTTGCCCTGAAATTCTGGCTGAAGAAGGAGTACAGCAGCGGATTGAGACAGGAATTGATATATATCGCCAGTCGGCAGAAGATGCCCATATAGAACAGCACAGTGTCGCTCGGGGCGACGGACGGCGTGCAGAGGAGGTACATGAAGATGTGCCAGGGCAACATGCACACGGCGAAGGCGATGACTAGGACGTGAACCATGCGCGCCACCTTACGGCGCGAGGTCTGCTGGCGTTGGAGCCCGGCCGCCAGGGCCGATTCCCCGCTCTCGGACCTGGTGAACTGGGCGCTGCGTTGGAGGGTCCGGGCCATGCGGAGGTAGCACACGGACACCACGATCGCCGGGATGCAGTAGAAGAAGGCGAAGTTGCTGCCTTTGAAGGCTCGCATGGCCTCGTAGTTGGGCCAGTACTCCAAGCAGACGGTGGTATGCTGCTGGGGCGTCATGGGGACGGTATAGGCATCTGCAACCACAGCAGCCGGCGATTGACTTGCCAGAGCCACCACCCAAATCACCAGAATCATCACAACAGCGTGTGCCTTGCTTCTGTAGTGAACAGATCAGACAACAACAATATCCTTGTTATGCAAACATTCATAATTAGTAATCCTTCCATAACTTTTACTCTCACGCAACTCAAAAACTACCCATTACAAACATAGCCCTTATTCTGAATCCTGGCAACTCCAAATGTATTTTATTTAACGAACCGGACTTCTTAACCATGTTTCGTTGTACAGAGAACAACCACGGTGAAGGGAAGATGGACACGGATTTCCGTTGTATTACGAAATTTCAAAGACCGCGCCGCGGCTCAAAAAATTAGCTTCAACAACTCTCTTCATAATTGTTTTTTTTGGTACCCACTGCTATATTCGGACCAGCCATAAGCGCCAGTCGACCCCAGCAAGCTCAGTGGTCGTGTATAAAGACGTCTGCACTAGTAAGCAGGATTTGTGGGTCCGAACCCCACCCGAGTGAGCTTGCGAACGTTTTTTCGCAAGTCCTCGGAAAACACTGAGTATACAGTGTTGAATAAAAATACGTCGGTTAAGGGGGCCGGGAGGGAATTAAGTTAACATTCACCCGACGCAAACTCCATTTTATAAATAGTTTGATTGTATTTGTATTAGACAGAGGACGAGCTATGTCGGTGTCCTGAGAAGAGATGCCGGGGCGGAGACCACAACAGAGTTGGCTGCCTGCATAAAGGATAGGGAAGATTGGAGACGCCGAAGGGGATCCCGCCTGCGGGCGACATGATATTAGTGGCAGTGACGCATCAACAATCTCATGTGCATGTTAGGGTAAAACTGAAAATTTTGAAGGCATGTTTGATTTAAAGGCAGAATTTTCTGTTTACTTTGGCTCAGCATCACTGGGTAGGAAAGACAAGCACAGGGAGAGGACGTATAAGGAGATGAAAGGCTTGATACCAGAGAAGGGATGTCACATCACAGCTGCCTGGACTGAGCACCTATGTTCATCGCGATTATCACGCGCGTTGACGATGCAGTTCTAGCACAATAAAGGGAGAGTAGATCATTTGCAGCTATCCAAAAAGTAACTGTCGAAGTTGTTGTTGAAAAACTTAGTTGGTTTAAAGATAGTAATGGCACTAGACTCCCTGTGAATTGTTCTTCTGGTATGCTGTCGTCAAGTGACGCATTTTGGGGAATTTCCGTTTGTAGTTGATTTGTAATTCGGCGAATCCGTGAGTGGGTACGGGCAAGCATTGACACGACGCAACGCTATTATTCGTCAGTTCAGTGCGTGACATCGCGTAGCTGCAATCGGCTGAGTGAGAACGTGTCCCGGACGCTGATTTCGGGCGCAATTTTCAAAACATGACTCGGCAACTTTTAAATTTAAACCGAGATCCTAGAATATTGTTTTCTCGGAATATACACCATTCACAGAGCTGAAAGTTCATCAGATTAGTTAAGCACCAGTCTGTAGATTTTGAGCACTTTTCTTGCTTCAAACGAAGAAAATGATGACAATGATCTACCCAATACCTTTAATATATTGCATGCATCCTTGGGTGTGTTTTTTTTATCCAACCCGATTCGATTCATGTCCTGCCCGATGCCCAGAGAGGGATCACAACTATCTCCCTGCATGCCTATGGGAAATTTTACCGCAAGTATTGATCAAGAGGCGGCTCTTACTACATTGAGAATCCTGGATATAGAAATGCAACACTCACACGTGGTCAATCAAGCCACAAATGCTTCCGATTTTTTACAACTACGTGTATGCCATCTGTGGTCCCGCGTGGTTTGAGATATAGGCCTATACCCCTGAAGACGATCAGAGAATTACTTTCTGAAACGTTGAGTATCGGGTAGACGTTTCCCGAATTGATCTCCCTTTGTACAATTTCCGTGCTTTTATTGGAATAATTCTGAAGTTTCGGAAAATATAGGTTAGCTAGACTGTAAATGCTTATTAATTAATTAATAAATAATTTATTGTATTTTTCCGGCCGAAATTGGCGGGCGTCAGTAAGAAAGGCCTATACAGATGTTGAGTTTTTTTTTAATGTGGATAAGCAGTATTCTTGAACACAATTTTATTTCCATTGACCTAACCAGAGTTTCTGTTGATTTTCAAGTGACGTGGTTACTCGCTCTGAAATGCATTATAAGAGCATGATAAACAGCTTCTTTTTCTTTCTTTTTTCATAGAAAAAAAAATGGTTTTCATGTAGTATATATGGACATTTGGCAATTACTTTTCAAGACATCTTTTATGAAAGGAATAGAAGATTGTTTAGGTCGTGCTTTTTGCTTCCCAACAATCTTGTAACAATTGTAAGTTTTCTTTGTATCTTGGCTGGTCAGAGATTGCGAGCCCAGAGTCCTCTGAATGACCGAATGTCGCTTGTGAGCCGGGCAGTTTTATCGTATAGGATTACCCCATAACGCCAACGAATGGGCTAAGTCCGGCCCATTGGGTGTAGACCAGATGCATGAAAATACTTCCAGTGAATAGCCGTTCTGAATCAATCGAATACATTTTTGGGCCCTCTGGGAATACCTTTACTACGCTAGCTTCAGTAGCTTGTCTTGTTTTAAAGGGGGGGGGGTATATTGAGGGTGGCCTCTTGGACCTTAAAGAGGAAACACAGATTTCGAGATTTTACAGATAGGTCATGATATCTGAATACTTCCATCATGGCAAGATTTCAGAAGCACGTATGAGCAAGTTCGATGACCGATTGAATACTTCCATGGCAAGATTTCAGAAGCACGTATGAGCAAGTTTCATGACCGATTGAATACTCCCATGGCAAGATTTCAGAAGCACGTATGAGCAAGTTTGATGACCGATTGCGATCCATCGGTGGCGCCTCACATTACTGAAATGAATGTTAGGCATTTCCGGACTCGGTCAGTTCAGGCTTCATGTTACGGCGAGAATGACATGTTCTTTTTTTTTTTTTGTATGATACAGAATACAACACAAGCTCGTAATGTTTGTCGGACGAGAGCCGCAAAGTACTTGGGGGAGTCATTGAGGGTCCTTGGCGCTGGCTTACTTGGTGTTTTCGATTACGCAGCTGGTTTTCTGGGACATTCTTGTTGACCTGTATTGAAACCCACTTGAAAAACATGTACAAGTGGTGCAAAAAGAAGGAAACCCACTTTTGACAGCAATTTTCACCTACTTGTTAAGCATATTTCAAAAGTTCAATTTAATGGTATTAAATTGTTGATCTTTAAACAAAATTGACGAAAAAATTATTGCAAATGCATATTTTGTCTCTGAGATATGGTAGATATGGTGTGTCAAACCTGTTTGTCCACGGACGACTTTATTCCATCCGCTTGACTGAGCTCCAAAATTAGCATAATAATACTATTCTTGCGATTTTTGTTAAAGATTTTTTTTTTCACCATGTATGTTTGAAGAGCTATACTTCACTACATTATAAAAAAAAAACCATTTCAAATGAGTTCAGTAAGTGGGTAAAAATTCCTGTCAAAAGTGGGTTTCCTTCTTTTTGTACCACCCTGTATTTCCTTCTTTAGCTTCTGACACGATATTTTCTTCTTGTCTCCTCCCCCCCCCCAAAAAAAAAAATTATCAAAAGACTTGCGAAGCTTGATTCATGTACAGCATTGTATGGCACTGGTTATGCACAGCACTGAACCCTCCGTGATTATTAAAATGACGTCGGTGAAAAGCCAAAACTAAATTTCAAATATTTGACCTTGGCGAAGAATTCAATCGCAAGTCTGAGTTCTCATGCATGTCGTTTTCAAGGGCGGATCCAGAACACAATTTTTGGGGGGCCAAAAAAAATTTGGTCCCCCCAAAAAGTGGGTCCCCAAAAAAATACGGCGTGGGGTTCGGGGCCCGCTTAAGGGCCCCGAAATTTTTTTGGATTCTAGATGCTCTGTGGTGCGATCTGAGGCAATTTCTGACCACTTTAACCAATGTTTTTTTGAGGAAAAGATGGTGGTGTACTCATTGCCTGCCTTTATTGCGATGTCACATAAAAAAAGAAAAAAATTGGTTTCGTTTTTTTGGGGGGGGGGCCATGGCCCCCTTTGGCCCCCCCCCCCCCCCCTGGATCCGCCCTTGGTCGTTTTACGTATTGCAATTTTGTTTCTGTTATCATCCATATAGCAGCATTTCCTCAATTTGCAACCCGTCTATATCGTTCCAAGTAAGAACGAATTGGATTTTGTTGCCGTTGTTATTCGGATCTGTTTTGTGACGTCTGTTCGTGTGGTTGTTTTTTTTTTCAACTCCAATTTTCTTTCGATCTAATCGAGACTATCCCACGATTAATCTATACCCACTCCTGTTTACGTGAATCTACGGACCTGCTTCAAGCCAAAAACACGTATGCGGACCCAATCGAACTTGTCGTGAGTCAAAATCCTTACACAAACACCATTTTCCCTCGAAGATAACAATCTGTGTTTCCTTCATTAAAAAACACCGAAATTCTTAAGATTGCCTTTGTTTCGAATAATATATTAATGTATTGTTAACCGACAATATATTCGGTTGTCGTAACTATTTTCGGGATAATAGCTTTGACTGAAAATTCAAGGGCTAAAATGCACAGGGTGCACCTTTAAATTAGAAGGATAAAAGCAACTCGATGCCCCCGGATGGAATCTTGGTACGAGGGGAACATGCACTACTGACGCAACGGGTCTAATTTAGAGGTGGAAGCACTTTTGCGTGTTACTATCAATCCCGCAAGATAAATAGTACTTCGGCAATGCAGCAAAGTCAACGTAACAAACAGGTATCAAAATACGCTCGACCAAGTTGGGCATGAAATTGTCACGTAGGCCTACGTTAGCCAGTGCTTGTTTGTTTGTTCGTTTGTTTATTTGTTTGTTGTTGTTTTTTGTACTTCACCTAATTTTAACCACGCATGCTTCCATTCCAAAATTGAAACTTGGCGCGTTTAAAGTTGGTGTATACTTCTTTTTGGGTGTGGCATCTTCAAAAAATAGATTTTCAAATTGAATTGATATTTTTTTTGGCAATACATTAGTTATGGGCTTTCCAATGAGACATCGAACGAAAAACATTGGCCCATGACAAGTGATCAACAAATTAATTTCAACTTGTGAATTAAGAGCGGAACGCTCCTAATTCGTTCTGAATATAGTGTGCGTAATTTCTGAACTGGATCGCGCTACTTAAAACCAATTTTTAAAACTGTATAAAGGCCTGCAAAAACAAACAACCATATGTATTTGTTACAGGACATTATATTCCTTTAAATTTCGTTCGGAAAAGAAAATCGAAATTTAAAAAAACAGGTATAGGCCTATACCAACTTAAAAACCCTGACTTTTGGTGTTGGTCTTTTGTGGGTATAATGTGATACCTCCCTCACTTTTAAAGCAAATGAACTAATCTTGTTATACTTGGAACGTTAAAAAGGCATATAGCCTCATTTGCCTTTCATGCTATTTTGTTCGTTTCCAATAATAACACCACTCAAAAATCCAACGAAGAATGTTCAGAACCTAAACCTGTTGAAGTTCCAGCTTAGTCGGCATTACACTTCTTCGAGAAAACAGTGAAAAACATGCACAAACTGTTGATCACGAAACATGATTTTGTCCCTATAGCACTCTTTATTTCCAAATATCAGTCAGTGATCGTTGGAAACCACCTACATTTCGTGATTTCTTCTAAATGACAGCAAGCCAGACGGAATAATTCCACGGTGTGTTTAGTACCAGTACGATCTTTAATCCAAGTATAAGCTTTTTTGATAATTCGGTAGGTTACTTTTGGGATGAATGCAAATGATCCTATACAGGCTGGTCCCGAAAAAAAATTAAAAACACGGAACCTCATACTTCCACTACCCTGAGACTCAGACCACATGGAGAATCTTTTTAGAAGAAAAATGAAACCGAGATCGCCCGATTCGGTCCAGTAGTTTTTTGCTGCAGAGCCTTTTTTGTGTGAAGGATACTTCTTTCATGTGGGTATTATTAGATAACAATCCCCCTATGAATTACATTCAATGTAAGTCAAATTCCCGGGTGCGGTGTAGTGATTCATCGGGACAAATTATGACCCCACCTTGCTTCACAAAATAGGCTTTAGAACAAAAACTACCGGACCGAATCGGGCGATCTTGGTTTCGTTTCTCTTCTAAAAAGATTCTTCATGCATTGGTAGCTCTGGTTTGAGTCTCAGTGTAGAAAGTAGGAGGTAGGAGGTTCCGTTTTTGGGGACCACCCTATATAAGCCTTTAAAATGTGTGAGCTTTAATTGTTACCTGTTGCTTCGGCAGCTGACTGGGCGCATGACGGCATTGTACCGGTTGACTGCCAGGGCCACCAGACTCAATATGCTGACCGTCATATTCACGTACACCAAGTAGATGCTGAGCTTGCACATGACCGGGCCCAGGTGCCACATGGTCCTGGACGACAAGAAGTACGAGTTCAACTTGATGGGCACATTGAACAGCAAAAAGGCAAAGTCCACCACGGCCAGATTCAGCAGGAATATGTTGATGTTGGACTTGCAGGTCCCTTTGCGCGCCAACACGAAGATGACAACGGCGTTGGCCGGCATGCCGATGAGAAGCACGGCGGAGAACAGCACGATGGGGACCCAGACGTCCATCCCCTGCTGTTGAAACATGCCGCCGTGGTTGAGGTAGTAGATCGACGAGTAAGCGGAGTACGAACTACTGTAGTCGGCGTCTCCTACTGACATACTGGAGTTGAGCGAACCGTTGCCTGCCTCTGTCTCCACTTTCCCAGCGGACACCGTGGCCAGAAGCCCCGCGACCTCTGCCGCACTTGGCAGCGTCATCATCTCCGGGCAGTATCTATATCGGATGCCTCCCGGCCCCCAAAAAGAGGGAGTTCGTATCGCGGCGTCCTCAAAGCAACTCCCAGAGTGGCTCTTGCCTCTTCTGAAATAAAAATGAAGTGAACATAGGGTATTGTTCTTGAAATTATTCAGTAGGTGTCACCGCACGTCGCCTCCGTTTACCATACGCAGAATTCCTAATTTGCTACAATACATTGATAGCGTAAAAAAAAACAAGTCAATACGTGACGTCACCTCGCGCGCTGGAGTCCTCGACTCCTTCGTGGGGGTTAGACCCTGTGACATTTTGTGCCTGTTATATTGTTTTTATCAACCTGTTGAAAAACACACAAAAGGAAATGACATTTAAACAAAAACAAAAACGTACTCCCATTGGTGGCATACCAATTTCCAGCATAACTTTTACAAAAAAAAGACCAAACAAAAGGTGACCAAATACTTAACATTATAAATAACACGTGTGCTGCGGCAATTTTTGAGACGACTAATGTAGGCGTTCTTATATCAGTATTTCCAAGCGCGAAGCTAAATGGAACTTTTATATCCTGTCTTGCTAGGATACTGTAGTTTCATTGGTCTAGAACGGACACGTGTCCGGTCTATAAAAAAAAATGTTCACTTCATACACCGCGTTGCATAATTGCGGGCGCGTAAAGAGTGTCTGAAACTAGTGAAAGAGTGAAGAAAAAAATGTAATGTTGTAGTCACGTGTTTATCACAAACCGCTATCCGGTTCGTTAGTGTGACGTCATCTCAACTTAACCACGCGTACCTCATACGATGTAGCATAGCACGAATTGAGCCGGAAGTTAACGCAACTCTAGTGTTTAGCCAATGGACGCTAGTAATCAGTGGTGCGCGCGAGTGTATGACGCTTTTACTCAAAGATATAGAACTTAAACTTATTTTAAGTTCTATATCTATGTTTCTTACTAACGAACCGGATACACTGACGCACCACTGATTTGGCTAAACACTCAAGTTGCGTTAACTCCCGACTCCATTCGTGCTATGCGACACAGTTGGAAGTACGCATGGTTAAGTTAAAATGACGTCGCCCTAACGAACCGGATACATCTTGGTCCAGGCGTTCGTCATTATTCGTCCGTGCGCGGTAAACGATCGGCTACTATTTTATGCAAATCATCTAGATCCAGACGAACGCCTTGGTCCAATCGTCCATGTGAGGTTTTGGGGTGGTGCTCATTATGCTAATAGCCTAAGCTGACCTTAAACGTCGTTTTCTTATTGGCCGATCGTTGCGTAGAAACTTGCTTATGATTATGGTTAGCGAGGGGTACTGGCGAGACATGCGCTACTGTACATAATACATACACACACGTTGCGTCTAGAATACCAAGGTTTGATTGGACACTCCACATAATTAGCCCCGCCTATACACTTACCTGTATTCGCATATGAGGTCGTGTGCTGGAAATCTAGCGCAAAATAAAGAAAAACACAAGCTTTCGCGGACGATTGGACCACGGCGTTCGATCGGATCCAAATGATTTGCATAAGATAGTGACCGCATGATGTCGCTGTTCGCACTGATGTATTTTAATGCAATGCATAACGAGGATATGCCTATGCGCTCCTCGGGTGTAAAAAAAAACGACATACCGTACATCACAGTAGTTAAAAATGGTTAACTGCTCAGATGATATATTGCTTATCACAAAGAAGGCTATTTATATAATAGCAAAGTTGGTATTGCACTATAATCAATATCGAAATACACGAACAACTACCGTATAGAATAGGTACATTCAAATCAGAACTATTTATCTGTAAAGCCATCAGCCAGTGATTTTTCTGTTACTAGCACACTAGTTCAATATGCGCTTTAAAACTGTTTGGGCATACCCAGGGTAAAGAAATGTAATACAAATATTAATGTATAGATGAAATGCCAGTATGCAACTGTTGTTTAGACAGAGATCGATGGTATCGCACGACCTCAAATATTTTCGAGCCAAGGTATCATTAGTGTGGTTAAATAAAATATGGTTGAGTGGTTTCATTGATGTATTGCCCAAAATGAAATATCAATTCAATTTAAGAAAACTGACTGGTAGAATGAAAAGTATATTACGTGTCACGGTCGAATTAACGGTAAAACTTAAAGAGATTGAAACACATCCTAAAAAAATAGTTCTGTGTCTGTTGGAAGTTGTTAACTGTTACTTAAGCTCTAGTTTGTTGTTTTGTTTTAGGTGAGACGAATAGTGCGAGTATACTGAGTAGCACGATACACAGAGCAAACTGGACAAGACTGCTACAGAAAACTGTGCATCAGAACTCCGGAACAGTGAGAACGCAGATTTAAAGGTAGGATGCAACATTATATTGCGAACAAAAAAAAAAACCCACAAAACTGCCAAATTATTGTGAAAATTCTACTTGACTGTAAGTGAATAATTAATAGTCTAAAGCATGCTGTCATCTTCAAGAAAGTGAGATTTTTGTATCAACTTCCAATCTTTTTTTTTTTTTCAAAAAGGCCTACTGCTCTCAATGTACAAAATTTAGTTAGGCCTAGATCAACCTTCCGTGAACGGGTGCAAGCCAGCTATAGTCTGGTTCCCTGACCTGGCAATACCCAGATGTCCATAAATGGCTCCGTTTTGTCTGAAGTAGGGTCAGGGATCCCGACTTCAAGAAGGGCCTGTTTGCCTTTGTTTATCCAGCATAGAAGGGGAGGATGTGCAAACGTATTGCTTTTGTTGAGTTTTGTGGGTGGTGTACGCAATGGCTTCCTTGTTTGCGACTTTACTTTGGGAAAAAAACGGCCGTTGCGTTGTCCCATACACTGGAATTAAGTTGAATTTAATGTTTCACAGTCTGCGTTGGAAGCTCAAGTTTTGCACTTATTACGAGGTAGTCCGTAGTAGGCTAAGCAAGTTATTATCATTTCCAACTTACCGTAAACAGCTCAAACCTTGTGATCTATTACCATCGCTTTGGCCTATTTTCCTGATAGCCTTTTCCTTGATATTTGGTTTCTGCCGCAAAAAAATCGATTTCCTGGTCTGGAATATTAATATATCCTCGAGCTGTCCACGTTGCCAATTTGCCAGTGTCAGGTTGTTTACCGCTTATTTGAATTTTGGTATTAATATTCTTCATTACCTGTTCCCTGAAGACATCGATCATAATACGGCATTGATAATACAATATCGTAATTTCAAGGCATATAGGATCATTTTGCTTTTCATGCATCTTTGATCGTTTCCATCCAAAGAAGACCGTTCAAAACCTATAACCTGTTGAAGTTTCAGCTCAGTGGATATTAAACTTATCGAGAAGACAATGAAAAACCATGCACAACTTTTTGATCACGAAAAACACAGTTTCGTCAATAGCCAGTTGACTGATCGCTTGAAATCATTAAAGGTATAGTCCATCATTTGTAATTTGTGCATGTTTGTTTGAAGCAACAAAAGTGCTCACAATCTAAAGAAGGGTGCTGAACAACTAACCTGGTGCAGTTTCAGCTCAGTGAATGCTGTATATTCTGAGAAAACAATATTCTAGGATCTTGTTTTAAATCAAAAGTAGCTGAGTCATGTTTTGAATCGGGCCTGAATTCAGCGTCCGAGACACGCCTGCGCGCGCTTCGCCGAATAAACAACGATTTAATAACGGACATTTCCAACGATGCGTCTTTAGATGCACCGTTGGAAATGCCTTCATTCATTGATTTCTTCAAAATGACAGCTTGCCAGAAAGAATAATTTGACAGGAAGTTTAGTTCCATTACTAACTTTAAACCAAGTATGTTTTTCAACAATAATTACGTCAGTTACTTTTTGGATAGCTGCATATGATGGACTGTAGCTTTACACGTTTCTTGATTTCTTCTATAAAATGACAGCAAGCCAGACGGAATAATTTCATGGGGTGTTTAGAACCAGTGCACAATATTTAATCCAAGTAAGCTTTTTGATCTATTCGGTATAGGTTACTTTTAGGATAAATGCAAATGATATGCCTTTAAAGGTTGCGTCCTATAGTGATTGATATCTCAGATAAAAGTCGTTACCTGCTGAATATTGAACAGGTTGCAATAGTGGAATAGAAAAAGGCTTCGCACCCTATAAATCATATTGATGGTGTGCAGCTGGTACTTTCCGAGTCATTAACTTTGCTGGTGTCATGTTGACTTTACCATAGTTTTTGTTTGGCTTATTAATACTATTGAGTTTAATGTATGGCTGATTTTTTTCTGGGTTATGACAGCTCTTGCCGATAATGGTAAGTTGTGCTTGTAAATAAAATATTGAGATGTAAAGAGAGAATGCTTCTCGCTTACAGCGCTACCTAATCTAAACTAAATACTCTATTCTGGTACAATGCGGCATAAAACCATAGGGCTATAATTATTAATGCATACAACGAAAACACTGCACGCTCGGACTTACAAAAGAGCTGCAATCGGCTGAATGAGAACGTGTCCCGGACGCTGATTTCGGGCGCAATTCAAAACATGACTTGGCATTTTTCCATTGAAATCGATCGAGATCCTATAGAATTTTGTTTTCTCGGAATAGACCTATCCGGCTCGTTAGTAAAAACGTCATACACGCGCACGCACCACTGATTACTAGCGCCCATTGGCTGCAAACGCTCGAACTGCGTTAACTTCCGGTTCCAATCTTGCAGAAAGTGCTGGAGGTGACGTCACACTAACGAACCGGATAGCCTACATCAGATGTCAGAGCTAAAACTTTATAGTTAGTTGTTAAGCACCCGTCTTTAGATTTTGAGCGCTTTTGGTGCTTGAAACGCAACAAAAAAAACACAAAATGACAAATGTTCTACCCTAACTTTAATATGAACAAACAACCGCTAGAATGCTCCCAAGTGAATGTTCTGTCGCAAAACCCATTATACAAGTAATCGTGAAAGCGTTTCTAAATCCGGATGACTGCTGGCTGAAGGCAGCATGTATTTAGTTACATGTAAAGTGGATTTGGAAAGGTCATGAATAGTGTACGTAGGCCTACACACGATTGGCCGGATACGCTTTCCGTATAACGATACAAAACCAAGCTTTAGGTTTATCCTGACATTCAGGACATGAACATGTAATTTCACACCAGACTTCACGTCTATCACCATGAGACTTCACCGAAGTTTTCCCACTTTCAGTCTATACCGAAGTGCACAGTTGCAAAATTAGGCCCATCGGACGACGTCAACTGAATAATTGTCTTGAATGTAGCGTGAATTTGGTCTGCATGGCCTTTCCAGTAATAGTCATAATTATTGCAAAGTAACGCTCCTGTGATGAGTTTTCACAATTGCGCCAACCATATCGAATCTCAATGCACGCCGAAGCGACGTTACTCGACTAGAATTTCACGAAACAAATGCAAACCCGGCTCCATTCTACGACACCGCGTGCATAAAATGCATATCACTTGAAATTCGGTTCGGTTTTTTAAAAAAGAAATGTTACCCAGCTGTGAAGCATTGGGTAAAACATGAGGCGTCAGTGGTGGCTATGTCTCTTAGCAATCGATAGGCCTTACGTCACTAGGACCACAAATCCTCACAAATCCCACACTTGCAGCGCTTCTCTTAACACCATGTGGCACTGAAAAATACATGGCTAGGGTGTAACACAACGCGGGAACAGCTCATGCACGTGACAGTATTAAACAAGCTTCCTGCATTCTTTGGTGATTTGCATTTATCCCTAAGGTAATGCACCTGCCCCACCCCTCCCAGGCCCACGAGGCTGCCTCAGAGACGTAGTGACAAGATCCCCACCCCTTGGGCAAAATTCTCTATAATTTAAGCATAGAGCTAAGCGGTAATCTCCGACATACATACGTGGGAAGCGACGCACTAGTGATTGCCTTTCCATGTAGTAAATAACCATGTTTTTGAGTGACCAAAATCCCCACCCTGGGGCACGGAAAAAAACGTAACCAAAACCCTGGCATCGGACCTGGGGCGGCGGGGGGGGGGACACATTATTTTGATAGGCGCATAACTTTGACCGAATTATTACCACTAGAAAAGTTTACTTGAATTGAAGATTGTACTGGTGCTCAACTAGCCTTTCGCCAAGGCCCCTGTGGCTTGGAGCGGCGATGCTGCGAAAACACATTTCTCAAACAGTGTAATTTATCCGCTGAGTTGAAACTTCAACTGCAGGTTAGGGTTTTGAATATTGTTCTTTGGATGTTGAGTGGTGTTATTGTTGGAAAAGCACAAAATGCATTAAAAGCAAATGATCCTTTATGCCTATAAATAGGCCAACAAATGCCAACACCCACCAAATCACGGTTTGCAGAGAGGGTTTTTATGAACCACTTCTGCTTTGAATTGCATGAAAATTAGTGTAGCGCTAAGCAGGACTTTTGTAAGTTCAACTTTGATGAAATTGAATCCGAAGTCGCTCTATTTTGCAAAGTAATGAAAGGACATTTTGGCGTGATCATCTTTGGATGAAAGTATCATTAAAAGTCAGTCATCAGAAAAAATGGTAAGAAATTAACAAAACGATGCGTATTTTAAGGTGTGTCTTGGGTAGAGGTGTTCGTCATCCATGACCGCGCATGGTAACTTTATTAACTGTCTTGTCTAGTCTGTAACCCGATAGAAATTGGGCGCCACTGCCGCCATGCCACTCAGGTGCGGCTGCGACCAGACACATCACCTGAACCTGCTGCACGGATCCATCAAGATTGCGAACGATCTTCATCGTAACTCAATCCTTAAATCCTTACGGGAAAGGGAACAGATTTATGTCCCCGTATAATACCGACGCCGCTGCATTGCGCGCTTATCGCTAATCGCTTCAGCGTATATACGAAACCCTCAACTCCCATCAGCTCTGCTCTGATAAACAAAAAGCTGCGATGAAACGTGTCCCCCGTATCAAGTTGGCGATGTTAAAGGGAAGCTACAACATCTGCAAACATCCAAAAACGAAATGATCAAATTATCATGAAGTACCTTACTGGACTGTTAGTGAATAACAGTCTAAAGCATCCTGTAAAATCATGGCTCCTGGTGTGCTGACATTTTCAAGAAAAATGGTATTTTTCCAACGCTGGTCGGCCGACCAGCGTTGGAGAAAACTGGCTTTTTTCAAAAAGTGCTCCTAAATTTTCATATTTAGTTATTCCACATTTTCTTTGCAATTGATAGCACACCTGTGAAGGGGTACAAGCGTGCTAGACTGATTCTCTGACCTTACAATTCCCCAAAGTCTACAAATGGCTCTGTTTTATCTTAAAAACATGATTGGTTTTCTTGGTTTTTCCATCATCTACAAGCCCGAAACGTGAAACAAGTCAGTTTAACATTATTTGCTATAACATACTAATCCTCAAATCCAGAAAATTGCAGCAAAAGCAAATGTTGTACATCCCCAAAGATCTGCAAGACTATCTGCGGCTTTAAATCAGCGTGACGGGGGAATCACACCTCTCAAGTGACAATTTCATAGAAAGACGGGTGAATTGCAGGAGATGTCGAACGTAAAATTGAAAAGTGGTATCCATGACACGTAAGCCCACTAGTTCGGTATTGTGATATCGCTAGAACAATGACTAAAGGCTTATTCCCTTTTTCCACAGATCATTCTTGATATTCTCTTTTACTTGAATCTATAGGATACCCTGATATTTCTGATATTTGAGAAAAATAAGATCACGGAGCACAAATTGCTGCCTCAGACGTAATCGAGACATCGCGCCGGGTGAAATTTGAGCCTATTCCCCACTCCGTTGTATAATATTTGGGTCACGAAATCACCAAGCGATGACCATATAGTGCCCGTCCCATAATAAAAACAACTCGGGGTAGCGTTTTACATTCGAGTCGTTTTCCCGAGAATACCAAATTTGCAGAAATTAGATGGGAAAGTAGTAATTAAGCGCGAACTTGAGCACCGCAAGGCCGGGTAGTTGAAGCGCTGCGGTCCAGTGGTTACGGTGATCGACTCAGGTGTTGTGGTATACGTGGGGTCAACCCTGACGGGGAACAGGGCGCTTTTTTTTTCAATACGTTCCTGGGCAAGACACTTTACTACAATAATATTGCCTCTCTCCACCCAGGAGTGTGAAGGTAGAGACCAGATTGCGCTGATCTCTCGCCGGCTATTGCAGAAAAAAAGTCTCATGGCCCGATGAACAAGGGTAATAATTGTGAAGCGCTTTGAGACCGTTGATAAAGCGGTATATAAGCACCACATTGGTATTATTATTATTGGGTGCGTTCGTTTAGCTCACCCGGGTCGACGCGTGTCAGCCCCGTGCCGTTCGATTTGCTCTGACGTCATTCTCGGGGCTCACCAAGGCAGTGACAGTTGGGGGGGGGCGTGGGGGGCGACAGCCCCCCAATGAAACCTTGTCGCCCCCCCCCCCCCCCAGTCGCCCCCCCCCCCCCCCCACTGAGATTTTGAGTTTCTAAAAAAGTTATCATTGATCTATATGACGCCCCCCCATGAAATGTTCCAGCCCCCCCCCCCCCCCCCCCCCCCCCCCCCCCCCCCCCCCCCCCCCCCCCCACTGAAACAGTTCCTGGCTACGCCACTGCTCCCAGGTCAGCCACCACAGACCCTGCTCGTGGAGCAGATTGCACTGGTGAAAATACGTCACACGCATGCGTTGTTCATTCCATGAAACGGCCGGACAAAATATGTGGCGGCCGGATGGTGGAAATCTCAAGTGGACTTAAAAATCAACTTTTTTAAAGTCTAAATGTATGTAACCAATATTTTATTGAGTTCATTGCGTCTTATGAGACTATAATTCAAGCCAAACTTTTTTGAGTTTTTCAAATAACTGAAAAGCAGTATACATCTCAAACTACAACTCAATCCGACGGGCATTTTTGTCAGTGGTATACGGCCATGACGGTCGTCGCTACGGGCGTCACGTGAGGTTCGTGCATGGCGCCGGCCCGCGGTTTAGCGTTCGGTTAGCCCGGCTGTCGTGGCTACCCCGTCTGCCTTTCCCGAAGTCGATCCCGGTGAGCTACTCGAATGCACCCATTTTAAGATTTGTCGGTGGGGTGCAGTGGAGGTGGGTGGCGTTACAGTCCATGCCAAAAAAATGACCGACGAATCAAGATTGGAAATATTGAATGATGACGTTATTCAGGGGACTTAATGAAACATTGCTAAATATTATTTTCTTTAACTTTTGTCCGGGATGGGGCGGGTTATAACCCCACCCCACCCCACCCCTTCCTCGCTTGGATACGCCCTCATGATGGCTAGAAATGGGATTATAGACAAACCTTAGTCCAAATACAATGTACTCAAAATTAATACTCCCTTGTTCTTACTCGCTAAATTCCAAAGAGTGAAATTAGGGACTAGACGTTTTAGAGTGAAAATCACTCTCATTATCGATTGAAATGAACCACTTCAGTCGAAGCTCGAGTGAAAACTCGATCTTTACGATTAAAGAAATTTCACTCTAAAACGTCTAGTCCCTACTTTCTGTCTGTGGGAGTGAATCTTCACTCGAATGGAGTGAATTTTCACTCTTTGGAATTTAGAGAGTACTTAACAGTTCCAATTACTTAACATTTGCTTATGTAAGAGTGCTCTAAATGTTAAGAAGGGTGCAAAACAACTAACTTTAGGCCATCAGCCTCGGTCCAAAATTTTGGCCACCGGTATCAAAATAATGAGGGGAATAATCGTCATAGCAATTTTTGGCAAGGTATACACCTCCAGAGTTGGAAAATATGTGAAAGCATTGCAGCGGTGGCAGCTTTTTGGGTGTTATCACCCTTTTTTCCAAAATGTCCATCAAAATGCTTGTTACTTCTCTAGGGGCGGTATACCGTGCGCATGCGCACTATAATCATTTATGCCCTGATTATTTTGATACTGGCCAAGCCCCCAAGCTGATGGCCTACTTGTTGAAGTTTCAGCTCAGTGGATACTACTCTCTCAATTCCAAAGAGTGAAAATTCACTCCATTCGAGTGAAGATTCCCTCCCAAGGTCGGAAACTAGGGACTAGACGTTTTGGAGTGAAATTTCTTCAGTCGTAAAGATCGAGTTTTTCACTTGAGCTTCGACCGAAGAGGTTCAATTTACAGACTTTTTCAATCGGAAATGAGAGTGATTTTCACTCGAAAACGTCCAGTCCCTAGTTTCACTCTTTGGAATTTAGAGAGTATACGTTTTGAGAAAACAGAAATATATGCACATCAATTTATTATTGGAATCTCGTACGTATCTGGATTCCGTTGCTAACGCACGTTTAAAAAAAATGCTCCCGCGGGCACATTTTGTTTCTTACACCACTTTCCATGATTGTTTTCTTCCGAACGATACCATTTCAGGCGGGATAATTTCACGGGGTGTTTGGTACGATGCCTGCAGTTCTATCTTCACTTTGTGCAAAAATTACCGTCTCGTAAAATAGGTAGGTAGGGCCGGCACTTTTCCGGCTCATTCCAAAATGTCCCTAGGTGCGTTAGTGATTGAATGGTTCCTATTGTATACTATATAGGGCTTGGAGATAATGCACTCTCCTGCATTACGGCCCGTGGGTGTTCAGGCCTTGGTGCCGTGTTCTCGCCCAGCTGCACGGCCAGGGAAAATAATATTTATATTGCAATAAGAGGAAGAAGATGCGATGGACTGACAATAAAGAATCTGGTCACTATGCACACCCCATTTTGCAATAGGACCGCAAGATCAGAATGCGCGGGAGGACCAACGTCAATTATTATTCTGCAGCCATGTGCGTATTGATTCTAGGTCTCGGGGGACGAGCGATCAAGTTCTTAGACAGGTTTGTCCTGACATGACTGGAGGGACGTTGACCGGAGGAAATTTTTTAAAGGTATTGAAACTAGAATTCAGCAGAAGTATCTGTGCCTTGTGTAAAACCACTATTTCCCTTTCTAAAGGGCGGTTCATAGTCGTGCGAAATCAATTGCGAACGCGAATTTGTGACGTGGTGGCAACTCGGTTTCGCCCTGCGAATTCGCAAAAGTTGAAAACATTTCAACTCAGGCGAATTTCGCAGCGAACGCTTCGTAACGTCAAATTGGCATCGCATTCGCATGATATGAACCGGCCTTATTAAGCCAACTTTACAAAGTTCGTTCCTTTACTCGGTGTTTTGCGAGCAATAATTTTCCGTTTAACTTTGTCGAATTTAATGCAATTTTGGCTCTGCAAGATCGTAGTAAATAAATGATTGAACCCGATGAGCTCAACTTAAATAATTTCAAGTAGATTCATCTTTTTACGAAGCGTCCAGGGAACCATCGCACGTACGTAACCAGATTTGAAATCTCATAAGGTGAGCTGAAGAAAAACCGGCCAAAACACTGTTCTCGAACCGACGTTATACTTTGTAATTAGTTATATAATAATCAGGGAACAGTGCTTAGCCGATTTTACACAAGTACGTTTAAAAGCGGCTCCTCAGAGGCATGAACGCTGATAATGACCCGAGCCTTCCGGTCTTAAACGTAATGACCATTATCATGTTGCGGCCATCTTGATTGTTTCTCATTCATATCAACGCAACCAAAGCGAAGCTGGAAGGAAAAATAGTCTGGTTCCTTTTTGCACAAAAAACCATTATCATGCAGTACTGTTATTGGATATAGGGAACGTGACTAAAATGGTGGCAATAATAAAGGTCTATGCTTGCTTATAAACGGGGATATTTATACCCTTACTATAATATAATACAGCGCTTTTAACTTTTAAAGATCAAAACGCTTTACAATTATCACCCCTTAGATTGGGCCAATGAAACATTCCAAAGACAATCTCAGCTCCCTGAGGGCATACAACTCGATGCTGCCATTTGGCGTAATTAGGCAACTAAAATCAATTACAGTAACCATCTCTGCCCTCACAGGTACCCATCTACTCCTGGGTGGGGAGAAGCAATGAGTGACAAAGTGCCTTGCCCAAGGACACGCGCACCACAACCCCTGGCTGGACTCGAACCTACAACCTTCAGAATTACCCACAGACCACGAGTTCAACTTGCTCTAGACCACGCAAGGGCCACGACACCTCATTAATTAGTGCACATACATGGGAACATTAATTAGTGCGCATACATGGGAACATTAATTAGTGCGCATGTGAAACGGCGCGCGATGTGTAGTAAACAGTTTATTGTGAGAATGTTTGTCAGTTTTGGCAGTTAAAACCAACCGAATAGCTTGACTTCCCTTTATTTCGCATTGTAAGTGGACTGATGGGTCAATATCTCGCTAAATAAAAACCTTGCATGAAAATGCTAGGTTTTGTGTTGGCAATACACCAGACGCTTTCACATAGAAAACACACACACAAGAAACAAAACTGGGTTGACCGTGCATGTCTGTCGAAAAAAACGATTACCTTTTGCAAGTTGCCACAAGTAAGCCCCAACCTCCTTAAAAAAAGGTATAACGTCAATATAAATTGGTATAGGGGGCCTATATTAAACGACTTTTACGTGCTTGGGCAATTTTTTAAAGCTGATTTTGAGGCAATTTTTGAAGCTGATTTAGAGGCCCTCTGGCATGACAAGATACAACTTGTTCCTTTCAATTCGTTTACTTAACCCACGCGATTCGAAGCTGTCAGTCATAACTCAGTTGCATATAAGAAAGCACTATACATTGCACCGTCGTCTCATGTGATTTGACATTTATTACCTGCAGGGCCGATGATGTTATTAAGGAGCATGTTGATGCTCCTCGGGAAATTCTGCCCATCAAACCAAGACTGAAGAATGATGAATGATATGGCTACTCCTGCGAGATATTTGTCGCCTTTAGGATATTTGACTAAAAACCATTAGAGCGTCCATGAATGATCCGGTAAGTGGAGATTTTGTATGGTGGTCTGTTGCCCAAAGATTTTGGTTTATCGAGGGAATGCATACTCAAGTGCACAAAATGCGCCAGCACGAGTGATGCTGAATTCTTCAACGTATCCCCTCTGAGCGTAGCCTTTTGAAAGCTTTAGGCGGAATTGTTATTGAAGATTTCGTTGGTTTGGATGTGCCTCATGCCCTTTACACTCCCTATAAATAGGGTTCGAACCTTTAGGTACCCTACACCACAATAGCCGAACACCGAACACCGAACACCGGCGCGCGTTCCGCAGTTTGACCCGGGGTCAAATACGATCTAGCGATTTGATATTTAAAAAGAAGACCTGAAAAGTGCGCAGGTTTGTTATCAGATTCGTTGCGATGACCATCACTCAATTCCGTTGTACAAGAATTCGATGACAGATGACAGCGGAGTCAGCACATGGAATTGTATGTTCACTCTAAAAAAAAAAATCCGGGTAGACATTATATACATTTTGTTCTCTGACTCATTAAATTTTTCCGGGTCATTTTAACCCGGAAAACCGTGACGAAAGTGTCATTCTGACCCAGACTTTCCGGGTCTGATTAACCTGGAAAATGAGTCAGAAAATTATCAGTTCGACCCGGAAAAGTGTCGATTTTGACCGGGAAAAGTGCGAGGCCAAATACAGTAGGTCAGATCTGACCCGGGACCTCTTACAGCTTATTTTTCAAACGTGAACAATATACCTTAAACTCATCATTCTCAGTCTTTTTAAGCGAGCTACACCGCGAACAAAACAGGTTGCCTGTTAATAGGTTGAGTTACTCCAGTTCCAATGCTCATCAGAAATTCAACATATAGAGCTGGAGCTAAAACTATGTTGTAGATCCTAGAACAGGCCCTACAAAAGGGACTCTCTGTATATGTATCACAAAAATGGTCCCATTTCCCCTCTAGTTTACCAACCCAGATTCCATTAAACATACCTCACTATTTAATGGAATCGGGGTTGGGATTAATAGAGGGAAATGACCATTTTTGTGATGCAGATAGGCATACAGAGAGTCCCGTTTTTTTAGTGCCTCTTAGAATCTAGGATCTACAACATAGTTTTAGCTCCAGCTCCGTATGTCGAATTCCTGATGAGCATTGGAACTGAAGTAACTGAAGCTAGCCTGTTAATAATAAAGCCGTTTTAACGAAACCCTTAAGTTGTCACGATTGCACGGTATTTGTGTCTTTGGGCAAGATGCTTTACTACGATTGCTTCTCTTCGTCGAGGAGTAAATAAATGGGTACCTAAAGATTCCAGATTGCATTGATCTCGAGCTACTACAGAAGAAAAATTGCCCGACGAACATGCAGGGGTAACAACACTGTAAACGTGAAGCTCACTATAAAACCTTCGGTATATGAAAAGGTGCTATTTTGGTTGAGCATGGGAAACCATCAAAACAATGCAATGAGAGTTTCAAGGCAATTAGCCGTCACCGTTGATGGGGGAAAGAGGGACATTCTCCGGACGAGTCCGGTATTAACGGATGTACGATCGTTGAGGTTTCGAAAGCGGCCGTCTTGAATTTCAGGGGATGGGATGTGAAAGGGCATCGAACTTGGCGGGGCCGGGGAAACTACCAGATAACGATCAATCCGTAGGGGGCCTATATCCAGTGGCGACGGTCTCCCCATGGTCTCCCTAACAACCGAAAGATTACAGACATCGATCGGTAATATCAAACAGCATGATGAGGAAGTTATAAGCCGAAGGCGTGTCACTATACACTCCGTATAGGTCGAGAGTTATCGACCAACTGTCGCTGCTCTGAGTGGCTATTAGACATCAGGGGTACTAGGCGAAAAACAAAGGGGGAGAGTCGCATCTTCGAATTCGTAATTAAACGGCCTAAGTGGACGTGGAGAGTGCCGCGGCCTCGTTGTCTGGAGCATTCAACTCAATCGTGGTCTGCGGGAAATTATTTATGTACGTATATTGCCGAAGCACTTTATTTCCAGGTGATTGTATAAAATGAGTATAGGCCTTAATGTGAACATATTTTGTTTTCCCCTCAAAAATGAACAACATTCAATCTGGGATATCAAACACATAGGTACGAGAAAAAAAAATCCAATTTTTGCTAAATTACAAGCCCGTGAAAGCTCCGCTGTTCTATACGACAATAAAGTACGCCTTTACCTCTTATCAAGAGTCAGAACCAACTACTTCAATTTGCCGAGTGAACTCCGTTTCGGCAAAACCCTCACGTAAAAAAGGCATACTATATGCCAGTTGAAAACTGACCTGTTCGGGCAAAAAAACACACCACGTATTTGCATTTTGCACGTGCGCGGAATAATCTGGTCACGCTGTTTACCTTTTCAACAGCCCCGTATAGGCCAACCAAAGCGATCCCCTGTTGGATGTACCATATAGGCATACTGCGAGGGTCTTGCTTAACGCATATTACGTTTCCCATACCCTAAAGAGCCAGACATGCTTTGCCATACAAATCAAGGATCAAACTAGAAATTCATCTTACCTTATCAAAATTCAGCAAATAACGCAGAAAGTGACATCACTTGAGACACTCGTACATTCCTAGCCTTCCATCTCACTGAGAAGCAACTGCCGTATACCGGGTCCAAAACCAAGTAGTGCGCGATATCCTCAGACGCAGTAAGGCCACACCACACCAAAGCGCACCCTTTTTACCGCGGGGAGTTCAATTCAACGGAGCATGTAGTTCCCCTAGGCCAGGGCCGTCACTATATACATCTGCTTCGCTCTGATTGTAATCACTGGCGATCGCCTGTTCACAGTCACTGTCGGCCCGGCCGTTCACGGCTGAACTGTTCCATACAACAGGTATAGACTTGACATGCTATAATTTGCTATATCATGTTGACATCTCGAATCGATCAGAACTGATCCCACACCGGCGAAATATAGACCGGTTAATGTCAACTGACTAGCTTGAAGGCCGACGGATATTAATGTTGTTGGAAAACAAGCGCTCGCGTGGGCTATATAATTAAATGGTCTAATAGCGGTGGATCAATGTGGATTTCTTTACGAACAGAGGGACTGTTGTATATTTCTCGTTGTCTGTTTGCATTTTTTTTTATCAACTTGGTTCCGCCACTGTCATTTCATTGTTAACAATTTAGGACAAGTTTAGATGAAGCATTGTTGTACATCAACTCTAATTTACACTTCGGATTGCTCGAAAGTTTGTCAAACCTATCCAAACCTTGTTGGTACCTCGGAGATTTATTAATTTACGTCAGTTATGCACAGCTCTTGGAATTAGCCTACCTGTTTATTGATTTCAAACTCTCCCGTCACTCAACTAGAGTATTTATTTCGATCTTTAACAACCAACATTTTATGCTAAAGATATAGAGCGAGCATGCTGGCTTTGCGCTGCTGTCTATCTCGTGGAGGCGCCCTACTGATTGACAAACCGATTTGTTCCACTTCTTGATTACGCCTTCGGATTGGTCAAAAGTTCCCACGTTTTTACGCATTGTACCGTTAGAGGGCGCTGTTGTAATTCACCGTTTAGCAGACGACAGTTTTGTGGATCTAGTATCCACGTCATGTGCTGCTATTACGCCCGCATACCAAGGTTACGCCCGCATACCAAAGGTTAGGCACCATTCTATTTTATGTCATTTGTCTACCAGGCCAACGCCACATGTCGCGGACAAGTCCAAACTTGTCCGTCCGAAACCAGCATGCATAGCATGCAAAGCGCTAGCGCGGCGTGCATTTTACTGCACTGTCAGTGTCAGTACTAACGTTAAGACTGTCGCCAGTGAGCAAGACTCTCTAGAAATCTTGCAAACTGCGAAAAGAAGTTATTCGACGAACTTCCCAATATGTTTTTGAGATATCAAGCTTTCAAGTAAGTGTTTCATCATTTATTTTGTGTTTTTAGGGTCTATACTTTAGTCGTTAGTCTTAGATAAAGTTTTTTGTCAGGAATTTCTGTAGAGATACTCGTTAATATTTAAAATAACTAAACTAGCCTATCTAAACTTTAGATAGTTTAGTTAGACTAAAGGCATACTACACATCAATAGACATCCCCATGTACAACCTGTATCTAGCCTATTGGAACTATACAAAGCTACTCCACCCAAACTTCAAGTCATGATAAGAAAAACTTACCAAAAACGTCAGAAAATCCTGACCATGCTGACAGGGTCGTGTCATTCACAGGTCGTATCATCGTCCCCTACGTGTATTTTATTTTTTAAAGGTACACGTTGTAGCATAAAACTAGCAATATGTTTTGTTCTGTTCGTTTTTTTACAAAATGATTTGAAGCTCTGCACAAAAACAAGTTGCATGTGCACTTGCAGTCATTTATATGGAACATTGTAAGCAGACTTCTGCCTAGCCCAACTACCTCTGCCTTATAGGCCTAGTCTTCTCATTAAACTTAAAGGGGCACAAGGTCCTGAAATCCTCGAAAATTTCATGTTTTGGATTGTTTACTTGGCCTATTTCAAACATCTGGTTGGAAGGAAACAAACCTAATGTCTTACCGTTCCCGAGAAAAGACAAAAAAAACCCGCTTGTTTACATCGGAAACGACGGAGCTCAAATACGTTTTTCGAGTCGTTCTCAGTGTACGATATATACGTTGTGTGTCTGTTGTGTGTCTCCGGAACAGCGGTGACCAATCACCAATGCAAAAATAGTGGTTTCTTCAACGTCCGCAAAAGACGAACACTTCACGAATGAAATCACAACTAGCATCCAAACAGCTCGAATTTATGGGGTCGCAAAAGTGGACCCCGAAATTCGTTCCCTTAAACAGTTTACAATCCTCCTTCTGATAATTGTATTTCACCCCCCCCCCCATGGAAATATTAATACAGCGATACACTTAACTTACACCTGATACAGCAGGATCCGTATTTGTCCTATCTACATCTCAGTGCTTACATATTTGGAATTGATCCATTTGAGAATTGAGGTTTTGATATTTTGTGATACTGATAGTGACAACATTTTCAAATTAATGTGTAGTGAAATGCTTCATGTTATTTCTAAAAACTACTTATTAATTTTGTCTTCATTTTTGTTTTGGTCTATGTATACTATCAAGGAGTATTCATATATCAATATGTCAGATAAATTGTTTGGTCATTTTTAAATTAATTTCAAAAATTTGAGCAAGATACCTGACGCACAGTACATAAGTAACTTGTGACAAGTTGCTGAAAGACATGTTAGAAGTCGTGTGATATTCTTGCAAAATGTCTCTTTTTTCCTTTGGTCAGTTTGCATGCTCTGTTGAGACAAGTTTCACTTTCAATTCTGTCACTGCCTGACTGAATATTTAGATGTAAAGGGTACATTGCCTGGTGGAAGCATTTTGGAAGCATTTTGTTTTGGCCCATTGTGGTTTTAGGGAAACTGATTATGAGCATTCTCCTTTATCTCACTCTCAAGTTTATGATAAAAAGAAATAGCGCCCTCACAAGTTCAGCTATAGCTAGCTCCACAGAAACAATCTGACCACACTGAAACAGTTGGAAAATGCATATGAAATGTGTCAAGTTTGATAGGTCTGGGGTTTTTTTTTTGGGGGGGGGGGGGGGGGTTGGCAAGATACTTTGATTGAATCTTATTGTCTTTTATACAAATTCCTAAAAATGGCAGATTTGTTGCCTCGATGCAACAATTAGCTCTTGTTTTTCATTTTCCGCAACTCAAAACACAAGCCAAAGAATATTCCACCACTTCCCAATCTCTCGAAAATAAATAAATTCTTAACCCTAACAGTAAGGAATCGTCCAATTTTATTATGATGTTTCACCCACCGTAGGGAGTTAGGGTTTTAAGCTTGTGTTTTGTAAAAAAAATTGCATAAAATGAAATGCAACCTAACTAAAGCCACAAAAAAAATAACAATACTAGTTCTGATTCTGGTTGCTTTTCCTACCCTATTTTGACAGCCCCTACCTACGGAGTATTTTTTTTTGGAAAAATGAGAAAATAACCCCGAAAATCATCAATTACTACCTTTTACCCTCGACTACACACAAACACCTCCATAAGTTCGTACACAAAAAAATTTGCCAAAAAAGAAAAAAATGACCTACCTACCTATCCTATTTTTAAAAACCATGTAATCGGAAGCAAATTATTTTTTCTTTTTGCCTAATACACGTAGCCTTTACTAAAAGCTTTAAAAAACTGAGTCCTTCAGCCCTAATAAATTAGAACTGTCCACAGTAATTTTTCTAGCTGAACAGATAACGAGCACATCGTTAATCTAACAAATGGCTTTTGTCAGAGACTGAGTGCTCTGTCAAGATGAGACTAATTAGAACCTAGCCTTCCTGGATCGTTATTGCCCGAGAGATTAAAGAGACACGATTCAGGTTCAGCATTTTAAAGTGATTTTTCTTGAGCAGCTGTCCATAACGTGCACAACTAGGCCCAGTTGTTTAGTTTGATTGTCCATTGTCGGTGCTGCTTTAATGAACAGAACCAGAAATATATTACGTACACGTTGATTGCCCCCAAGTACCTTAAATTTTTTAAAAGATAAGAAACGGAAGAATTTTCATTAGCAGTTATTTTTGTTTTTATTAGAGAAAAAAGTAATAACCCATATTCTTTCATATTTATCATTTATCTATTTGTCAATTTTTTTTATATTTTAAGCCAATTTATAGTGTGCACAGCTTTTCTTGTAATATGGAATTCCTTTTATCTTGCATACATGTCTAAGTAAAGCCAAAGTTCCGGAATTGACGCAGGGACGTGGCTTTTTTTTGGGGGGGGGGCTTCTTTTTTTTTTCTTCAATCTTGGATTGTACAGACAAGGTGGGATATTTTTTTGCTTTTTTGGTGTCCTCGTGTACATTGGTGTCCTCCATAATTTGCCTTGGTGCTAGCGATCATTTGCCTTGGTGCAATTTCCCATTCCTTGGTGCTCTTTGGTAAAAAAAAGTTGAGGAGGTGCGGCAATAGAGGGCGCTGTTGGAGCTACCGCGGAGCATTTTGGGAAAAAAAAAAAGATTGACGTGTAGGATTAAAATCGACAGGCGCGCTGACCAGAGACCGACTTATTATTTTTTTTGGCCTAATGGGGTTTAAACATTAACATGTGGCAGAGTATGTATGTCAGTCCATCAATTTTAATCAAGGCTGTCTGTTTGTAATCAGTAATTAGTGAAGTGAACCTCCCCCTAAAAAAAGGAGCACAGTTTTATATAGTGGATGGCAAACATCAGATCCCTGCTTTTCACTTTGTGTCTGACAACATGTACTGAGGAGGTTTAGTGTCAGATCTGTGCACTGCAGTAACAAGTCAATTGGGAAGAGATTTAACTTCTTTATATTCAACCAGTTTTTTTGAAATCATGGAGTTCTTTGAAGCGTTGTTCACTATAGTCTTGTGTGTATTAATGGTTGCCATCATCGTAAGCAACACGTTTTGTATCATCGTCCTGTGGAAAGTGAGGTCCATCATCAATGAAGCCCCACAGGTTCTCATGACGTCGTTGAGCTTGGCTGACTTACTGAATGGCCTCATCTGTGTGTTGCCCATGTTTCTGGTGTACCTTTTTGAAATTTCAGACTCGGGAAGGCAAAACTCAGATGCTTGTAGATTCCAGGCGTTTCTTTTACAGATAATTCAAGTCGTAAAAGTGACGTCGCTGTTGGCCCTCAATTTCGATCGGTACATTGCCGTGACTAGGGCCTTGCGTTACCACAATATCGTCACGGTGAAACGAGTTTACATTGGGGTAGCGGCACTTTGGATTCTATCACTTGTTTCATCACTCATTTATGCTAGCGCGGTGGACTGGAAAACCTCCAACGTCGACAACATGAAGGGCTCGAATACCTACAACATCGACAACGTTAAGGTGTGTGTGTTTCAACTGAACCTGGCTAATGCTCTACATTGGTTGGATCTGATTGTTCTTGTCATCCTCCCACTGATTGTAACTGTAGTGATATACATCCGGCTATCAACATTAGCCCGACATCATGCAGCTCAGATTGGAGTGGTTGCTAATGGAGATGCTAATGGAGACGGTAACCATGACAACCAGCAACGCCTTGCTCTGCAGAACCAAGCGCAAAAGGCCTCCAAGACAACCCGTGTGATGACTCTAGTCTTTGCCGTGACCTGCACCCCTTTCGTCCTGGCTAAATTGGTGGCTACGTACATGTACGCTAATAACGTAGCTTTTTTACTGAACACTTTTTTAGTTGTTTCGTTTTGTAGCGGCCTCTGCAACATCGTTGTGTACTTTTGCAGAAACGGCGTCGTCCGCGCTGCTAGCAAAGCCATGCTACGGAAGAGACTGTTGCCGTGCCAACAGATCCTCCTGAGTTGGTTCACTCGAGCTCGGCAGTTCTTTTCGCGGATTTGCACAAGAAACAACCAACGTGCCAGTCAGCTTGACCCCGAAGTTCAAAACGCAGCCGTGCCATCACTGCAATCCAATGATAACCGAGAAGGTTCTCATTTTTAACAGAACAGCAGAGAATCCCAAATGACAGTCAAGTTCTTAAAATGCCTCTCTTTGTTGTAAAAAAACCAAGAAACATCATCTCTAAAACAAACATGCTTTTTTTTTGTCGAGGGCATGAAGTTTCCTGCTGTTTTGCTTGTAAAGGATCAGGATCATAATTCAAAACAATTTTTGATCTTAAGTCTGAAATAAAAATCTCAAATACTAACTAATTTAGAAAGGCCTACTTGCTTGTTCTGTTCCCTTTTAAGTGCCAAAAAATAAATGCTTAATTAACGTTTTTACAATGGACTTTTCATATGCGTTGTGTTTTGTGCATACAATGTACAAAAAGTATGCAATGGACAGTTTAATAGTCAGGCATGCAACTTTTCCCCGGATCAGCTGATTTCCTCATTTTTTATTCCCATTTCTGTCATTCAAAATAGAAAAACACTGTACAAAGTCTTCTGAATTTTGGAATTTCCTCTTTTTTTGTGAATGTACAGTTGCATGCCTGAATAGTTGAATATTAAATTGAAATGATGCCCTTGGTCCAAAGGAGCTCTTTTTGCAGTAATCTTCTCTGGTTTCAGCTATCCTACACTCATATCTTCATCATTGCGTTGTATATATCGCATTGTATTACAGTAGTTTTTGACAACTCTGACACTCTGTTATCTAGAGTAACAATTAAAGGTGCAGGTTTTGATTCAGTTTTTGGCCAGCTTTTTTTCTTTACAAAGTTCCAAAGTTAAAATGTATGTTCCAAAGTGTTGCTGTGGCAGATGTACAGAGATGGATTTGATAAATTGTAAGGGTTTCTTGTCTTTGACTTTTTGAGTTTTTAATTGAGTTAAATTTTGGAGTTCTGTGTTAACTTTTAGAGTTTTGAGATCTGAGTTGACTTTTTGAGAGTCAAGTTGACTTTTTGAGGTGAGTTTTTGAGGTTCGAGTTGACTTTCCTAGTGTACAGTTGATATTTCAAGAATCATTTCTTTTGAAAAAGGCAAGCTATTTGTGTGACCTCTGTGAGTCTGTGTGACATACATGTACCAGTTAACACTTATTAATTATCTTGTTACAGTCGGTTATATGGAAGTTCGAAAACAATGACCAGCCATCTGTTTTGCATTTATAATGAATGTAGAAACTGCAAACTGTATACCGAAGAAAAGAAAACTTATCAATTACAGATGTAAGTGCAGCCTGTCTAAAAAAAAAATGGTACAATCGAAAACGATTTTTTTTTTCAATATTAAATCTCAACATAAGTAAGTCGTTTTGATCTTCACATTAAGAAAAAAGACCAGGCTTTCCAATACTTTTTGTTCCATCTCATTTGCTTTTGTCAATCCAGAGATAACTCCAGATTACTGCGGAACACAAAAATCGAGTTTGTTTCTTTTGCCAAGTTGCAATCTTTTGTGAGCTTCAAGACAGCATGGCACAGTACTCGAAACAACTCTGCCCATGCATAAAAGTGGCACAAAATCGATTTTGGTGTATCGCACTAAATTGATTATATCTCTGAATTGACAAAAGCAAATAAGATCAAACAAACACTATTGGAAAGCCCAGTCTTTGTTCTTTAATATTATGCCAAGTAAGAATGACTTATTTTGAAATTTCATATTTAACCAATTTTTTTTCTGATTGTACCATTTTTTTTTTGGAGACAGGCTGTATATAATCTGCCTCTCAAAAAACAAGTATACAATGTACGTCTCCAACTTGAATATGAATAAAACACAGTGGTGATTTCATTTGTTGTGTAGAAGCCAAACTGCATGCAGTAATGTGTACATCTTTCACCACTGGTTTCTCCCCTGGTGTTATTGTCACAAAATCTCAATGCCCCAGTCCAACATTTCTGTCTGAAAGTAAACGCTTCTTGATTCTCCAGGGGGGAGTGTTTTGATCATGAAGGATACACAGATGGCCGTCCACCACCAGCACCCCCTGGAAAGCCTGTTTGCTTGTGTTCAGCACAGTGTTGGACTCTAGCTAAGGGCAGAGTGTAATAGCATATCGTCAAGAGTTCCCCAGCTTGAGCAGCTCAGACAAGAGCACAGGGCTTGATGTCTTAGACACGTGCAGTGCCTGAAGCAACAAAAGTCAAAACCAGAAAAGCACTATCCATGGATTCAGTTTGCGAACACTAGAAGTTGCTTTTTTGACCACTTTCGAGAACCAGTGGAGGGAACACACTACCACTGCCAGCGCGTACTGGTTTGCACGCGTGTAGTTCGAAGTATGCGAGACTGATTTTTATTCGGAACGTGCACAAATTCCATAGCGTCTTCGTGCGAGCTTCAAGCGTCGTCGGTGATGCGTTCGAATGTCTTTTCCAGTGGTCTCCCCCAACTCTCCCTTCCTTCCCATTGAGGGGGTTCTTGCGCACGGAGCCCATATTACAGCACTTGCTCTATACTGAACATGCAGTGTATCTTAACATGTTGTAATTACTTGACGGAAAACTAATATCACAACTTTTTTGTGGATCCTTTGGGGTATTTCATCGGGATTTGAGTTCTGTTTACTGTTGTACCTGTGAGATGAATGGTCGGGACAAAATTTAACTGTGCCACACTAGTACGTTAATCAATCATAGTACTTTTCTGTGAACAGTTTAAGTGAACCATTGAAAATGCTATTAACTTCAACTACTGTTGAATTGAAAATAATAATGATAGTGGATATTTATCAAGCGCCATATCCACCAGGTACTGGGGCTCACGGTGCTACCGGTACATCATTATTACCCCTGCTCATTGGGCCCATGAAACATTCCAAATACCATCTCAGCTCCCTGGGGAGTATACAGCTGGCGCAAGGAAGCTAATTCAATCACAATAACCATCTCTGCCCTTACAGGTACCCATTTACTCCTGGGTGGAGAGAAGCAATGAGTGACAAAGTGCCTTGCCCAAGGGCACACGCACCATGACCCCGCCAGGACTCGAACCCACAGCCTGCAGCTTTACCCACAGACCACGAATCAGTGCCCTTGACCACGAGGCCACAGCACTTGAAAACAAGGAATAGCTCCAACTTTCAAATAGCACAATTGGGTTTTCTAGAAAGATGGAGGGGGTATTTGCAGTTGCAGATAGCATGGATTTGTTCGTACTTTCAATATTCAAATCCCTCTATGATACTTCCAAGAAGGGAGGCCATTATGGGGCCCATAATATGCAACTATGACAGATATACTATCCATGTACATTTTGTACAGTACACAAAAGCTGAAGAGATAATATCTACATGTATCACCCCTGGGCCTCCTGTTTCTTATCGCTTGCTGGTTCCTACAGATAACCCATTTAAAAGCAGATCATCTGACCCTTGAGTGTACCCCATTAAAAATCAGACATCACATTTATACTAAAAAATGTTGGTTTAGCATCCTATTCCACAGTGGTTTGTTAGTGACATCAATCATGTGCTGCACGTACTTCCGAGTTTGATGGCATTACCAGTAGGCTTGTGGAAATGCTTAAACACGGAGGACTCTAGATGACGATAATTCTCAGAACACCCCTATTAAAAGATCCTACTCATCCTACTACAATTTCACGAATCCCTCTTCTAAAAATACATTGAACTTATGTTAACCTGGGAATTTGTTTACAGATTCTTTGTCTTTCAAAGCATTCAATGGTTGATGCAGGGGGGGGGGGGGGGGACGGGGGCCATCCCCCCCCCCCCCAGCCAAAAAAATTAGTTGGGGGGGGAGGAACTTAAGACACCTTTTTTGTCTTAGATTTTCAGGAAATAAATTAAATTTCCCTTGGAAGTTAAATTTATACAGGTCATTGAATTTCAGCTCTTATTAAGATATTTTTGATAAATAAACTTTAAAATTTTCTTCTTATTACAAGCGTGTATCAGTGTAATGTAGTTAGCATAAATGTTGATCAACATACCCCGGTATATATTTAAATTTGAATAAACTTTCCCAATAATTTGTAATTTTTATTTACTTTTTCGAAGGTTGGCAAAATTGGTGATCCTTTTATCCTGCTCAGCTTCAGGAAAATGGATTGCAGCAAGATGAGGTCCTCATCAGTGGTTGTAAGTAAGGCCAAAAAAAAGATAGACTTAGTTCTGCTTCCGGTTTCCCAACCTACCCTATTCTGACAGCCCCTACCCTAATTTTTTTTATGGGAAAAATGAGGAAAAAAAATCCAAAACCATCAATTTTTACCTTGTACCCTTGATTACACGCCGATGCTTCCATATGATCAAGCACAAAAAAAATTCAAAGAAAAAACTTTTCCCTACCTACCTACCCTATCTTCAAATGCCATGTAATCGGAAGCAGAAATATATATTTTTTTTTGCCTAATGCGTTCAACTCCTACCCTCTATACATAATAAGTTAGATAATGATAATGATAATGTGGTGCTTATAAGTGCTTTGTACCAAAGGTTTTACCCCTGTTTATCAGGCCATAGAGCCATTTTTTTTTGGCAGCAGCTCAAGATCAACACAATCTGTTCTTAGCCTTCACAGGTACCCATTTCTACTCCTGGGTGGAGAAAAGCAATTGTAGTGAAGTGTCTTGCCCAAGAACACAAGCACTGTGTTCCCCATCAGGGTTCGAACCAGCATACCACGGCACATGAGTCAAACACCGTAACCATTGGACCATTGTGCTCCATGTAACTGGGACTATGTGGTTTTGTACTTCACATGTTAACATATGTGCAGTATTTTAAAAACAACTTTAATCCATTTTGATCTTTTTCCCATGTTTCGTTTTCTGCTGTGTTCAGATTCATTCGATTTGCAAACTGCTAGACCAAAACCAGCAAGTGGAGATGTGTTTACGACAAAAGCCGGCCAGAATACCAGATGCCAATGGCATCCTTGAATTTCCAAATAACAAGGATCTGGAGAGCTGCCAAATACTTACACTTCTAGGAGGGGTTTTCCTGAAAGGTGAACTCACTTTCCCTCCTAATTTGGTGATTTATTTCACTGTGCACTTTGTGCACTCTCAGCAATAAGAAATGTACCCAGCAATGATTCACAACTTTGTGATAAATTATTGTGCCTGTTGTTTTTAATGCAACAAACTTGCCACTGATCATGGACAGATGATTTATAATAATAGCATTTATATAGCGCCATATATCCAAATCATCCAAGGCGCAGTACAATCGAGTTAAAAACAAATTAAAATTAAAACATTAAAAATTAAACAGAATTACAAAAACAACTTATAAGGTTAAACATTAATAATAAGGGTTAAAAACATTCAGGGATCTCACAAAAATCACACAGATTTACAGGAACAGTGACTAAAAAAGAGACAGACTGACCACCACAACATCAAACCAACCAAACGACTGACCAACAACCAGCAAACCAACCAAAGAGAAAACCAACCAACTGACTGACGGACCAGCAGTCAATAAAGTAAAGTTCAAAGTTACTAAGCACATCAGTAATAGGTTACTTGTATGGATACAAGAGGCCAAGAGCAATTAGTACATGATAAAAATGTATACTTAATTAAAACCTATTCCATCTTATAATAAATTAAAACCTAGTTATATTCCTCATTAAAAATATGTCTATATCCAAATCAGTTAAGCTAATAGCAAGGAGTAAATCCTGTTAAACATTAATCCTGTCCAACCTGTGGATAAGTTCACGTTTCTGCTAACCACAGAATTCCCGCTTACGATCGCCATTCTGTGCTTACAGTGTTAGCAATACAATTCTGCGCTAACCCTGTTAACACAGGATGTACGCATGCGTATAAGCCAAAACTCCTCACTAAACCTGTGAAATATTGCTAACCGTAAGCACAGAATTTTCTTCTACAGTGAGTGGGGATGATTGTTAACTAGCAGTAAATAGAGCCATGAAATTGGGCCCAAACCTGTCATCGTTGCCTCCCCACACGTCTCATGTTTTAATTAAGAGGCGACAAGGGTGAATGCCAGTTGTCAGAAGTTGGAGCAAACCCATAGAGGGCAGTATTCTTGGTAAAACCGTGCGTTCAATTATGGACTAAAATCCCAATACACAGAGGCCCTTGGAATATAGATTTAAAGCCAGAGTCCATCATTTGCAGCTATCCAAAAAATAACTGGCGTATTTATTGTTGAAAAACATACTTGGTTGAAAGATAGTGAGGGGACTAAACTCCCTGTGAAATTATTCTTTCTGGCAAGCTGTCATTTTGAAGAAATCAACAAGAAAAGGCCTTTCCAACGGTGTGTCTTAAGAAGCGCTGTTGGAAATGTCCGTTAGTATTTTTTTTTTTTTTCAATAGGCGAAGTGCGTGCAAGCGTTGGCACGACGCACACGCGCACGCGGTTGCTATAATTCCTCGGATCAGTGCGCGACATCGCGTTGCTGCATTCGGCTCAGTGAGAATGTGTCTCGGGGCGCTGAATTCAGGCCCAATTCAAAACATGACTTAGCAACATTTGATTTGAAATCGAGATCCTAGAATGTTGTTTTTCTCGAAATATACAGCTGAAGCTGAGATGAAACTTCAGCAGGTTAGCTGTTAAGCACCCTTCTTTAGAATTTGAGCACTTGCTTCAAACGACGTAATGCACAAATTACAAATGATGGACTATACCTTTAAACAGGTCATCAGAAAGGGAAGGCAAGAAAAGAACTACATGTGCATGTCATAAAACGTACAGCCTTTCTTTGAAACTGCTATATGTTGTGTATGAAATTCCTTCGAGCTGAGTAAAAAAGTTCCCTTTTTTTGTTTTTTTAGTTGTGAGTGGGTTGGGTTGCTTAAGAGATGGGATCAGGATGATTTTTGCTGAGCTCAAAGGGAAAACAATTCCTTTATTTGTTTTCCACTTAGAAGTACAGGTTTATATGTCCCATCTGGCGTAAGTGATATGCTCCAACTCCATATGAGTCAGTCTGTGATGAAACCTGGCTTTGTTGCTACAAACTGCTATTTTTTTAACCAAAACTTTGTAATGCTTAAGCCAGTGTCAGGTCCTCTCATATGTAACATCCTTCCAAGATTTTCTCCTTGATCCGATGATGCACTCTCTGCGACAGAACAATCCTGGCTCTGTCCAAACAAACTCATTTATAACAACCACATCTTTGAAAAACAGTTAAGCCAGTGGAACCATACAAATTGGCTGGATTTTCTCATTATCTAAGGATCCAGAAATGATCTATCTACGACTTCCTGTTCAATCTTTTTTTTCTTCTGTTTGCTGTACTTGTAATACACCCACAGGCTTTCCAAGAGATCATTCATTGCAACCAGCCAGCCAAACAAGACAGAGCAAACATCAGGATTTCCGATCAGTAGGTCTCAACCCCTCCACTGTAACTTGCCAGCAGTCTGCAACCCGCCAGAACAGGTAGGTCAGACTGCGGGGGAGCACAGGTGTTTGTTTCCATGGCAAGGACAGAGTACTTGACCCCGGGGCCCACAATCCTTCAGGTTTCTGCCTTTTGTGATCCTGGCACAATCTGGCCGAACCCATTGGATAGGTGTCTAACCAATTGGATCGACACTATCACAATTGCAAGTCAGTGCTTGACCTCAAGTTAAAGAGTGCCACTACGACCTGTACCCTCTCCACAAACTTTGCACCCTCTCCCAATAAGAAATCCTTGTCCCTAATCCATTATAGGCCATGTTGTTAGACTTTAAGCTCATTTTATTGTAAAGAAACAATCCCAGGGCCCTGAGAGAAATGTTAGGAATGGTGGCATTTGTCTGGTAAACCTTGAAGCTGTAATGAACTGTCAACATTCACATCCAAAGCAGATCTGCCTGCCAAGTTCTGACAACCCAAGGTTTCCCCTGCACAACAAACTGTGTCCCTTTTGTTTGTTCAAAACAGTGTGGCCATTGAGAAATGATACGAGCCATGTAGTGCACATTGTACATGCTGTGATCAGAAGGGACAAAAACTACCTGGATTAGCTGTGAGAAATTTGTAAATGATTTCGTCTTGATTCGTATCTTGTTTTGATTTGGCCTTGTCAAGAATGAGAAGAAGTATGCAAGGATAAATTTGAAATTAATAAACACCAACATTTATTAGTGTATACAACAAAAGATCCTCTCTTTCTACACCAGAAGGTGGTTGATTTCAATTCTAAGTTTGAGAGTGAACTCAGTGAAGTATTTTCTCTCTCTCTCACTTAGTTTGACCTTGCAGACCCCACAAGAAATTGATTCCAAATGCTTCATTTAATGGTCAATTTATCCCTATCAGTTTACCCTGGAAGAGCAAAGGCCTTGAGAAACCATGTGCTTTTCCTCTTGCCATCAGGAACACAAGCCAGACATCTCTCTCATCAACTTCATATCAAGTACCAAGCTTTTCCCCAAAGGATGCCATCAATTGATGCATTTTATGGAAAAGTAGCTTGTTCTACTAAACAGGGGAAATAATGTGCCCTTTTCTGCTGAGTAGATGTGCATCAAATTGTTTTTTCAGAAAGTATGTGCTTTTGAAGCGAAAATAAATTATGTCTTTTGGTTATTTGTGATGGCAGCAAATTAAAGGGGGAAAGACATGGATGGTTCTGATAAATTGTGAAAACGAAATCTGTTTTACCCTGACTACTGTTGCTACTTGCTTAGAGGATCATTTGCTTTTCAGATTTGGTTAATTACCAATAATAACAACCACTTAAAACCCCAAGAAGAACCTTAAAAAGCTAATCTGTTAAAGGTTCAGCTCGATCTGTGGATATTTCACTTTTTGATAAAAAAGGGCAACCTTTGGATCAGTCATCTGACTGATCGTTGGAAATCACCTACATTGCTTAATGTCAGCAAGCCAGACGGAGTAATTTTTAGTACCAGTATGATCTTTAATCCAAGTAGGCTAATAATTTAATGGATTTCTTTCGGGACAAATGCGAATGATCCTGTATGCCTTAAGGAGACGGTTCCAGAATAACGAAAATTATCTAAAAGGCGAAGTGATCATTTCTTTATGGGAAGTGCAGATGGAATTTAGCCTCAAAATCTTTTTGGCTCAAACTTATAACTCCCACATGAGTAGGTTTTCATACTTGGTTTTTCTTTTCTTCGTTCTTGTTTTTTAGTAAAAGATTATCATCAGAAAGGAAACAAGCATCTGTGTCATCATCTCTCTGTCTTCAACTTGAAAGGACTTTATTCGTCAACAATGGAGGTAAAGTATATTTTGTTTTTGTCCAAAATACACTTTTTCATTTTTTGATTTGTTGAGCAGGAAGGTATCTTCAAATGAAATCACTTTTGCCTGCCAAATTGTTTTGAAAATCACTGGAGGACGCTTGACATTTAACAAGTGTCACCGAGTCTGCGTTTTTCATGATTTCAGTAGTCTTTAGCACAAGGAGACCAAGCAAGTGGATGAAGACCTGGAGCAGGTGATGCCGGCACTTCTTCACCATCATCCCATGCCACATCTACCACCTTCATAACTTGGAGCCATGTCGCCACCTCCGACCTCAACAACTTTGTTGTTGATAATGAGTTACACAGATCACACACAGTCACTGAACATCAGCTGCCTCACAAGGTAATGTTGAGTCTAGCCTGTGCACTCTGCATGCAGAATGGGTTGAGGAGGGCGTGGTTTGGGCCGCCGCCTCTTTTTCGGGCGTGTCTCCATCAGTCCTTTCACAAGTCCAATCGCAAGGTGATGAATAATAACAAATGAGGAATGCTTTTGTCACCCAGTCACAGTTAGCTGCCTGCACTCTGCATGCAGATTGGGTGGATGGGTTGGGCCACCTCTTTCTGGGCGTGTCTCCATCAGTGTAGTCCAGTTCATTATCACAAGTCTGTCACATGTCAATTCACACATAGATCACAAGTCGTTTCACATTTCCAGTCGCAAGTATTAGGGGATGAGACTGGAGGACTTGTGCATGTGATGGACTTGTGAGGACTTGTGAGGAAGTGTGACAGGTTCAACTTCAACACTGGTCACCATTATACTCCCAGCATCTCATGACTAGCCATCAAAACCAAGGGTTATCCGATGCATGTGTGATCCAGCCATTGAGATTCTGGGAGACTGAATGTTGGTGAAGTAGATCTTATTTTTGGCTTTTCACATAATTTGCTTGCCAAGAAGCCACAGATATCTTGGGAAACTATTTGTTAATGAAGTTGATAGAAATGATGAATATCAGTATACCACCATGGAGCTATTAAATGTTTTAGGTCCATGGTCCCACTTCATATTCAACTTGGGAAGTTGTAATAGACTGTTTGTATTCGGTAGCCATCTTGAGTTGTTTTGTTTGCTAAGTAACAGTAAATGCATAGAGGTAGTCTGCTGGCATGCCAATCCTACAAGCAAAGGATCTGTACAGGCCTTGGAAAAACTTGTGCTTGTGAAAAACCTGCATACCACAAGCTTATGGCTTGCAATGTAAAAGTATTGGTGCCCATAATTGTACACCCTCCTGTTCCATCGTTACCTGTATACATGTTATCTGTTGGCTTGGTGCCAGATGATTTCTTTCTTGTATTGGGGATGTTGACTTTTAAAGGTGCTTGGGTGAACTTGTTTTGAAACGCTTGTCGATGTATTACGGTAACTTCCTTTGTTACAGCTCCATGCTATGACTAGAAGAATTATGAAAGTTTACTAGAGGGGTAGAACGTGTATTTAAGTAAAGTGTACTGTAGGCCCTAACTAGCTGTAAACCACAAGTTCTTAAGTAACCAGGTCATAAACCACAACTTGAAGTTTATAACCAACAAGATTGAATCTGCTGCAACCCTCTAACTAGCTGTAAACCACAAATTTGTAATTGACCAGGTCATAAACCACAACTTAAAGTTTATAACCAACAAGATAACATCTGCTCCAACCCTCTAACTTGCTGTAAACCACAAGTTTGTTACTAACCAGGTCATAAACAACAACTTGAGGTTTATAACCAACAAGATCACATCTGCTCCAATCCTCTAACTAGCTGTAAACCACAAGTTTGTAACTAACCAGGTCATAAACCACAACTTAAAGTTTATAACCAACAAGATCACATCTGCTCCAACCCTCTAACTAGCTGTAAACCACAAATTTGTAACTAACCAGGTCATAAACCGTCACTTGAAGTTTATAACTAACAAGATTGAATCTGCTCCAACCCTCTAACTAGCTGTAAACCACAAGTTTGTAACTAACCAGGTCATAAACCACAACTTAAAGTTTATAACCAACAAGATCACATCTGCTCCAACCCTCTAACTAGCTGTAAACCACAAGTTTGTAACTAACCAGGTCATAAACCGTCACTTGAAGTTTATAACTAACAAGATTGAATCTGCTCCAACCCTCTAACTAGCTGTAAACCACAAGTTTGTAACTAACCAGGTCATAAACTATAACTTGAAGTTTTATAATCAAACAAGATCACATTTGCTCCAAGTCCCACCCTCTCTATTCACCCAAGATACGGTTTAATTAGCAGTCATTAGTTCCCAAATGCAGCATTTTTAGATACGTTGTTAAACTGCGCATACTTGGGCTGTGATTATATTGAGGGTCTACATATTCACATGAAGCATATCCAATCGATCGGTTTACATATAGGCCATCTTTTCATCGTGCAAGATGACTAGGTCTCATGTTGGATGAAATACCCCACATGTACGTCTCATTGACCCTTAGTTAATATTCAACCGCGATTTGACTTAGTGCCAAAAAGAACAATATCTTGACACAGAGATAAAATACCGTATACAAAGTAATGCAAATTCCAGCACGTAGATCGAGCGCACACTTTTTTTTTTTCCTTGGATAATTGCAACATTTGTACAGGAGCCAGTGAATACCTTCGACGTATAGAAATTTTGCCTGTGTGCCCAAACCATTGTTGTGTAATGTGTAAATAATGAAGGGATCCCCGCGGGGCAACTTGCAAGCCTTCATTTGTGAGCTGGGGTCCCCATCGCCCCGGGGTTTCCTCATTTGAAAACGGCCATAGAATCCGCCGTCTTTGTCCCGCTGATTCTAACACTTTCCCCTCTCTGTTTGTACGATTTGTGTTTGGAGGCCAAGTTTAAAAAATGCAGGTTTGCCCAAAAAAATGCCGGCTTTATTCGGCTTGAAAGAGTCTCACTGCTCACCACAGGAAGCTTTAGGAGTTGTCAAATAATTCAAACCGCGGTTCTGTGAAATGTGTAGTGCCCCATACTTGTACATAAAACTACCAATGTACACAAAACCATGTGTACACATGAGCAAGCCATAATCGTAATGTAACCAAAGACCCGAAACTTTATGTAGACTTGTCTTTGCATTGGTGCGCCTTGAAATGTTCCCATTGTAAAGGCGATAAATGTCTTTTTTGTGTCTTGTCCCCAAGAACAAACGATCAAGTTAGATCTGGATTTGATGAAAGTTTAATTCATTCCTGTGAAATACCTCAGTATCACCTTAAGGAATTCTGCCATTACTCATAAACAATACGTTTACTAGTGAAATAAACAAAACCGATCATAAGACACAAGCATGAATCCTTGAAAGGGATCTTGCAAAAAAATTCAAAAACAAGAATATCAAGAGACACATCAAAAGCTGCAGATCAAAAACAACTAAACAAGCGCAAAGATAAAAACTTCCATGAGTATCTGCCTGGGGGGATCAACCCTGTCCAACTTCTTTGTTTTGGAAATAAACAGTCTTGGAGAGACAATGATGTGTCTTGTAAGAGATTGCGTCAAGATACCCCAACTGTCACCCCAAGTTCGCATGCAGGCCAGGGCTAAGGATGGTCCTGCCGTAGTGTAAATAAATTAGATACCCTGGCACGCAGCCATTGTTTATTTAAGTCTGTCGTAAACATGGGGCCCGAATAGTTGCATTGGAATGCCTTCTCTTCCCTTTTTAAATCACCAGTGACCCTTGATATGGCGTGCTTTACCATTCTGACTGATAACAAACTGCTATCTGACATGCACAATATTTGACCAAGATAAAAATTATTTGTCTGCTTGCCCCAACTAGAGTCAACATGTCACTGAAAAAAAATGCTTTGACTGTAGGAATCATAGACCAAGGTATACGTCAATTATACATGCGCCCATTTATATGCATAGTTGGAATTTGTAGTGCGTCACAAGGGCCGAGGCATAATTGAACGTGTGTGCAGTAGCGGGTCTAGAGAGGGGGTTGGGGGAGGGGGGTCGCAAACCCTTCCCCGCAGGCTGATGTTAAGAACTAGTAAAATGGGGTCAAAAATAATCAATGGAATGCTAAAGTTCCTAACTTTATTCTCAAATTGCCTTAGAATGCAGGAGAAAGCATGATAGAATTCTAATTGTACCGGGGCAAGGCCCTGAACCCCCCTAGCAAAGCGTGCCTTCACTCAGCCCCCCCCCCCACACACTTTTATATCCACACCCCCCTCCCCCACTTTTATATCAACACCTCCCCCCCTCTTTTATATCAACAACCACCCTCCTCCCCCTAAAAGCTAGATCCACCCCTGACCCGAAGCTGTTCTACCAAATTTTATTGGAACCTATCACGGACCTATAATATAATCTTAGCCCTTCCCTTAGAAAGATGATGGTCTTTAAATTCCCATTTTGAAACTAAAAATAGTTCTGTACTTCATTTATCTACGGCGAGCATCGTTGTTTACATTTGTTTATTTATATAGAGTCTCAGTAATGTCTTTTGTTTGCCTGCCACAGTGTGACGTCTCAAGTGAAGTCCATGTGGTAATGTTCAGTCACATTATTTCTTAAAGGACTTTTTTTCTTTGGATAAACAGATTCTATAATGTCTCCCGGGGTTTTTACATTGTTTCTAAGCTGTCAAACCACAGTGATGGAAAGGCTTGCCGTGATCCCCGCCAAGATTTGCCCAGGGTTTTCAGCCATCCCCTGCTTCCAATCCAAAGTTTGGTTTATAAACAAAGCGTCATTTTCCCCCTGCACGCACAAATCACAACATGTTTGCTTCACAGTCTAAGCAAGCATGTGTGTGGTGTGTCTGGCACAGGAAAGCACAGGAAGCCACAGGCAAAAGAAAGAACAATCTTGTTATTCTGGTGTTGGAATCACCTGTCATGCCCTCTTGTGCTAATGGAGGGTCAATCCAAGTGGATGAGAGAAGTGTTGGTATCTTTTACCATGCAGCCAGCTTTTCCTGGCTCAATGCTCTTATTTGAAAGAATTGAGACTTCCTTAAAAAAAAACAAGCTCGATCGGAAATATCTCGGAAGCTGTGGGCCAGCGAATTCGTGTTCCTGCATGAGTCACGTGATTGTGCCTTGTAATTTCTGGAAGGAGTAGTGTTTTGAGTTTTAAAAATCTGGTTTTTGACCTCAGTGACCCCATGATGAACTTTGACCCCAGTTTGGTCATGAGACATGTTGAGGCTGGGCTACTGATTGACAAAGTTTGGTTGAAATCGGTCAAGATAAGAAGAAACAATTGACAATGTCAACGTTTGTTACCAACTAACTAACTCACTAACGGAGTGGCATGCTGATTTTTTGAGCTGCTATCCCACAGCTAAAAATATTTCGGAGCAGTGATCCATGAACACAACCCCCTACACAAACCCATAGAATAACTAGATGGCATAGCTCGAGAAGACTCGACAAAAACAGAGCTGAGTCATGCATTACTCTGTGAAAATATATGTGTATTTGGACAATTCAGTATATGGTTTTGCCCTTCACTGACGTAATTTATAAACAATATATTAATTGTTGTCTCGAGTGATTGTGAAAAAAAAAATTCACCTACTACTCGGGTGGGACTCGAACCCAAGACCTCCTGTTTGCTAGTGGGGACGTTTTACCACTCGACCACCGAGCTTGCCAGGGTCGGCTTGCTGATTCAAATCTGATATAGCAGCACAGGTACCGCGACCAAACTATTCATAATCTTATGAATATTTGGAAACGAAAAATTTCTTTGAAAAGGTTTGTAATGATATTCCCTCTTAACCTTTCCCAACTTTCTTTTCAAATCCACCCTTAATTCGCCTACATTTTTTAAAAAGCTAGAACTGCAGCACAATTTGTCAAAGTAGCCTGAATCCCCCCAATCTCCCCCCCCCCCTTTTCCGAGTTTCATCCCAAAAAAATGGATTCCTTTTCTGAATTGCTATTATTCTGGCAACACAAAAGTTATTCACTTTTGAATGAGACATCGACCAAAAACTAATCGCCCATGTTAAGTTTATTGAATTATTACTTTACAATTTTGAATTATTGGCTGCGAGACAACAATTCCGGTAGCCAGTCTGCTTGCAAAGGGGATCTGTTTGCGCCCAAAACAAAAAGATTTTTTTCAGAGGTAATATAGAGGGTTTGCAGAAGTCCCCCCCCCCCCCCAAAAAAAA
Organism: Patiria miniata; assembly: GCF_015706575.1. NCBI lineage: Eukaryota > Metazoa > Echinodermata > Asteroidea > Valvatida > Asterinidae > Patiria > Patiria miniata. The sequence continues at coordinate 5,328,676 of NW_024037067.1, forward strand.
GAATTTTTTTTTTTTTTGGAATGAAACATACAAGTTGAACATTCATTAACAGTAACAAAGATTTGTTGAAGAGGACGGAGGACCCAACTTTAAAATATCAGGGTTACATGTACCTTATAACTTCCTCCTTTATGCCATCACGACAGAGAAAAACAACATCCTTTATGTGTTAAGATTGGGTAACCATGTACACATACTATGTCGAGTATGCATTTCACACAGGTTGGGTAATTAAGGCAGGGAATTTCTACCAAGCCACATGTTTCAGTGTAACATGATGTAGCATCATGACGTTCATCCTGTCGGTGCTTACATTACTTCCACAGTTGTTTGGTTTACGTCAGTCACATGTTCGTGCAATAACAGGAGAAGGATCTCGATATTTTCACTCCGACTGTCGTTTCCTCATTATTCCCAATCGCATGCGTGTTTGTTTTACACGCACATTCCCTCCGGCTTCCTTGTTTAATCAAAGTGTTGCAACCAACAATGACAGGAAACTTCACCCTCCACTACTTGTACAACATGACTAAAAAAAAAGTCAACATAATGCAGTAATCATTTGTGGTTGTTGTTGAAACCTGAACTTAGTCCTTGCATGGAGGAAGGAACAGCTAAATTCAGTGGGAAGAAGAAATCAATGCACTTTTTTCCACTGATTGTATCCTCAACTAGCCATGTAACATTTTTTCAAGTTCTAAATTGACGACTTAAATATTTCATATTTTGATGCAAAAACACTGATGCAGGCTAGGGCTGCCAACTTTGAGAGAGAGCTGAGAGTGAGAATTAGGTGATGGAGCTTGATCAGAACGCATAGCGCAAAGCCTTAACTGCGTGGTGTTCGGGGCCCACTTAAGGGTCCCGAAAACTTTTGGATTCTAGATGCTCTGTGGTTCCATCAGAGGCAATTTCTGACCACTGTGACCAATTTTTATGAGCAAAAGATCATCATATAAAACATCAATTTAGAGTTTGGAGTCATTTATTATTATATTGTTTTTTAGGGGGAGAAATCCCGTGTGGGTGTGAGTGCGTGAGAATAACCCGAAATGCGCGAGTCTCATCTCGTGAGAGTTGGCAGGCCTGCTGATGTATTTTCACTCATCTTATACTGACATTGTCATGTTACATTTCCAATTTCTAAATCCACGACATGATAGTTTCATATTTTGATTCTAACACTCTTATGACTTACAATTTTACCATACTTCCATGATTGTCTCAGTAGAGGTGTTTATAGTGTACCAAATGCAGACAGACACATGGGCATAAAAATTGGTGGTAGACCAACACTCTAACCCCACAAGGTTCCCAAAATAAAGAGCCAAACAAGGTTGACCTTTCCAGCTACCAGCAGGGGCATGTGTATACCCTGAAAAGTTGGCTGTCAGCTAGTTCACTGGTGGGCTAATCACTTCACACCGTGCCAATTCAGTCGTGACATTCTTTCCTTGAAACCCAACCTTTGAAGAAAGGTTGCAACAGGTCCGGAGAGGGCCGGGACTGCCCTCCAGATAAGCTGCTGAAGGCTTGCATGCTGGGTAATCTCCGAAAATGCAAGGTTTTTTTATATCCAGCTGTTTCAAGGCATATAGCCTATATGATAATTCATGCATTTTGTTCGTTTCCACTAATAACACCACTCAAATCCAAAGAAGAATGTTCAAAACCTAACCTGAAGGCAATTTCAAGCAAACAGATAACTATGTAAATCTTAAAGGCAAAATATACTTGGGGTGACCTTTGTCAGGATTTTTCTGATTTCATGATTTTGGTCAAGATTTTTCCTATTTTCAGCATTTGTTGTCATGATTTTTCCTTTTTTCAGGATTTTATTGTCAGGGTTTTTCCCCTGATTTCAGGATATTTTGCAGGATTTTTCCTCATTTAGGATATTTTTGTCAAAATGTTTCCTGATTGCTGGATATTTTGTCAGGATCCCTTTTGAAATCTGAGATTCCTACGGTTTGCCCGAGTACTCCACTGTCAAATCAGTGAACATACATGTATGCTATGCATACTTCTATTAAAAATATCAGTGATCGAGGGGAACTAACCAGTTCATTTAATGCATACCAGAAACAAAACTTGAGTAACATCATTATAGTTTTATTGCAGCACATATTATTATACTCTTTTTTGGCATACAGAGAATAACATTCAATTGTATTCACATACTTGGCAAACAAGAAAAAAAAAGACCACAAGACTACATTTTCCACAGCAAGTACATGTCACAGTCAGTGGTATGATACATACATACATTATGACACATTACTTATTAGCTTGAAAGTTCTAAATTTTGACAGTCTTTTGTCAATCGTTAATGTTTTAAAACTGAGAAAACTCACTCAGTAAAGTCTTTACAATGAAAATTCTCATTGTATTCACTAAAAGGAAGTTACATAACAGAAATAACTGTACTTTTGATTTGCTACAACAAAAGGGAAAATGTAGCAGATTTTAAAACAAACAAGTTGAGGGAAGTTGTGGGGGAAGTTGTAAAAGAATTAGAACAAAGCGATGTGAAAGTATTGTTTTAATGAGAGTCTTCTGTAAATAAATACCTAACCACAGAACAGGAACTTGTTCATGTAATGTTAATCCTGTGTTTTTCAACCGTTTATGTGACTGTGAGCTTCATGACACTTGAAATGGATTTTTGTGTCCATGGTGCCGTCACCAACATTACATCATATGTAAAAACAGTCATGTTATTCAGAGGGTTAATTTTCAAGAATCAAGATACATACATCGGACTCGCCGACATACCGGATTTACAACAAAAAAAACACAGTTATATTAGGAAAATTAAGGTCAAAGGTCAAGGAAGTGGCAAAATTAGTGCAAAATTAAACAATAAAAAGTACATGTATATAAGATTTTATACAATCATCTATGGTGAATACAATATGCTTGTAGTACTGCTACAGTTGAGTCGGAGTAACTTGCAGACCGAGTTTATTCCAAGTCTTCACAACAGAAACGGATACCTCAGTGCAAGGTTTTTTAGGTTGAAACAGGAGTATGAATATAAAGTATGGTCATGAAAATCTCCCTTTTTTGCTAGAATTTGGTTAAAGTTTCCAGAGATCCATATTAATGAATGCAGTTTTTTCTCATAAGATAAGATCTGCCATGATTTTTTTCTTCACAAAAAATTGTAGTGCATCAAGAATATTTTTTGGTCAAAATATTTAAATTATATTTGTCCAGTGTACATGTAAAGATAGGTTTACATGTTAGAAGTTAACAATGAAGTCATTAGCGTTTATAGATTTTGATCAGAAATTAAAAAAAAAAATCCAGCCTCAACTGTAGGGTAAAGCTTCTTCCTTCCATCCGCTACCAATAAAATATTCCAAAAAAATATTTGGTGTTAAGCTGCTTTCTTTACAAGTGTTTTGAAAAAAAATAATAATAATGAATCACAATAAATTACCCCAAAACTGGTTCCATGTACATATCTACAGCTTATTTGTAGATAAATTATTTACTTTCTTAAATTACATGTATTTACATCAGTAGAGTTTGTTTACATGTAGTAGAGTGAGGATAACCCATTTATTAGTTATGTGAAATCATTTCAATATTTATCTGTCGACAAATTTTTGTACGTGTCAGTAATAGTTGAATAATGAAATGCATGGAAAATTACTAATGTGAACAAAAGCATTTGTAATCCCCAGTAGCAGATCCAGAGGGGGCATAGCCCCCCCCCCTATTTTTTTCACAGATTTCTGATTTTTTTTTTGTGCCCGGTATGTCTTGTATTTTTTCTGTTTCTTCTGCTGTCATTGGATCATCTTAATCACTTCAAAGACAGAAATGTTCACCCACATGAGCAAAAGCCTGGCCCACTTGTTCGGGTTTTTCCTCCATTTTCGGCACCCCCCCCCCCTCCTTTCCGTAAATGCTGGATCCACCAATGAATCCTCATTGAAAACACAAAAACAAATTACATTGTATGTGCAAGCCATCAAATATTTGAGTGAAGAAAAGCAAAAGACTTACTCGGCGAATACTGAATTTGTTATCCTTGATTTTTTAAAGACAGTTTAGCTCAGCTATTGATAAATAGCACCGTTACCTATTAACAAAAATAACTATGTTTTTAATACATGTACAGTGAGGTATATGTGTGTACTGTATGCAGGTTACATGTCTACATTGTACGTCTATGTATAATTGAGTGTAGTGTACTTTAAAGTTAAACGTACCGGTAGCCTACTTGATTGATCTTTCAGGACTCAAAAATATTTTTTTGTAGAAATTTGCTAATGGGTCATGCTATAAATTTGGGATCTAAATTTTATTTTTTTCCGAGTGCCTGTTACATTTGATTTTGTAGCTTCAGGATACATTCTTCAATGCCTTCTATCAGAGAGTGATTATGTATAGTACCTGCTAAACAAATGAAAAGTAGTTTTGAAGTCAATTTTAATGATACTTGCATGGCAAATTACACAGGTCAGGTGTAGCAGGGACACACAATAATTTCATATTTTTGGACCCCAAATTTACAGAATGACCCCTATCATCATGTCAAAAAATTTCACATTCTACACATCACATTGGTACCAGGAATGATAAATTGCGAGTTTCAGGTATTCGGTTAAGACTCCTGGCGTTTGCTTCAAGGTTGACATTTTCCTCAACTTTTAGGTTGACATGTTCCTCAACTTTTAGGTTGACATGTTCCTCATCCAGTTTTTTTCCCAACAGACGGCTTTCCACAAATTGTCCTCTCCAACAAAATGTTGGCCAGGAATCGTTTCAGTCCAAAGTCTGAAAAATGTACGGAGTGGTCCATCAGTGTCTGTTGTCGTGATGCAACTGGATGATTTCTCCGAGGTCGCACTCATTGAGTCCCTTAGCGGTGAACTCCTTGGCTATTCTCCTGGCCTGGGAGTACCGCGGCGAGCAGCCCAGCCTTGGCTGGCCCAGCACCAGGCTCCCCATCATTAAGAAGTGTCCCTCGCCCCACCTGACCCCACACCTGAGGGGCTTGACCACCACCCCGGAGTAACGGCTGTGGGAAGCCGGCGAGAAGATGTGATCTCGCTGCCTGAAGACGTGGCTGATAGACAAGTCGATGTAGGCCGTTTGAGAAATACTGTCGTGCATAACATCCCGCATACTGGACTTGACAGCTACGGGGGAAAAAATTGAAATATCGATATAATTTTCATATTCTAATTGATTTGAAATTTTTTTGAATAGAAGCATTTTCTGTTGCCTTTGTGTTGATCCATGACTGACTTCCTTTAAAACCCAAACCGCCCTGAATCCTTCAAAATCCTCTTTGCCAAAGTGGAGGAATTCGGAGGATTGAGTTTACATGGCAAAAGTGCGTTACTGATTTCGTAGGATGCACTTTGTCAAGGTCTTGGGCCGGACCTTGTGTTGTTTTTGCTCAGCCATGCATAAATGTAGACCTGGATTATGCTTGAAATCCTACGTACTGCTCCAGGATGTCACTGGCCAAGCCTGAACATATTGACAGTCACTGCCGCAGGATTTTGCAGGATTCAGGCAGTGGTCACACCTCCACGGACCATGTTCAAGAAATAATGGAGGAATTTGCAGGATTGAGGCTATATGATATTTTCCCATGAGGCCAATTGGAGGATTTGGCAGGATTGAGGCTACATCCTAGCACAAAGGCCTAGGGAGTTACAGTGTATACATCAACTACAATGTAGCTACTTTAAAAAAAAAATTTAAAAATTTTGACCCAAATAATGAAACAGTTCAGGTAACCCTCCAAAAGTAGTAAAATCAAATTGAAGCCAGTTGTTACCACATCATGTTGAAAATAAACCACCCTCTAGTTTTTACAGCTGGGCACAAGCTGTGCCTTATAAACAGACAAGTTACGGACTGTTGCACTCGTGAAGAAAGTTACCATACACTGTAAAAACATAATTTGACCAGTTTTATAACTCAAAAGGGAAAAATTACACCAATCAAGTCTGTTCGCCCCCGGGGTAGACTGGGTTTTTGGTTCCATACTTTTTGAAACTGTGACCATGCAAATGGATTATTGGATTAAACTTTCAAACCATGGTCTTTGATTAGGGTCACAGGTCAATATTACAGGCAGCAAGGGGATAGTGGTCTTACAGTAACAGGGCACTAACAAGCGCTGCTTGGAATAAAAATCTAATATGTACATCACTCCATGATACCATTGAAAATTTCCAGTGCTTCCGATGAACTTTGTAACTTTTGGAAATTTGATCAATTCAGAGCTGACCCAATGGACATGACTTTGTTTCCTTTCAGTAAAGAAATGGAACAATTTGCATCTGGGTCATTCCATGCCAACTCAACAAATGGTGCACACCATCACCTCTTGGATTTTTTTCTTTTTTGGTGTACTGAAAGATACTTAGGAGAAATGCAAATTCTGAAAATTTCGGGTCTCTACGACTTTTTGTTCTTGCGCAACAGCATTTTGAAATTTGAGGTGGGCGGGGCCAAAAGCGCGTTGCATCACGAAATTCAATGTTTAAAGGGCCATATATTTAAAACTATACCCCCCAGACATTTCAAACTTGGTTATCTGGGCTATTTTTTGCTGTAGATTTCAAATATTTAAACAGAAAGAAAGTAGCTTGTTTCATTTTTAAGTTAGAGGGGCCCCAAAATGGCCCAAAACTCATCTGGACCAATGTTCGGGGGGTGTAAGTCAAAAATTGAAAATATTTTTTTCACCAAAATTTTTGCCTGTAATAGCCCCCAATTGAAACTACTTTCATGTAAAATCTTACACTTATATTAACTTCATTGAATGAGATATAGCCCTTGCAAAAAGCAAATTGTTTATTTTTACGATAACTTGACCCCCCCCAAAAACCAACGTCAGACATTCCGCACCAAATTTTGCTTCACATATGTTTGAGGTTGGTCCTTGGTGAAGTCCTCTGAAAAGTTTCATGTTGGTGTCTAAATGTCTTCAGTGGATAGCTGGGCTTTATAAAGAGTCTATATCTTATGATGCTGCAGGTTCCGTAACATACATGTACATGTACATGTACTTGTATTTTACGGAACCAGCACAACAAAATCCCCTGACTGTTGAAAGACTTGGGTCAAGACTACCCATTTCCTGCTCAATAAACAGTTGTTTGTAGACCTACGTGTGCAATATATGCAAATTAGGTTAAATGACTTGAGAGTCTTATTCTTTCCATGTGCTCATCACACAGCATGCATGTCATGTATGTAGTAATTAACCAGTTCTCACTTGCACAGCATAGTATAGCACTAACCTGAACCAAAGAGAAGTGATTCAGTTTGAGTAGAGGGTCTATGGTTTTAACCTGATTGATCTTAGTTTTCATTATGGATAAGGGGAAACCCAGTTCATCCAAGGAGTTGCATGTATGCTCAAACTCATCATGCACCAATTGTAGCAGCTGACCTCAACCCAGGAAAATATGTTTGTGTGCAGGTCTATGATGATGTTTGGTACATTGCTATTGTAGAAGATGTATCACAACTTCATGAGGATGTGTATGTCCGCTTCATGTACAGGACGGAATCAACAAATACTCTCTATTGGCCACAAAGAGAGGATAAATGTAACATTCCATTTGTTGATGTGTTGTGTTGCGTACCAACACCAGAACTTCTACATAGCGGTGGAAGGCAATACAAACTTAGTGAGCCAACCATCACGCAACTCATTCAACTTCATCAAAACTACATCACAAGGAATGCATAATTTCACCTGTGAAACTGTAAACAATTATATCAACTGTCTACATGTACAAATGTAAGCTAAGTTTCATACCCAACTTATTCTCTATGTACCGACTGCTGTTATTCTATGTACGTGTACTTGTATGTTACGGAACCAGCATATAGACTCATTATAAAGCCCAGCTATCCACTGAAGACATTTAGACACCAACATGAAACTTTTCAGAGGACTTCACCAAGGACCAACCTCAAACATATGTAAAGCAAAATTTGGTGCGGAATGTCTGACATTGGTTTTTGGGGGGGTCAAGTTATCGTAAAAATAAACAATTTGCTTTTTGCAAGGGCTATATCTCATTCAATGAAGTTAATATAAGTGTAAGATTTTACATGAAAGTAGTTTCAACTGGGGGCTATTACAGGCAAAAAATGTGGTGAAAAAAATATTTTCAATTTTTGACTTACACCCCCCCGAACATTGGTCCAGATGAGTTTTGGGCCATTTTGGGGCCCCTCTAACTTAAAAATGAAACAAGCTACTTTCTTTCTGTTTAAATATTTGAAATCTACAGCAAAAAATAGCCCAGATAACCAAGTTTGAAATGTCTGGGGGGTATAGTTTTAAATATATGGCCCTTTAAACATTGAATTTCGTGACGCAATGCACTTTTGGCCCCGCCCACCTTAAATTTCAAAATGCTGTTGCGCAAGAACGAAAAGTCGTAGAGACCCCAAATTTTCAGAATTTGCATTTCTCCTAAGTATCTTTCAGTACACCAAAAAAGAAAAAAATCCAAGAGGTGATGGTGTGCACCATTTGTTGAGTTGGCATGGAATGACCCACCTGTACTTGCAGCTGAATAAACACAAAGTAGTTCCTTCAAATGAAACTTACCGAAATCACTCGAACAGAAAGATCTCACAATTTCACTGTCATTACAGGGTCTGCAATCTGTGGAAGAAAAGAAAAAGAAGGCAAAAATAAGCTTTTGTTTTTGTTTTTTGGATAATTGCAACTTGTTTTTCTTTCTGTACGTGTAGAGGTAGTCACTGAAATGGGGAATTTGTACGCTGCAGACAGATGTCCCAAACTGTATTAGAAAGTCAGAAATGATTAACTTTTGATCAAAAGTTAGTAACATGTTGAGATCTTCACACCAATGTAGATTAACTTCCACCCTAAAATGGGGCTGTGTTCATTAGCATCATTTTTGTTGTCTTTCAACAAGAACCATTCTAAAGAAATCCAATGCCATCCAAATACTGGTATATACAGTACATGTAGATGTATTTTGTTGCATTTTGTTGTGGAACGACAATGCCAAATGCATGTTTGTGAGTAGGTCGAAGAGGGAGATATTTTGTTGACAGATATGATCAGGACGTTTTCATTTTGGGAGTTTGAAATTGCAAGTTTGCTTTTGGTAATAAAACGTTGTATATTTTATATTAATCAGTAACTTTCACTGAACATTGATTTTTGTCTGATTTTTGTGAGCCATCAAAAATGTATAGGTATCGGGCTTGTAGAATGTGTCGGTATGTATCAAATACATGCATGTATACCTATTGAACGTGCAAAATTATTTTGCAGTTAATCTGGATGCCTATAATGGCAAATATTACAAATTTTTGTCTTCCAACACAAAAGAAATAACCAGCAAAAGATGTCAAAAAAGATTTACGATCTCAAGTTGACAGCATCTGGATTGCATGAGACTGGTATAATCTTTGGTATTTCTTAGCCTAAGCCACGCCGTAAATTGTCAAAATTATGAGGCTTTGGGGGCATATAAGTCACCGTATTGTCAACCCGGGCCACGTGCTTGTTGTTTGTTCGTACGTATATCAACAATATTTTGAATTATTAGCGTGTTTGCATCTGTTACAGACTCATATTGTGTAGCAGGGTAAGAATCCGTCAGAAATACCGATAGTATAATTTGAATGCTGTGCATTTTCTGGTCACCGAGGGCGTTGCGAATGTCATAAATTGGAACAATACTAGGAATTGAAGAAGGTGTGAAGGGAAGTCACCAAATTTATCGTCATTTTTTTAAGCACCAGACGCTCCAATTAAAGGTGCTTTCTTGTTGGAAGCCAGACAGATTTGACACTTTTTCCAAGTCTGAGAGCTGCTAATCAACATGGGACAAAAGAGAAATTGCCACAAATGCTCCACAGGGTGCCTGACCTGCTGACCTCGGTGTCATAATCACAATTATCTTCCACTGACAAACTTTTACAGAAAACGGGACAATAGGCACTTGTACTACACAAACACTGAGTCACTTCAGTCATCTCTTATCTGTGGAAAGTTCTCTTTCTTTTCGTTGTCATTCTGTGAAGCTACTTGTATTATAAGTATAACCCTGAATTAACTTTTTGCTGATTTCTCCCATCTAAAGTTGCATGCTCCGATGCAGTTCCCTTCATAACTGCCTTTTGAGGTCATATCCATCAATAAAATCGATGAATATTTCTTTCTTCAAATTGAAGTCCTTCAAAGGTTTTTTTTGTATGTTTTTTTTTAATAATGCAAGTAAAAGAATGTAAAGTCCGCTTAGTGGTTTGAGGGTATGCCTATTTGTTAACAGAACCTTCAAATGTGTTCTCATCAGCATGACTACTTTACTGGAAGTTTTTAAAAACTTAAGTAGCTTCCACAATGATTATAAATTCTTTTAGAAATGAGACATAAGCACATGTACTTGACAAACAAGTGATAATTTAGCCAACAAAACTGCACCTCCACTTTGATATAAAAGTATTTGTGAAAATTGTTATTACATTCATTATTTGAATGTAGTAAATGGGATCTTTCCATGGCTAAAGATACATGTAGGTAGTCAAGCAAGAATAATTTTTCACAGATGTAGACGGTAAAAAGGGAAAAAATTCAATTTTTAACTCTAACCCTCAATCCTCCAAATCCTCCAGGCGGTTTTGGAGGATTCATAATAATAATGATAATGGCATCTTGTATAGCGGCTCATGTCTGTCCAAATATTTAGTCACGCCAGGCCTCTTGTCTTGGACAATGGCTTGGACCAAGTCCCCCAAAATCCACTGAAATGGGGAGACGGATTTTGATGGAGTTGGGGTGGTTAGGGTTAATAGCAGAAAATTGTGCTAACCCCAGCTAAGCACAATTTCATGGCGTGAATGTGGTTGCATGCACATTGAGATTACTATTGTTACTTTACAAATTCAAGCAACCTTTTTCCTCTGAGCATGCCTTTTGCTATGCTTAATTACTGCTTGCATCTCCATGAAAAAAACCCAGCTATTTGCAGGTCGTGTGCTTAGCAATTAGCAGCACCTTGAAAAATTGGGCCCTGCATTAATTTTAATTAAGCAACTTCCTGTGAACATGTAAATAGTTGTGATATGTATACCCCCTACCTTCACAACAGCTGCCATATACATGTCTGGGAACAATACACAGAGTTCCAACAGTATTTCTTTGATAAAGACCAGTTGAAAGACTGGATTAAATCCAAATTGATTTTTGAGGCATGCTTGAAAAGAATTACTATTGTACACATGACAATGGACCTTTTGTGGATACATCTGCTGTTGCACACCGCCACATGCACACACTATACATATGCATGGCAGATGTTTCTGTGAGTTTTATTAAACTAGAAATTAAAAGCTTGTCACACATATTGGTTTAATAACCAGTGAAATCCAATTATTTCTGTAGCCCGGAAGGAACCATATTGTGAGGAAAACCAAGTTTTTCTTACAAGCTTCAATCATCTACATTTTGTATTGTATATGAATACACAAAAGTACATGAACCCTAACCGAACAAAACCCATCAAAGTTCAACAGCAGGTTTGTGTTTAAATCTGTTGGGATAGGTACAGTTCCCCCAAACAGATGGTCTTTTACACTGGGGTTGGCATACCTCCAGAAACTAAGTCAAACAGTGTGTGTGTACAATTTCCCATGTGGGTGTTGGAATTTGCCAGAATGGGTATGGTTCCTAGTAAATTAGGCTGGGGAGTTAGGGTTAATTAAAAGAAAGTTGATACAGAGTCCACAAAGTCGTATCCTGTATTAATCAATTGCTAACCAAGATCTCTGCAAAGAAAAAGAAATATTTTCAGTCTTTTTTTTTTTTTAATTCCGCCAGAAATTCCTTTGGTGTGCGGACTTACATTAAGCTTATACTACTTAATAATTCAGCATTTTTGCACATTAATCCGGAAGGAATCTTACATTTAAGCTATATTGATTAAACTACTTTATCCCGTTTTATCTTCTTTGGTGTTCCATTCTTGCAAATTAGGGAACTGAAAACATGGGTTATTCTCAGGTGGAACTTGTCCAAGAGTGAGGGGGAGGGGGGAGCTTCATGTACAATGAAGTTCACCCACGCAGTCAGGTAATTGCAGACCATGAACAAAAACACAGTTGGAATCAAATGCAATTCATCACTTTCATCGGTAATTGTCATTCCACATTGATTATCTGGCAAAATCGTCAGTCCCGACGGTTTTGTTCATGTTTGGGTGAACTCAGCAGGAAACCACAATAATTAATCCAAATTGATCGTCCCTATCCATCTGGATTGATTTTTCTCCCCTCCAGCTTCATATTCCATGGTCGCTCATTAGTGGAAGAAGAGGGCAGGGGTTGCAGTTCAGAAACTACAGATGCATTGTATTACAAGTAACTGGTGAATCAGGAGTGCAGCAGGTGAATTAAGAGTTATCAATCACATGACAGACTATTAAGTTGCTGACCAGTCGCCCAAGGCCTGGGCCCAATTTCACGGCGCTTCTAAGCACAAACATTTGCTTAGCCCCAAAAAGTCTGGCTTGTAAAAGCAGTTCACCAGCCAAAACTCCGTGTGATTTTCATGCTAAGCAAACAACAGCTGAATACTACTCACGAGCAATATACAATGTACATCACATAGAGTTTTGGCTGGTAACTTGCTTTTATAAGCCAGGCTTTTTTGGCACTGATCAAATTTTTGTGCTTAACAGCGTCGTGAAATTTGCCCCGGTCTGCAACTTCTTTTGAGCAAGTCTGTCACAAGCAAATAGAGCTCATCATGCTGGCATTTATCTCAATTTCCTTGGTACTGGTATGAAGTGACTGAGAATATTTCTATTCCCTTCAGGATGGGATGCCAGTCCATCCTTACTGGAACCCCAGCCAATGCTGATACCCATTTATACTCCTGGGAGGAGAGAGTCAAGTAAGGGTTAAATGACCTGCCCAAGGACACAACATATGGCCATTAGCTGGATTCGAACCCCCTGACCCTCTAATCTAACAACTTGGCCACACTCCCCCAATGCAACTTCTTTTAGACCATCAAAACTTAAGTTATGGCCCTTTAAAAATGTTTGATGGGGCCATGCCAAGACCATGTACATTGTACATGTACATGTAGGCCCATATGCTGAGAGCCCAATTGTTCTTGAGATTGGGACCACTCTCAAATACCGTACTAAGATCATTCTTTAGACCTACTATGGTCTGTATAATTTCCTCCCATTGGGGCCGTCTCTTGTAGGCTTGGATCCAGCAAGGTATTTCAAAATTCTGTCCATGCTGCCTACGGTATTTGCAATTTTCCTAATAGCGTGAGTCATTCTTGTAGTTTGATAACATTATACATGTAAGTCTACCCAAAAAAAGTACCCTATAATGCCAAATCCCGCCATATTTTTGTGGCGGTATACCGCAGACTCTCAAAATGCAATTCCGCACGAGCCTACAGTATGAGAAGGTTCAGCATTTCCAGAAGGTTACTGAGCATATTTGTTAAGTTACAAGTCTAAGCAGAGAGCTGAATTGCTATGGACAGAGACCAGACCCTATCGCTTTAATCTGATCAACAAGTTAAACCCCTGGCTCAGAAAAAGTCAGATTATCCTACAAAATTTCCACAACATTGCCAAATGCACAGAGAGAAGAAGTTTAGCAGATTAGGAGATTTAGAGGGATTACTTAGTATTTAGCATTAAAGTATACTGTTTGTGTAATCTGATTTCAGATCACTTAGTTATTATCGGTAAAACCAACAGATGGTTCAGCGACGTTTACTACGCTGAAAGTTACTGCAGCTTTGCAAGGTACTTTTAGCCGTCTACTTAAAACTTCTCCAAGCGAAAACAAAGTTCAGTTTAAAGTTATAAATAAAAGGATATCAAAACCTGTGACTTAATTACAAACTGAATTGCTGGGAAATTTGCAAACGGCGTACTTATTTTCTTTTCAAGAATAATCATGTGAATTGGACATAAATTCAACCCCAAAACCCTGGTACTTTTTGTTATATAAAGTTTCCAAAATGAAACAAAATTTCAATGCCACTTTTTTTTTTTTTGGGGGGGGGGGGACACTTTAAAAAGAACTTGAGAAATTGGGCCCATTTAAAATAGAATGGCTGAACAAAACAGCATTCAATACAGTTGACCGTAACTCCCCATGTTGTGTGAAAAATATTAAAATGTGAGTACTTCAGACTGATGGTGATTTATTCTAAACATTAATTAATTAACAAACTTTTCGTTTTTACCTCATCTTTTGTTTACCAAGTGTAATCAACAGGATTGATGAAGTTTTTATATTTATGTTTAGACACCCCCCTCTGAGTACATAGCAAGAACACTGAAGAAATGACATTTCTAATGACAGGTGTAACATGAAATGCCCCATGCTTACTGGCAATGAACCCACCTCCACCAACCAAGCCAACAACTCGAACACAAATCCTCGGATCAACAAAGGATCTAACCTCTTCAACATAGCATACCTTAACCTTTGCCTGCAAAACTCGTATTTAATCTGCTTGTTTAGTTACCCCCGCACTCGGCTTATTTTTATATGATTTCCAAGGGGTACATACACAACGGATTATGGATGTATTGAAGTACATAGCTGACAGGTGTACTACCTGGTGTAGTGACAAGTGCGTGTACATGTAATCATGGAGAAATAAAACACATTTCTCCATGATGTAATCAAGTACTGTAAAAGAGTGATATGTATGTACCCATGTCAACAAATATGGGAAATACACACTGAGTACACAAACCAGGCAACTACATTATATCAATTAAATTTCATGGATTGTGGCCAAAACACATGTGGGACAGCCCCATAGCCAGCTCCGAACATCAAGGGGGCCATAAAGTACCAACTAGGGGCACACTACATGTACATTAAAAAAAATACACAAATAACACATGTGCATGTATGGTGTTTGCTGATTGGGGTGGGGGGGGAGGGGGGTGCAGCCCCACCTTGCCCCCCCCCCCCCCTTGTTGACGGGCCTGATGTCCACAACCCAGACCTTTGTCATGCTCTGACAGGGTACGCAAAATTGAAGAATGATTCCACAACATTTGCCTTGTTGATGAACATTCAGAAAAAATTATCACAATGCATTTATCATTATCAAGTTTCCCATTTTGGTATATTTGAAAACTTGTAATATTCTTGAGTGATCCCCGTTTGCTATTTACCGGGTTTGCAGTTTTGCTAATGTTGCTAGCATTGCGACTTTGGGCATGATCCCGGGCTTTATACATGTATGGCATATAGATTTTGTATAAACACGTTTATGGCTTCTGGCTAGTGCCCCTTGAACAAAGATAATGACAAAATGGAGTACCACCAACATAGGGCTGGATAGCACAGTTGGTGAAGTGCTGGAATGGCAATCCGGAGGTCGCAGGTTCAAACCCTGCTCCAGTCCATTTCTTTGTTCACTTTTTAAAAATTACACTGTGAACTTTCCTGAAAACCCCCCAAAAACAACAAAATGTGAAATAGGAATAAAAATGTACATATTATGAACCCGACCTATGTGTATTCTGAATCTATCAAAATTCACACACAGCATTTACAGTGTTTTGATAAATTCAGGAATGTACCAGAATCCAACCACTTGTACTCAGAATAAGATAAAAACCTATGGCACTTATTCAAGTTGAGGGAATGTGTCTTTGGGTTACATTACATTGCCGAATTGAATTCAGAAAGGTTTCCTAAAAAAACAAAAAAACAAAAACCCAAAGGGCTACTTGAACAAATCCTGAACTTGCATATATCGTTAGAATTAGATTCCAAGAACTTGTGATGTATGGAGGAAAGTGCTGAAATTGACCGATTCGCGACACTTTTACGACTGCCATTAAAACAAATCCAGGATCGCGACTTTTTCTACAGTTTCTTATCGTGTATCCCATGCACATTTTATACAACTATTTTATTGCCATTGTTAATCTGTCAATGTACATATACATGTATGAGGTCTTGAGAAGGGTGCTCTAAAACAGAATACGATCTGTGATTGGGGGAAATGGCCTACGTGTAGGGGCTCCCCAAATCTTTGCCAGGAGGAATTCAAGACCAAAAAATTGTTCTGTGTTCCTAATTCTTTTTACACAAATTTCCCTTAAAAAGAGTACAAATTTAAGTACATGTTCATGTACTTGGCACTGAAAGACACCTGGCTGTTCGACCAGTACCCTTTTTCAGGGCCCCCTGGTTTCCTATACAAACCGGGCTCCCGTTTGGATATTATCGTGGATTTTAATCTCTCCTCAGAGCTCAGCGTTTATCCCAAACCCTGGGTTCTTGAGTCATTCAAAGTCGACATAGCTCGCCAACACCCTAGAGTGCCGCTCACAGCCAAGTTACCTGTGCCATAAGATCCCATGCAAAGCCAACCACCTAGTGGCGTAACCTTTTTTTTATTCCAGGCCTGACCCTGACCCATTGTCCAGCTGCCCGAGTCCATACAACCCGTGTCATGCCGGCTCCAAAACAAACCTTCCCCATACAAAGACCTGCACTTTTTCCTTGTGCTTGAAAGGTAGAAGGGGGAAAAATCCAGTAAATTCCTACCGGATTTGGCACAGTAATTGTAGTTTTTTTGTGGATGTGGACTGCCTGCACAGCATTGCAACAAGCTGATACTGCATGCGGTTGTACACTTTGGCGTACATGTACTTCTGCATTTACATGTACATGTGCTTGTTTGTGGTTTTGGGGTATTTCCTCTAAATGCCATCAAGGGCGTGAAACTATTTTAAGTCGTTATTCAACACTATAATCACCCGTTGCTTAAATAACGAGTCATGATTTTGATGAAAAAGTTGTCATTTGCGAACTCGCAATTAGAATACTTTTCATAAGATGGAGTTTGCATCGGGAGAGATGTAAAGTTTCTATTGGTTTTTGCCCTTCGCCGACGTACTTTATAAATACGGTTACTCAGTGTTGTCCAAGGGCTTGCGAGAAATAGTTCACAAGCTTACTCGGGTGGATCGAATTCGAACCCACAACCGCCTGCTTACTAGTGCAGATGTCTTACCACTCGACCACCGAGCTTGCCGGGGTCAGTTGGCCGGTTCAAGTCTAGAGTACTTTTCACTTGTCTCTGTCCACTTTGATTAAAAAAGAATATCAACTTACCTTCCAAATTGTCCTGTGGCTGACTGCTTGGTAATGGTTCCAGTATATAGTGTATATCCACAACTTGCTTAACAATTCCTAAATTGTCCGGACTGGCCTCAAGAAAGAGAGTCGCTCTGCCATTTTCAGAGCTAAAGCAATGGACCTCACTGGCCCCAGAATTGGAAGAAACCGTCCGATGCTCGTGTCCATCCTCGTAAAAATCCCTCTGTGATTCCAGACTGTTTAACACCACGAGTAACTTCAATGTATTGTGCGTTTCCTTGTAGATGTTCACACCACTGCTGGTGGCCGAGGTTTTGAAGCACGCTAAGAAGTCCTCATCTGAGTTGCCTTTTTTAAATGTGATCCGAATAGCACTGGTGGGGAAACTCCACGTGACGTGTCCCCGAGAACATTGGAAATACAGCTGATGTATCAAACGATCCGCTGGATCCTCTGTCAGTCCACTGTAGCAAAGTAAGCAAAATATACCACATTAATATTTCAAAACATTCAAAACTGACTGCTTTCATTTTTTAACCCAATCTCCCTACTTAGTTTTACAAAGGTGTTATTTACCCCCTGTTACTTGTGACTGGAATTGTGATTTACTTGAAATTGAATTTGTGATTTATTTGTGACTGGACTTGTGACTGGACTTGTGACTGGACTTGTGACTGGACTTGTGACTGGACTTGTGACTGGACTTGTGACTGGACTTGTGACTGGACTTGTGACTGGACTTGTGATTTACTTGGAACTGGACTTGTGATTTACTTGGGACTGGACTTGTGATTTACTTGGGACTGGACTTGTGATTTACTTGTGACTGGACTTGTGATTTACTTGTGATGGCCTACATCCCTGCTTCCACACCCACTTTTTGTCTTGGTTTGCTCCCATTCCCTACCCTTTCTAGGACTCCATTAAATCAAGCAGAACGTGAACCCCATACAAAAAGCCAATTTAAAAGTCGAATTCTGAACTTTCCCCATGAGGGAACGCAATCAAAGTGCCTTCTGGTCGGGTCAGAAGAACCAAAGAAAACATTCACGTCAAGACTGATAAGTCGTGAAAGCACATAGGCCTATACTGTTTATTGATATTCTTTTAGGGGCATACATTTATCTTCATCTCCTGTAGGTTTTACTTACTGTCATGGCTCTAAAAATACAAACAATCGTGACCATTTCAGCATCAGTGGAGCATTTGGTTAAAAAAATTTCTTTCTGATCCATTTTGCATAAACTTCGCATGGTTTCTTTGTTTACACCAAGAAAAAAAGTGAGGATGGTACACTTTCCCGCCAAAAATGAATTACATTACAACAAGACAGGTCATGAACAGGTCGCCTGTTATTGCGGGTTAACGAGTAGCTACAGAATACCAGCCCTTGTGCTTGGCTTTATAATGACATTACAGAACCCAGTATGGGCCAGTGAATGCGGTTGTGCTTGGACAAAGCCCGGAACATGTCATGCACAACTAGTGGGCTTAGACCAGCAATTACGGTAGTTTTCATATTTTCATTTCACAGGTCACAGTCACAGCAGGGCACATATTACACACCTCACAGAGTTTGCTCAGCCAGGGGTCGGGACTACAGGTAGTATAGCAGATTTTACCTGAGGATAAGGTTATGAAAGGGGTAACCTTGTTCCCTTAGACTTGATCATGTTGGTCCATGAATTCCTGAATAATGAAACAAGTAGGTATCTCGAAAAGTGAAAAGTTTTGCTCAACCAGGGGTCGAGGACTGGTATAGAAGATTTCACCTGGGGATGAGGTTACCAAGGGGGCAACCTTGTTCACTTGGTCCATGACTTCCTGAATAATGAAACAAGTAGATACCTCGAAGAGTTTTGCTCAGACAGGGGTCGGAGACTAGTATACAAGATTTCACCCGGGGATCAGGTTACAAAGGTGGTAACCTTGTTCCCTTGAACTTAGACCATGACTTCCTGAATAATGAAACAAGTACAGGTGTAGGTGCCTCGAATATACCCTGAGGATAAGGTTATATACCTGAGGATAAGGCTATGAAAAAGGTGGTAACCTTGTTCCCTTAAACTTGGTCATGTTGGTCCATGACTTCCTGAATAATGAAACAAGTAAGTGCCTCGAAGAGTTTTGCTCAGACAGGGGGCGGAGACTAGTATATAAGATTTCACATGGGGATAATGTTACAGGTGGTAACCTTGTTCCTTTGAACTTGGTTCATGTCTTACTATATACTGTAACAGGTACATGTAGGTGAGTGGAAGTTAAGTAAGCCCCGACTATAGGCCAAAGGAATATATTAGGAAATTTCAAGGGAAGCAATGCACCTGAATGCAAATTGTTCACCCCCTAGTCTGGGTGATACATATTGGCATCCAAAATGGATGTACAGTGGTAAGTCATACAGTGGTAAGTCATACGTGTAGAAAAATCTTATTAGTCAATTGAAATGGAGGAGTCGGGTTGGCATAGCGGTACTTTCCTCGCCTTCCACCACTGTGACCGGGTTTGATTCCTGCCTGGGCCAATTATGCGGATTGGGTTTTCAGTCTGTGGGTTTTCCCTAGAACATCATTCTGGGGTTTTCCTCCCTCCCTAAAACTGTACTTTCCTTCCATGTCTTGTACCAAGTCTTATCCATCCTATTCTGGTGCTTACGCTGTTGGATGTTGTGGAAATAATTAAAACAAAAGAGTCAATAAAATAAATAGATGCATTGAAGCAGAGCATCCGTGTGGTATTTACGTGGGGGAAAAAAAGCTATACTCGAAGGTGCAAGTCCTCTTGCAATTGCCTAATGTCAGGCTTTTCTTAAGATATTGGCACCATGCATGTGTATAGGTTTCCTTTATACCTCAAATTTCAGGGAAAATGTCTGAGCCCACTTTATGCATCCCTGATAATAATAATGTACATAATGCATAAAACGGACATCTCAGGCAAAAAAAATGTCAAGTTCTGACTCGCATCCCCATTTAAAAATTAATATTCGAGCGGGAGTGCCTATCAACACAGTCCTGGAATATCCTACCAGACAAGAAGCTGGTCAGGAAAAACTAAGAAAACAAAGTGCAGAATTCTTCAGCCAGACACTATCGTTTATTCGCCCCTGAAATGATACATGGAGCATTGATTGACAAAACCTGAAACTCCGGACATAGCGGGGATTCCATCAGCATTACCAGATATGACTTCACTAATTAGACCTCATGCAAGCCTTGGATTGTAACCGGAGGTGGCATATCTTGATAGTAGCCCTGAAGCTTTAATTATCTAAGAGTATTTGGACTTCGTAGCTACATGAAGTGACTGATGAGTGTCTGATTTCTCATTTTAACTTCTCAGTTTCGATTACAATTCAATTGGAATTTTATCAGGTAATTTGATTCTGATTGCATCATTTCAGATCATCTTGGGCATCAATGTTTGTACTATGCAGATGCAATGTTGAAGTTCCAGTTTACGTAAGTATTGTCCTTACAAACAGGGGGGGGGGGGGAGAATAGCATCTTGGAAGCGAATTCCGTTTGCCACTGTGCCACGGCTGTTTTCAGTGGTGTGTCAGGTTTTAGAAGTCGGCTATGAGATTTAGATTTAAAATCTTGTGCCTGGAAAGTCATTTTTAAAGTCAAGTTAAGGTAAATCTTGTCCATAAGATAAGCAAGTGTAAACTAATTGCACTTAATTTACACAGTGATGGGAAAGTTCTTTGATAGACACCTCGCCCAGGTTGGACGATTGTCTTTGTGGCATTACGACTGACGTAGGGAGAAGGGAGTCCACTGGGCTAATAGACACCATGCTTCCCCATCAAACCTAAATGTACCCCAACCACAGAAAGTCCTAGGCCCATCTTAACATTTGCTTTTCTTCACCATCTCAACAATTGCTCAACAAAAGACTGGAAGACTACAGAAGATCACTCTCCAAGTCTCCATGCTTGCCATGTCTCCAAGATCGCCGTTTTTACAATCGGTCACTACTCAGTGATGTCTGAAAGCAAAGCAGTAGATTTCCATAGGACCCAAACAACAGAGGACCTTTCCACCCCATTGACTGTGTATTTGTTTCTCCAGTATGCCCAGCTTGATGGCCCCACACCTAAATCCTCCGACAATGAGAGAATTAACTCCGACCAGAGTATTAAACTTTCTAAGCAAAAGGGTTAACACCAGAAAGGAAATGGTTTGTCACAGCAGGAAAGCTTGGATGTCACTCTTAAAGAGTCTGAGAAGTATAGCTTTCAGTTGCTAGCTGAATTTGTCTTTACACTTAAAAACTCTTAATGCGCATCTCGGGACATGAAATTATGTTGGTTGTTCTCTTGCTTCTTAGCTAGATGACTTGTGCTTGAAAATCATTTATAATTTCAGTTCACCTGTTTAAATTAATCAACAAAATTAGCTGGCCTGACTTTGCAGTCTTTTAACAAGACCTTCTTCAGAGGCTAACGACTAAAGAACACACATGTATGGGACACACAAGCATGCAAAGTGAATTCAGAACTGTTAAGTAAATTTCATTTTGTGGTGCCAGCGGTTTTGGGTTTTTTTTTGTCCAAGTGCCGTAGTCTCATATTTTTTATATACAAAACCAAAAACGCACCGACTCATCTGAAAATTCCATCCCAGCTGTGTGTGTCACGTCCGGGTACTGGCCCATTTGTTTGGACGCTTGATAGATTAGGCTGATAATGCTTGATTGCTCACATCAAAATACATCCCACTTTTTAAACGAAACCCGCTATATCATAAGTGGTTCGACGCAAAGCCAATTTTAATGAAAATATGCGAGAGTTGAAGATCAACAGTGTGGGAAATTGTAAAAGCTTTTGTTCCAAAATTTAAATTTATACAGAGAACCCCAAGGCTGTCGTGTGCCCGACCACGGAAGGGTGGGAGGCGGGGAGGGGGGTTGGTCCACCTGCCGCACACGAGTCCGGCTGAAGCCCGATGACTAGCCATGAGCCATTATTAGGCACGAGGCCGTATGCATAATGACCATGTCGTTAGCAGATATCAAAGACAACCCCTAGCCTCAACCCATAATAGAGCAGGAGCGCTATGCTCAACCGAACATCTAATTGTGAAAGTTTTGAAGGGGAAACAGCCTGCATTTCACCAGCCAGCAAAAGGCAATTAATAATAAAACGCAGGCAGCAGGCACGAGCGTGTCTCTTCACTATTGTCAAGCAGGCATTTTCGACATTAGGTTCCACTCGAGCAATCGCCTTGATATACCCCGGGCTACAACCGCTACAATCGGTATAATAGCGCTCCTAAGAATCCCAAAGAATGGGGTTGGGTGAAAAAAATGCAGTTTTTACAAGCGGCGTTCGGTTTTTCAACTGCGTCCTACCCAGGCTAGCAAGGGGGGAAAAAATCAGCTTCGCTTGACTGATCGTCAGTATTTCCTGTCCCTTTCAAACAGTTCGGAGACCTCGATTTGTCTGCAAATCGGCAGTTTGTAGTGTGAATTTTACGCCAAATGTATTATACCTAATACAAAGTCATCGGAGGAGAGCGTATGTAAGTTATCAAGGCCTGCTGGTACATGGCAGGTCGTACAGGTTATTTCATTTCTCGTAAAAAAAAGGTTCGCCATCCAGAGACTATGCACAAACGCATTCCATAATTCTTCGCCACGGTCCAAAGAGCATGCGGTTGTTTGTTAACAAACAAACGAGGGTTTTTAAAGGTCACACTTTTTTACCTTTGAAAAAAAAACATTCCACGAGCTTGACAAAAAAAAAGAGGAAAAAATCAATCTGCGTTTTTTTACACAAAAAGAACGGCTCGGTTGCATGAAGGCTTTTACTCATTTGACACAAAGTTGGGAAAAATATGAGTTGTCCCTATACCTGTCAGACTGGAACATGATGCCAAAAGGTTTATTGGATTAATATGATGTATTGCAGTACATAGAGAACCTAGTGACAGACGAACCTTACTGCATGACATGTTTAACTTGTAAACGGCATTGGGTAAAGGTGTAAATTTAAGATTGGTGCCTCTATAAATAAGTTCATGTATTCTGGATGTAAACTACACTCATTTTAGTGGTAATACCCAGAATCGTCTTGACGGCCATGACCTAACAATTAACTGCACCAGAGAGGGCATTTCATAAACGTCGTATTCAGATGTTTACACTGAAAAGGGCAATTAATTTGATCAACTTTTTTTCTTGTTAATGTCAATGGTTGAAAGCTTTAAAGATACAGCAAAGAACTCCTGAAATAACACTGAGCTTTTGTTGACAAGCTGCAGAAAAGAAAGCGGAGATACAGTAAAAGTAAGTACAGAATAATAATGAATTTTAATTCGGGATGACGACATGCATGGTACTCTCGTTTGGTCTCGTTGAAAATACTAGTTTCTATCCCTCTTGATTAAGTTGAGGCACGGATGGTTTGGGCACAAGCAGGAACACGGGGATGGGACGACGTCTGTTTTGCTTACCTTCCTGACCAGTCACACAGGCTGTTTGAGTAGCTCCCGACCACCACATCCAGCAGAAAACTCGTAATAAGTCCAACGATCAAGCAATACATCACGACTGGCGGATACGGGCCTGGGCCCTTATATCTCCCGTGCAAACTCATCTCCAATTTTCGGTCATTCCAGTCCAACAAAGTGGTCGTTTTGGGAGGGCCTTTTTTTTTTCCGAGACCGCACTCGATGGCGCTAGCGTGGGCCGAGATATTGATTTCAGGCTCGATGCTAAGTCATGGTGCCACGCAGCATGAGTGCTTTACCTGCCGCTGAACTCGAGACCCGACTTTGGTTGACTTCGTAACCATGTGCTCAATAAGTAAAAGATCGAACGATCCACTGTCGTGTCAAGTTATATTCCACGGCTCCAAGCTTTCATTTGCCAGGATTGAACACTATCACATCGGTAACAGAATGGAGGGGTAACGTGTAACAGACTGATCCGTACTACCACCAGAGCTTGGGGTTGAAAACTTCTAGCGTGGCTGACACAAGCTACGCGAGACCGCTATCGTTACCCTGCTAGTGCTAGCTCCACTCGTGACAGCTTATCGCTCGCAGATCCCTCAAAAGTGTCTGTAAATAACAAATTCCACTTGTCGGGCCAGTCCACTTTAGTGTAGGGGTGGTAAATCGGAACGCAACAAGGCAAAGAAACGGGCAAAGCTTTTTGATGCTAGTATAATGTTCATTGATGTAATATGCTGTCACAGTTTATGGACGACATGATGAGTTTTAACTTTTTTGAACAGAAAGAGGATCGGAACTGAAACGCAGGACAATCTCGAGGTGAGCCAAACTCCCCTCTGTTCTACTTCGAAGAGGCGTGGCTTATTTGTTGATTGATTGGTTCGGTACACAAAGGCGTGACGCATTACAAAAGGTGTTCGGCCGCTGCACACGTGCCCTATGCAACGCCGTTTGGGGTCCGCGCGGGGGCCGCTAGGCGCTGGGCCAAGCAGACTACACCGGAGCCCAATTGGAAACGGTGCAACAATGGGTCGTTAGCGGTGCGGCAAATACCAGGCATATGTCGCTGGCCACGGCGCGTGCTGCGGGCTTGTTTTATACAACTATGGGCCCCTTCATGCACCCTTGTCTAGCTGTGTCGCCGACGTCATCCAAACACATCCAGCCAATCAGACGCGTCGTCGAAGTTTGTGCGCGATGCTGGCTCAGCAAGCTCACTCCCCTCGCGTGCTCGTATATTGGGGCCTAATGAGGGGTAGTATTTGTCGAGCTGGGTTTACCTATGCATCTTTCATAATACGGGGAAAACAGAATAATGTCCGGCACAAATTATTACCACAGGTTTGTACACCAACCTGTATGGGTACGGTTCTTGTGTAGATTCGGTGAGAGGAAAAGGTTATATAAACCTCAAAATTCCAAGTAGTTATTCACGCATGATTATTGTGTTGTGGTGGTAAAAAGCAGCTATTTTCAACTGATCCGGGCGCATAGGAAACACCATGGTTCCATATCATGGATTGATTCGAGCCTCAAATTTTCTTTCTGTCCTCTCCTCAGCCTGAGAGTCCCATGTTGCTTTCAGAAATGCCTCTTTTTTTAGTGGGGGGGGGGGGGGGTTATTGGAAACTTTACACCTGATCGTCAAGCCAGAGAAATCATTTCAACAACCTGTACACGGTGAGTTAAAAAAAACAACCACCGAAACCCAAATGGCAGGAACAATTTTTGAACGACGTTTTGCCTGTATAGCACTTTCAAAACTAGAATGTGAAAGCCCAATCAATGAGCTTTCCTTTTGTACAAAAATCATTCAAATCACTCTTGTACTTTTCAAGTTACGAAATTTTGAACTCAAACACCGTTTTAAAGTTCTCTCCGCGAATCACCAATAAAAAGTAAGTGTTCTTTCAGCAAAACAAAAACAATTCACATGCACCCCTATGTGAATTGTCATCGTAGAATGAATCATTCGGCAAAGTAATATGCCTATATAGTCATTTAGTTGTTGATCATGCTTTTGACGAGAAACTGCGTAAAAGTAAAGTATAAGTACGATATTAAAGGCATAGGCTATAATGATCATTTTGCATGTACATGTATCCCAAAAGTAATCTACTGAATTGTTATCAAAACAATTACTTGGATTAAAGATCGTATACTGGTACTATTACCAAGCCTTGAAAATTTCCGTCTGGCTGGCTGTCATTTAGGAGATACCAAGAAATATTGATCAGTCAGTTATTGACTGATTTTTGGAAATACAGAGTGGTATTGACAAAATCGTGTTTAGTGATCGAAAGGTTGTGCATGGTTTTTCACTGTTTTATCAAAAAGTGTAATATCCACTGAGATGAAAGATTAGGTTTTGAACATTCTGTGGATTTTGAGTGGTTTTATTATTGAAAACAAACAAAATGCATGAAAAGCAGATGATAATGCCATCAAAGCAGGTGCTATACGCTGGTATATAGTTCCAGTATATATCCAAACCGCTCAACAAAAGCCTTTCGGATGGTGTCCTTGATCCTGGTAAAGCAAGCGAGAAATGAAAACTTTTCACCACACACTTCCGTACCAGTTGCCTTTTTCTACATCTTTATAATCTGTCCCCGTTTTATTAGGCCAGCTGGTCCTTTTTGTATGCGTAAGCCCAAATAAACGATCGGATGTGGGGTATTTCGTTCAACACGTGCATGCTCTTTCTCCTGACCACGGTTGATGATTCTAGATAATGCCGACCTTTAATTGTTTCGCGTTGCGTACTTGAATTTTGACGGCCGGTTTATTAAGTTGTCGTCTGCTCATGTAAAATAATAATGGATTATTTATAGTGCATTCACAACAGATGCTCTTTGTACTTACATATATTAATTATTGAATAGCTTAACTAAGATTTCGTTAGATTAGCATTATATAAAAAATAAACGCAACAGTTATTCTTCATGAAAAATCGAGAATTGTTGCCATTTTTTTATAGGGCTAAATATCGGGTCTCGTTTTAGTGTGTGAAACATAATTAATAGTAAAGCCGAGTTTCAGGTTTTGTAATTCTCTGTTCAAATGAGCTATTTGCTTCACCCTACACCTAACGTTGTTCAGCAGATTGATTTCTTGTTTAATATATTACAATTTTACGTGTACTTATGAAACTTAATTGTTTATAAAAATTTCACAAACAATTGAAAAAGACGTAAACAGATTTGAAGTAGATACAATACATACTACATTGTCAGATCCGTGTTACTTTAGCAAACCTTCATTTCATAGATCCACATTGAAAGGATGAACATAATCCGGAACACCAACAAAAGAAACGGATGTTTTGGGAACAGGAATTGAACACATTGTCATTGACAAGCAGTTTATATGAATAAAAAAAAATATTATTTATGTTGCCGTCAAGCTGAAAATGATTCCGTCCAGACCATCATAAATCCTCAACAAGTTTCCTTGGTCCTTTGCCAAACTTTTACGGCGCCCGCATGATGTTCCGTCCCCCAAGGCCTCAAAAGCCCCGCGGTGGGCACACGGCGTGTACCCCTCGATCCGATCGCACACAATGACGAGAACAGGCGCGCGCGCACCGGGCCCAATCAAGCGGGAGCAGAAGGGCATGCAACACGTGACTAGACTCCTGCCTGCTAAAGTAGGGACAATTTATATTCTTTATCCCCGGCCGCGAAAGGTGCAAGACCGGGTTGGCTGTGGTGCAAGTTGCTGTCTGATCTCTTGCACCTGGGGGTTGAATCAACAAGGATGGAATAAGCAGGCTAGACTAGCAGAAAATAGAAAAGTAATTATTTTTTGCTTCGAAATTCTGTTCATCTGTTCCCCGGGTAAATTTTGATTTTAAATCATTGTTTTGTTTTGATGAAATTTATAGAACGTTTGTAAAATTGTAATGTTTATCCGTTGTTTTTGAGGGTTGCAAGTATCTCATCGCTGTGTTTAATAGCAATCCATGGACTGCTTTACAAATTACATCGTCACGGATGTTCAGACCGTACTGGTCGAAACGTCGGGAGTTCACCAACCCCACGTCTTCTCAGAATTGTAATGAAATGCATTTCACCGTTTTCGTCCATAAAAATCATTGTAGTTGACGAGTATAACTTATCGCCTATTAAAAACCTTAGAAATATCTGTTGAAATTTGAACCCGATTTTACCATGATGATCCAAGCCTGTTGCTTTTTAGAAATTCAGAATACATGTACTGTGAAATAAACCTATTGACGGCTGCATGAATGCAGCATGACTTTGTAATAAAATATGAATATTTCAGACATTATTGAAAAGAAAAAAAAATTAATTGCAAGCCGGATTTTATATTTATTAGTCTACATCAGATGATTTATAACAAATTTTGGATTTGTGTATACCATGATATTTTATGCTGGGAGTACAATAGCGTGAATGGACAGCCTTGGCAGCTGCAACCAGCTGTTGGGGGCACCGTGACCGGGGCTCGATTGTCGAGGCAAAGGGACCCTGGGAATAACCACAAAAAACAGCTGGTACTTGTTATACGCGCAAGAAATTGGGCCTGTCGTTACTCGATACCCGTAGACGTGCCTCCTTATTCCTCTTCAATTGATACATTATATACGCGTTATTAAACGCATAGGATCATTTATCCCAAAAGTAACCCACATAATTATTATCAAAAGCTTACTTGGATTAAAGATCGTACTGGTATAATATAAACAACCCGTGAAATCATTCCGTCTGGCTAGCTGCAATTTAGAAGAAATCAAGAAATGTAGGCCCTGTGTGATTTCCAACGATTGACAAAATGGCGGTTGTGCACTGTTTTCTCGAAAAAGTGAAACATCCACTAACTTGAAACCAACAGGTTGGGTTTTGAGCATTCCTCTTTGGATTTTGAGTGGTGTTATCACAAAAGAACAAGACGCATCAAAGGCAAATGATCCTAGGCCTATTATGTAAAGCCTTTCCATATCAACATAATTTGAGACAGAGCAACGCAAACAAGACCCCAAATGCAACGATGGGGAGTACGGAAAAATTTCATCCGCAAATGTCACCGACAACCCAGACGGACGCAAATATCTGGCAGACGATCGGCAAAGTTGAACCATGGTTGAACCCGACGGTTCCGCGCACTGTCTGCGCAGCCCGAACGTAACGTCGATATTGAAACTAGCTTAAACGTACACGTAGCGTAGGCTACATGACTGTGCACAGGCCTTACAGTTATGAGGCAGCTTAGCCAATCTTCACTCCGTCTATAAAACCAAGTGGCGTAACTGCGTTCTAATTTGCAGGGGAGGGGGGGGGACGTACGTTCGACGGGGACTCATTTTCTGAATATGGTTGGGCATTCACTCAGATAGTTTTAGGTCTTATATTTGCCTTATTCCTCTCCCCAATGCCGCAATTGATCCCAAGTCCTCGCACTCGGCAAATAAAACACTGGTTTAGTGGTACACTATACCAATTTCACGAAAAGAAGCTTTTTCTTCTGTATCGGATTGTATTCGAACTTTCGACCAATGACATCAGTGCGCCCATGACGCGTGCGAATTCAGTTATATGATTCAAAGCCAAAAGAGGGCGCTGTGCAGAATTCATTCGCTCGCAGCCTAATCAATTGCATACGGTACCGGCTGGTCTCTAAAAAGAAATGGGGTTTTACTTCAATTTTCCGTCCGACTTAATTCTTCAGAAGGCCGACTGGCCAAGTTTGTCAACAAAAAACGGCCGGAGTGATTGAACAAACAAAATACCCGGGGGAGGGAGAGTCATGTTTTGACTCGGCACAAATATTTACGGGTCCAGGCCGTCCAACCGCACCGTCACACAGGTATAACTTGCATTACAATCATCGGCATATTTTAAATTATTGACTATTTTCGACTTCACTGATTTACAGGCAGGTGTTTGGCCTGCGCCCAGTCATGCGCGTTCACTGTGCACCTGTTTTTTCAAGGTGTGTACGTGCAAGACGCGTGTCGTTCTTTGTATATACCTTGTGGTGAACTGTGTTGTCTTTTTATGATTTTTATTTAGGGGGGGGGGGGATTTGGTACATGTAGTTCAACTTCAAATACAGTCGAGTCTCGTTATAACAAACTCGTGCGGACCTAGCCAAATTGTTTGTTATATCAGAATTTGGTATTAAGAGGAACATCAGTCCCATTCATTGTGCATTTAAATGCACAGTTGGGACCAAGGCTTTATGTTTGTTATAACCAGAATTTTGTATTAACAGAGTTTGTACTAACGAGAGTCGACTGTACCACTTTTCCCTTTCGGTATAATATCAGCTAGTCCAGGTCATCACTGGAATCGATGAGGATATCTCTCCGTTGAATGTGTCTCTAGTTTTCCACCCAGTTGTATTGGCCAGTGTGTAAAATCATACAATACCAGCATTAGTGCAGTTATTTTCAGCTGCCGGACTCTAGTTTTATCATCTACATTTGCCTTATTTACATACAGGGATGCAGATGTACCATAAGGTTGGTAATGGAGAACAAGTTTTGGTGATTGACCAATTTCAAATTTGAAGCCGAGACTCTAAATTCATGCTAAACCATTGGGCGACACGTGGGCCTTTTCTTTTACTCCTCATCACAGAAGAGAGTACAGAGGTTCTGGGTTTCAGTGATGCTTTACAATTCCTGTATTGGGCGATACTTCTCTAGTGCTTGGTTATCTTATACTCATAAATGATACTTCTGAGAAAAGTTTCCAGGTCTGAAAAGTACACAATATATCCAGGGAAAATGGCTTGTTGATTGACCTGCTGACTGGCTGTTCAGTTATGTCAGTCAGATCTGTTGGATGGTTGATTTTCTGGTTGGCATCATTAGGTCAGTCAGTGCTACAATGATTTGGATTTAATATGGTTTGACAGATTTATAAAAAAAAAATAGTCTAAATCAAGCTGAATGAAATGTCAAACAAAACAATTATTACAAATTTTCTTTAAAAAAAAAATCAAATTTTCTTCACAAATTTTTCTCAATTTTAATATTTACTTTCTTTACCATTAACATTTTGTATTGCTTTTGACAAATGAAATCATATTAATTTAGGATGCTAAATCTTTAAACGTCCAAAGACCACTAGGTCTACCATAAGATAGAACACAGCTTTTTTCCAGCTTGAAAGACCCTTGCATGTCAGTATGCCGAATGGAAACCCCTTTTTGGAAAGCTGTATTTTAAAGACTCGGCCATCCATGAATCCTGGCCAGTGTATTCAAAGTTCAGTCCGACTATTCACCTCCGTTTTTTTTTAGAGGAACTTAAATGGCACCATCCCCAGCCAGCTTCAATGGCATTCCAAATCCTCGTTTTTACCAGAGCGTGTCTCGCCACGCGTGCGGTTTTTATGATTGGTTTCCTTTTTTTCTTTTCTCTTTTTGAAAAGTGCACAGACAAGTGAAAGGCAGACATGCAGCCAGTTAGCCTTGGATAACCAAAAAAGCATATTTTTTTATTACAAATAAAACCTCAAGCCGACCTACCCAACAGGTTTTGAGGTATTCTGTACCATCCAAACCCATTTATCAGAAGTACCGAGTCTTTATTTGTAATGTATTTCTTAGCATTTTAAATATCATTGTGGATACTGAGTTTGTCTATTTTTCATCAATTACCCCCAAAAATGTTGGCCTTAGTGTTTTAAATACACTCAGTTCTCACGCGCATCAACCATCTTTTTGTTATTGTACAGTCGAATCTCGTTGGTACAAACTCTGTTAATACAAAATTCTGTTTATAACAAACATAAAGCCTTAGTCCCGATTGTCCATTTATGTGCACAATGAATGGGACTGATGTTCCTCTTAATACAAAATTCTGATATAACAAACAATTTGGCTAGGTCCGAACGAGTTTGTATTAACGAGACTCGACTGTACTTAAAAGCCAAGAACATATGTTTCATTTAACAAAAACAGATTTGGATCTCTTTTTTTTGCAAAAACCAAGATTGTTAAAATCAAATTAAAATAGATTCTGGAATTACAAAAAATATATGGAATGTATACATTCAATGTACATGTATATTCAAATATCTGGTGTGTCATATTTTGCAAAATGTATTACTGTTTTTCACTCTCCATTGAATATTTGTGTTCACATCATTGCACCAGGCACACGAGTACGCCAAAAGTCCACCTGCCCGGTCTGTAAGGCATGGACAGCCAACTCCTGTGCCTCTTGTGGAGTGAAACCAATGATGGAAGTTCCAACAAGACCGACGCCATGCGCCGATGCCAGTTCCTTGACCCTGGCCTCGATCTTGGATGGGGTAGTGTAACGCACACTGTGGTAGGTGTCTTGTTGTGGACAAACTCCAGAATCGTGGGGACGGGTGCCAGTTGAAATCGTTGATTCTGCCTGCTCAGAATGAGCTGCATCTTTGGCATTCTCCATGGGAACGTTCTCCACATTGCAGGCAATTTCGACAGTTCCCTCGTGGGCAAACGCCATCACTCTCACCCCCGGCAGACCGCCCGGTGTGGTGGATCGAATCCTCCCGGCAATCTCGTGGCCGATTGAGACATCCCCGGTTGCGATGGAAACATTGTAATTTGTGACATACAGAGATCCCCCTGCACCTGAATAACAAAAGAAAAAGATGAACCAGCAATGGATATCCACTCACAAAGAAATAAATAAACCCTTTGTTAAATTCATGGCTCCTAGAGAATTGCACGAACACATTAACCCTCCTACTAGTCTTCTGCACTTCACAACCCTTCAAGTTTTCCAAAACCACTTTGCCCATTGAGCTAGCACTCACACTACAAACTCCTTTGAGGTAATTTTCTGTGGTTATGGATAACACTTCAAATCCCTTTACAGTTCTTTTGTGTGGTTATAGGGGCAAAAAGGTACATTTGGTCACACTTCACTACTGCACCCTGCTGTCTTTTGTCCAGACTCTCTGAGTGACATGGTTACTTTAACAATTCCTTCACCTGAAACTAACCTGCAGGGTTTTAACAAGTTTTAAATATTGCGCTGAATATTGTCTTCCCACTATGAGGGTTTAAAGTTACAGTCCATCATTTGCAACTATCCAAGTAGTAACTGACGTAATTATTGTTGAAAAACATACTTAGTTGAAAGATAGTAAGGGGACTAAACTCCCTGTGAAATTCTTTCTGGAATGCTGTCATTTTGAAAAAAATCAACAGATGAAGGCCTTTCCAACAATGAGTCTAAAGATGCATCGTTGGAAATTTCCATTTGTAGTTTGTTTTTTTTAATCGGCGAAGCACACGCACGCATAGACACGACGCACACACGCGCACGGTTGCTATAATTTGTCGGATCAGTGTGCGACATCGCATAGCTGCAATTGGCTCAGTGAGAACGTGTCTTTGACGCTGAATTCAGGCCCACTTCAAAACATGATTCAGCAACATTTGATTTGAAATCGAGATACTAGATTGTTGTTTTTCTCGAAATATACAGCTGAAGCCGAGCTGAAACTTCGTCAGGTTAGTTGTTCAGCACCCATCGTTAGATTTTGAGAACGTTTGTTGCTTCAAACGAACAAAATGCACAAATTACAAATGATGGACTGTACCTTTAAAAAAAAAGCTCAAAGTTAAAATCCATGCAGCTCAACTTGTAGAAGTTTTCAACCTGTAATGTATCTGTAGGAATGAGCCTTATCACAATAGCCGTTATTGGCTTCTAAGATGAGACGAAGGATTGTATGCATCCATGAGTCCAATCAACACATAAGACCACCAACATCCCCATACCTGTTAGCCCATATCTTGGTGAAGGACTGCTCCCCAGATCGTGTTGGAGACTCCCATAGTCCATCTGATGCTTGCCCAGGAACCAGCCTACCTGTTTGCGTCTTGCCACCAGATCTATGTTCTTGGGAACGTCTGATGAACCAAACAGGAAGAACGAAGTGCCTGGAATGTCCCTTGCTAAATTGGATGCAATTCCTAAATAAAGTTGAATAAAAGAATAAAAGATTCATAAGGGCAATTCCACGGTTACTCACGTTACATTTTTGATGTACTTTTGAGTTTCCTTGGGCTGTAGTAGCCTTACTGAAAAGGTTTAATAACTGTTATCCCCATGGTAGATACCTGTAGAGTAGACCTAGACCTACCTAAGCACCAAAGATGACATCCAGAAAAATCGCACAAAATCGGTTACTCGTGTTACGAAAATGTAACATGAGTAACCAATTTAATAAGAACATGTGTAGGAATCTTGTGTTGCCTTCTCCCCCTCCGCCACCCCCCTAAAAAAACCTACAATATTCTACTTACATTAGATATTGACAAAATGGGAACTGCCAACATTGGGCTGGATAGCTCAGTTGGTAGAGCCCCAGAATGGCAATGTGGATTCCTGAGCTCGCAGTTTCAAACCCCGCTCCAGTCAATTTCATTGTTCAACTTTAAATTTAAATTAGAGTAGATTTTGGACACCTACATTTTCAACTCAGTAATTTAATGAAGCTGTTTATGGGTTAGAGCTTAATTAATATTGTGTATATCAGAAATGTGTTGAAGCCTGAATGGTTAAAGTGATGGCTAGGGAAGTTGTACATGAACCCAAATCCTAGCCCTTAACACTAACCCCTTGGGGTATTTTGGCTACAACCCTGCTGCACACAGCAACATATCCAACTCTTGTCAAAATGACAAGCCTGCCCAGTGGACCCGGGGACGTCTCTATCGTCCGACGTCCCATTGGTCCAACAGCCCATTGGTCTATACTTTCTATTGGTCTATACGTCCCATTGGTCCGACGTCCTATTCAGGGTTAGGATTAGGGCCAGTCAACCTGAACCAATGGGACTATAGAGATGTAACCGCCCAGTGTAGCAAATCCATCAGGTCAAAAATCTCAAGGCCAAAGTGCCTCAGAGTCTGCGGTCACCAACTGCAGCAGGATACTGCTCTTGCATTGTTCAATGGGACTAGCTGTCATTGTCTCAGAATTGGCTGTTTATGCACTGGTGATGATAGCTCAATGCAGCAAGGTCCCACAGACTTCTACGCCTGATGCACTGTGTTGCATCTGGCAGGGTTAGGGTTAATAAATGCAAGATACTGCAGTTCTCTGTTTGCTTCTGGCAGAAGCCTTCTGTATTTGTTTCCAGCCTCTTGGTAGTAGTCCCCAAGTTCCTTTGGTCTCTGAAGGGACAGCAAGACCTAACAGACTGACCTTTGGCAATCACACCACATTCCCCCACACTGACATCCTCAGAGAGTGGATAGATGGGCAGTAGGTCCACAGCACCCAGTCGAGGGTGAACCCCGTGCTGGTCGCCCAGGTCTATCCGTCCATAGGCTTCCCGGCATGCATTGTAAACGCTGTCCGACAGATGGTGGAGAGGGGCCGCTATCGTCAGCACGGAGCGATTGTAGTCATAATCGGAGAATATGTTTAGCACTGTTGATTTGCAATGCAAACCTGAATTTTTTAGAGAAAGGGAATGAAACGTAAAATCACTGATCAATCAATGACAGTATTCCATCATAAAATCTCATCATCATTTCTAGGTGGCTCAGAGACTCTAAACTTTGTGCGAGGACCTCACCGAGTCTGATCTTCTAACATGCAGGGATATAAACAGGGTTTCAAAGGGAGAGTTTACCAAGATCAGCATCCGATGCAGGAACCTCCCGGGCAGTAGACACTGCAGCAGTAGCGACGGCCTCCACTACCTGGGCATTTCTGCCTTCAGAGATGTTCAGAAGGCAGATACCAAGCCTCTTCATAGCACACATCCTACACCTTGCTTCATGACGTATTCACTATTCATTATACACCTGAAATATGCAAACAAGACATATCAAGCTGTGACAAGAAAGGTAACAACATATTTGGCGTAGGCCTACTTCCCCTCCCCTCCCTCCCCCCCCCCTTTTTTTTTGTAGGATGCATTTTGGACTAGCCTATATAGACTTTATGCATTGCGGCATCTTTTTCAATTTGTTTTAATTCAGTAACAATGAATGCACTGTTCACTCATGCATATCCCACTTCCCAGCAAAACAAACATGACAAAGGCATTGCCCTCGTACTCGTAGATGGCTGCTAAGTGCTATGTACTATAAGATCTGTTTCATTACGATCGTTTCCTCTGGCTTTGGTAACCATATAGCCCCATAAATGTGGCCTATTTACTGGACTGCCTCCGTAAACATAGGCCACACATCCACATGTACAAAAATCGTGTCGACTTTGCCAAATTTTGATTTTCACATTTAGGCTTAGTTTGTAGGATTTTTTTGCTTTAGAAGCATACTCACCCGCTTTATAGGCTAGTCAGAAAGTGCTGCATTTTTCAGATGTCTGATTTTTGTGAAATTTCATGTTGAAATTTTGATACGCAAACGTGTAAAAATGAATCTGGAAATTTCACGAAAAATATACATCTGAATTAAAGGCAGCACTTTCTGATTAGCCTATAAAGAGGGCGAGTATGCTTCTAAAGCAAAAAAACCCTACAAACTAAGCCTAAATGCGAAAATCAAAATTTGGCAAAGTGCGACACGTTTTTGTACATGTGGATGTACGTGTGGCCTACGTTTACGGACCGGAGGCAGTCCAGTAAATAGGCTAGGCCAGGGGCTACTAAGTGCTATGCATAAGGTATATTTGATTACTCGTTTCCAATGGTACGGTAACCATAGATCATGATCAGATAGAGCTGCGCCAATCAACGATCTCCAAAGAAATCTAAGAATTTCAAAAAATGAAACCCTGCCATAAATTGTATAAAATAAAATAGAAGTAAGCTGTACTTTCACATGTGAACTGACAATCGACAACTTACCTTTTTTACCACGTGTGAGATACTGCCCTCTCTTGCCATGCCCGCGCGCGCAAGCGGGTATCATTTCATGATCGTACTTTAGTAGTACGAGCCCACACCCTCGATAATTGAATGCGGACTGCTTTGCGCCTTATTAAAGAAGTTGCTCTGGGGACGAGTTTATGTGTCTCCTTGGTAAAATTAAACCCAGACGTCGTCAACGTTAAAAGATTATCAGTCAGGCAGAACCCGTCTAGTATTAGTATCCCTATTTTTTGCAGGAAGGTCGAAGGCTCGAGAAGAAGATGTTTTTTTACGCAGGAAAATACTCGAACTGTTTCGCCTGAGGCTCGATCCCCCAGCTGCTCAGTCAGGAAAAAGGCCATTCCGTTCTTTGGTGAGTAATTTCATGGATTCCTCCGTGGTATTTTGGCAGAAAAATGCAATATTTTTGAAATTTTGTATATATTTTTTTCGAAGTCTTTATAAAGTAAACTGTGAAGTGTGATTTGAACCGGTCATTGCCGGTCTCGCATTGTTTTGTTCCTGGCACGTCGTGTAGCGCCCTCATGCGCACGTAATAGGCCTACACACCATTAAAATAGAATTAAGTTATACCCTTATACTTATAATTAGGCCTAGACCCGTGAACGTGGCTTGTAAACTACGCCACGTTCTAATGTCATTTCGAACCTGGCGAACGTGTCCCTCTGACTCCCTCCGTTACACACACTGGACGTTATTTTGCCCATGTAATAAGTACTCACATATGAAGCTGTCTTGAATTCTATTTGCACGTCAAAACTTGCATTTGACAAAAATTGAGGAAAATTCTGGCCCCGGTTCATGAAGTCCGTTCGCTACTGCTACTAGCTGCCATTTTCTCCCAACTGACGCATGCGCATTGCGTTTTATTTTCGTATGATTCGACGGCTGTTTACTGTCGCAGCTAAAACAGACATAGTTTTAGACAAGTTTCAAGTCCTTTCCTCTCTCACCGCACCGCACGCGGTCGCACGTGCGCCCGCGTGTGTGTACGCACACACGTACTGTACACGAGATGAGCCGAGCAGCCAATCGTCTGCGGGGTTTTTTTGGGGGGGTTGCGACATGAAACAGCCGTCAATCTGTCCAAGCGACTCCGATGCGTCCGGGGTTATTTGTCAGGGTCAGGTTAAAATCTAATTTCTACACGTTCGTATGGTCTTTACTGATGGGCAAATTTCGTCGAAATTACACAGCCAAAACAATCGGACGGGCAAATTTAGATTTCTAGGTGAGTACTCAACACCCATACGGAATTATGTATGTCGGATCGATTTCGCCAGGTTCGAAATGAAACAAGAACGTGGCGTTGTATACAACGCCACGTTCACGGGTCTAAATTAGGCCTATCTTTTGAATAGCCCAGGTTGGACTCCGTTGTGTACACGCAACGCGTAACGGAGTCCAGGGCCAGGTATGAACGTAGCGAAAAAAATTCTGAAAGTGAAACATTTTTTTTTCATATTTTTACCTGATGGAGGAAGCTGAAATTTTGTTTACATATTCCTTGCATCCAGCAGAATTATGCATACGCTGGGTTAAGAAAAGGCAAATATATCTCCGCGGGCAGCGTGTTTACCGAAAATAAACCTCAGATCCACCCTTTCGTTGAAAACATTTTCCGTACAAACTCCCGGTGTGAAGACTTAAGCGCGCACGTGCATGCACATCCCGCACGCGGCCGCACACGGCACGCACGTGTCTTCACACGGGGAGTTCGTACTGAAAATGTTTTCAACAAAAGCGTGGATCTGCAGTTTACGTCGCCCATGGACATACAGTATTTACCTTTTCTAATCCCAGCCCAGCGTATGAATAATTCTGGACACAAGAAATATGTAAAAGAAATCTCAGCTTCCATCAGGTAAAAATATCAACAAAATGTTTCAGAATTGTTTTCGCTATGGTACATTGGTAGTAGAATTAATACCCTGGACGTCAGTCTTAATGCAATGAAGACGTCGTCCAACCTAGGCTACTTTAGGACCCTGTTCCTGTAGGCCTTTAAGGTTAAAAAGACCCACCAAAACGGCTGACTTAATATGCTAAAGCATCCAAAAGGACACTCAAAAGTGACCAAGTCGGGGACCAGCCCTAAATCTAGCGACATTGCTAGATTGAACAACAGATGCTTGATCAAGCGACGATGACGTCATTCATTCAGTACGATGACGTCATTCTATTCGCGCGATCACTAAAGTTACATTAGCGAGTTCAACAGACAAAAAAAAACGATGACGAAATGATAAAAAATCTAGTGCCAAAGTAAAATATGAAGATTCCCACGGCTGAAAACCCTGATTTTGAAATAAAACACATTCTGTAGGAAGTTCCAAAATCAAGCGGGAAGAAAAAAAGTATAGCCTAGGTGTCCTAAAAGTAACCATTGAATTCCCTTTCCAATCCCGTTCCACATTTGGGGCAACATATGGGACCCAAAAAATTGGACTGGTATGTGTGTAGCTACATACACTCTACATAAAAAAACTAGAATAAAGCGCCCTCATCGGACATAAAATACAAAAAATGCTGCACAAAATTCCCATGTATACATAGTACCCGTTGCATAGGGTGATGATAGCCTTTAATTACAAAAAAAAAGACTTTCTACAGAATTATGTCGTGCGCCAAACAGTTTTAAAAAGTCTACAGGCATCTACCCTGTACAGAAAAAGTCTACACGCATCTACCCTGTACAGAAAAAGTCTACACGCATCTACTCAGTACAAAAAAGGTCTATACGTATCTACCCTGATTTTTTGTCCATTTGTTCACAGAATATAGACTCATCGTGATCGTGATCACCCACAACTAAGAAATTAAGGAAAATTCTTGTATAATTGTTTTCCTTTTTGCCCATCAGTGCAATTTGGGAGAAAGGTTTTGGTTACAAGTCCTTCGCAGTGATCACCGTCAGCCAAATGTTTTTCACAAAACATCTCTATTCAATTCCCTGTGGCTGTTCTAAGCTTATTTTTAGCCCAAAAGAATTTGATAAAAGCAAGAAATATGTAAACAGCAGCTCTGACGTTGTTTTCTCCATTAGAATAATGACTACCAAGACTTTGTGCCTTCTTCCAGCAGCTGCCTTTCTTTGGTTGCCTCTGCTGTCCTTAATTAATAGCAAGGCCTAAAAATAGAAGAACACATTGATACACAAACTGTAGGTTGTTATTGAAGCTATGATTTCTATACATTGTATAGCTTTGATGTAAACGATATGTAGGTTGTTAACGAAGAATTTCCATTACACAAACATCTAGCCCAACTGAAGCACAGTGTACGACATGTGCTGGGCTAGTGTGTAAAATAAAATCCCCCCCCCCCAACGCACAC
The DNA here is from genome assembly GCF_015706575.1 of Patiria miniata. NCBI lineage: Eukaryota > Metazoa > Echinodermata > Asteroidea > Valvatida > Asterinidae > Patiria > Patiria miniata. Next base: position 5,368,454 of record NW_024037067.1, read on the forward strand.
ATGCCACACACCCAATCCCACACCATCTCCCACTCCCCCCCCCCCCATCCCCCCAACTTCCCCCCCCCCCCAAACCGCCACCACAAAAACCCAAGATATAATGTACTACAGTTACTACATTTGCATGATGCACATGAAGATTTGTTGATAATTTATTCTGCCAGTGATGTACTCACTGCTCTTCAAACATTTTTCAAGCAAAAATTAGGCCGAGTGAAAAAAATAGTTTCTCGACCAGGTTTTTTTTTTAATGAAGGAGGCGGGCGTTTTGTTGGTTTTTTTTTACTTCTATTTTTTCCCTTTCTTCCCAAGATTTTCCAAAATGTGGTATGGATGTTCCATTTTCTTGACTCTTTTGCTGATAATAATAATAATAAAGAGCATTTATAATGCGCCAAATCCATCTTGATTAGATGCTCAAGGCGCAGAGTAACAAACAAATAAACATGATACACAATTGTGTCCAAAAAAGCCATTAACCTTTCTACGGGTAGCTACAATTTTGTTGGAAACAAATAAAAAAACAATATTCTGCAAAATATATTGCAAATGTATGAATTAAAAAAACCAAAAATAGGAGGCAAAAGGGAAGCAGACAGGGACAAACAGGGGTGTGAAATCTCAGCTTTAAAGCTGATTTCAGCTCTTTTTTTTGGGGGGGGGGATTTCAGCTTTTTTCCCCCTCACTTGCTGTGTACAAAAGTATACATGTAGGAGATTTCCAAAGTTCAGCTTTTTACACCTTTTTTCAGCTGTTTTCAGCTCTTTTTATCAGTGGTCACTCACACTGGACAAAAGACTGGTTTAGTTTTTTAACCTGGCCTTATTTTCGCTGGCTACATGTAGTAAGTGCGCATTGTTTGCTTACACCTATATGGTTTTTAGTGTAGAAAAATAACATAGGAATTGTAGCTTTAAATGGAAAATACATAATATGGCAAACCATCATTGCCTGATGCCACTACCGTATCTCCTGCACTGGTCAGGCTCTTGGTTTTTTTCCATTTCTTTACTGACGTTAATGTCACACATATTAAATGAAGGCCTTTGTTGTGTCGCCATCAATTTATAATAGTACATTACAAATTGATGGATTTTGATGCAATGCTTAAAAACTGCATTTCGGAAATGTTTTAAAAACATGGAAAATGCTTAAATTAAAAACAAAAAATTGTTAAAATGTTTCACTCAAATTCTCATTGAAACTAAACAGGGCACTGTTGGCAAACTTCTGATTTAACAGATTTCTAAAGTGAATATAAAATGAAACAACAGTACAAATGAAACAAAATTAGTAAAACGGATAAAGGTTTTGAGTTAAATTTTAATCTGTTTCATTAACATTGCATTATAAATATTTGAAATTTCAATGTATTTTTCAACATTGCACCTTATACATGTACATGGATAGCATGGTGTGTGAAAATTTAAGTGTACACTTCATGTGAATGCACTTGGACAGTAGGGTACATTATAAGATAAGATCTTCACTTCTACAAATGATAGATTAAATTACAGTAAATTAATTCCTGCTTTTAAGTTGTTAGCCTTTGTCTCACAGAGTCTTATGACTGATTCTCCTGGTCTTTCTTCATATACCTATATCATGCTGCCACCATTTCAGTCATGTTCCCTGTGTCCAATAACAGTACTGAGTGATAATGTTTTTTGTGCAAAAAGGAACCAGACTATTTTTACTTCCAGCCTCGCTTTGGTTACGTTGATTTGAATGGGAAAAATCCAAATGGCCACAACATGATAATGGTCTATTGCATCTGATGAAGAGCATGCAGCTGTAGCTACCGTACGAAAGCTAAATGAGCAATTCTACACTAATGGGCCCAAAAGTGTGACATTTGAGAAGACCTTTAAGTTTTGATGATAAAACTACGATCTTGGTCTCTCAATTTTTGCTATAAACCTTGCAAGCTTCAAACACATATCCTCACTAGCAAATGATATAACTGGTTTTGTATTTTAGAAAATATAGTGGATATTGTTTTAAAAAGTGTTACGTACGTAACAAAGGACATACATTTTAGATACATAGTCACAAAGTAAGCATAAAATTTAATGATCCCCTAATTTTGACTTATTTAAGAAGATGTACCCTGGAGGAATGCTTTTCAGTCAAAACCTAGAAAACTCGGAGTCAATGTGAAGAATTATTTGATATTTTATAATCAGAATTTATACGTACCAACAGACTGGACATTTGTCACAAATTGTCTGTTCCTGTTCGTAGGTAACCCTTATCACATCATACCTTTGAAGCCAGTGTGAAAACTGTTATGTTTTCGTTTGACAACAGTGTAAAATGGCTTGATAATGTCACTGGAAGTGCCAATTAGAAATTGAATTTGTCCTAAGCACCCATTTCCTTGCATTGTGTCTGTCCACGTTACATACGTATCACACAGAAAAGATGCCTGCTATTTTCTCAAATAAAAAAGATATCATCTTTTGTCATGTCTTGTCCTAGTCACTTTCAACTAAGCAAGATATGGGGGAAAAAACAGAAAAAATACTACATGTAGCTCATCTTTTACCCTCTATGCAACATCCATAAACTTATCTAATTGGCCCATTGTGTGAATTGCCCAAAAACCATAATTTTAATTTTAGTCAGTCTTCAGTGCTAGACACCTTTACTAGATATAATTGTATCTTGCAGACTAATTCACCGCTGTATCATCCTTGCTTCACCCAGGGAACTGTACATACATTTGTAGATGTACGTAAAATGTATATGTTCAATTCATCAAAGGAGTTTTTTTTTTCATTATCAATTGCGAGTGCAAATCCCCAGGGGTCACTCAGGCACACAAAAATAAAGCCTGACTTAAAACCCATCCTCGCTTGCTGCGGGTATGTCACCACGGCAACGCACAATGCGAGATGCCGTTTATTATTATCAGGAGTCCGTTCTTGTGTCATCTTCGCGCAAAGGGAAGAAGTCCTGCCTTTGTTGCGAGAAGACGCAAGTGACGGGAATACGAATTGTGCATCCACACTTACGTGACATATCGGCCGCGGTAATTTGGTTACTCTGGTAACTCCGCACTGATTTGGCTGGGGTTGTGTGTCACAGCGTGCAAACGGTGATTGACATCTAAGATGGGGATTTGTGTCCTCGAAATGCCAGATGAAATTGAAAACGTGATGATGCGCTTATGCACTCACAGTTTTGTCTGCATGCTGGTTGGTCGACATTTTTACACCAAATTAACAAACAGGTGACACATGCATATCTACAGAAAATCTACTGATCGTACATTTTGTACATGTTTGTATGTAAATGTCGTTAAGATTTTAAGAGTGGAACTATTTCTAGATATGTTTTTCCCTGCTGGATAGTGCGTTTCAATGGATGATGTAGATCATTTGCAGCTATCCAAAAAGTAATTGACCAAATTATTTTGGAAAAAAAGCTTGTTTGGTTTAAAGATAGTAATTCGTGTGAAATGATTCTTTCTGGCATGCTGTCCTTTTGAAGAAAACAATAAATGAAGGCCATTTCCAAAGATGCATCAAATGACGCATTTTTGGAAATTAGTTGGTTTGTAATTCAGCAAATACCGGAATGGGTGCGGGCAAGAGTTAACACGAAACACATGCGTGTGCAGTTGCTATTATTCGTTGGTTCAGTGCATGACATCACGTAGCTGCGAGCGGCTGACTGAGAATGTGAACGGGCGCAATTCAAATCATAACTCGGCAACTTTTGAATTGAAATTGAGCTTCTAGAATATTGTTTTCTCGAAATACACAGCATTCACAGAGCTAAAACTTCATCAGGTTAGTTGTTAAGCATCCATCTTAAGATTTTGAGCTCGTTTGTTGCTTCAAACGAAAAAAAAATGCACAAATGACAAATGATCTACCCTGCCTTTAAGACTTGTGTTCCAAATTGGTACTGGTACATGAGGTCTGTATTTGTTGAAATCTGATTCAGTTCACCTACACGTACCGGCCATCAGTACACGTATGTAATGTACCCCAATTCATGAAGAACAGATGTTGCAAGCATCATGACAACTTCTGTGAGGGCTAAGGGTATGGGAAAAACTGCATGTGCACACACACTCATGTTTGACTATACTCCCGAGGACAATGCTTTGTGTTTCCCTTTGTCCCTGTAGTATAACACTCTCCCATAGACTAAGCACACAAACTTACTACAGAGGATCGTTTTGAACAAAAGACCCAACTCCCGAGGACTGAAAGGATCTGTTGTTCTCCCTTTGTGTGTCTGTCCTCGGGGGTTATGTAGAACACGTACACACTGGTTCACACATACATGTACACATACATACATGTACACAATGTATGACGGTAAAGTATGTAAAGTTGTCATCAATTGGATGAACAAACATCCAGCAATAATTGCCTTGAATTCGAAGATGCAAATGTAATTTGACTGATGATTTTATTTCCAAAATTCCTGTTTATTTCTCTCTTGCTTCAGTGTGATTAGTGCTCTCATCGATTGCAACAATCATGACGATACTGGTTGCTTCATCTCAAGAGGCCCTCCTGTACATCACGGCTGGCCTGTGCACCTTCCTAGCCATCATTGTGTCTTATCGATGGCTGCTCAGAAAACCCGTCAAGGCCAGCGAAGAAGGGAAGGGAGATATCAAGAAGGAAAGCACAGAGCAAGAGGACACTGAAGAAACAGCCGAGAAGGACAAGCCAAAAGCGGTGAGAAAGGCCTGTGGTAAACTACATGATTAGTTTTCCCGCGAGCGCGAGTGGAACACGGAATTATTTAAGCACGTCTGTGTCCCACAAGCCACAAAAACGAAGGCCGAGTAGTATGTTGGACGCAGACGCACTACATTTTCCGTTTTCCATGAGCGCAAGTGGGATAACGAATTTACCTTCAAGCCAACTTGATGCCCAATCAAGTTGGAATGGGCAAGCCGTACACAAACTTTTCAGCAGTTATCGTATTACAGGAATGGAGCGCGCTTCTTGGAATAGCGCGATACGTGGAGTGCGGTATGGACCGTGGTTTATGGGATAATGTAGCATGGTTTGTTGCCATTGATCGACCAATCAGGATCTAGTATTCAAGTTAGCTTGTAGAAAATTTGTAATAAAGTTTCACTCAATGTATTTGTTATGGATGACAAATCTATGAACGATAGTTTAATTCACAAGTCCAGTCACAAGTATCAGGTGGTAAGCAATAACAAAGGAGTGCCTTTGTCTCAGTTCAGTTGAATAGCCTGCGAGTTGACTGGGAGACTTGTGATGGACGTGTGATCTATCACAAGTACCTCGACTACGACATGCGATGGCATGGAAATAATCTAAATCTGATCTTGAGCTAAAACTAGTTTTGTGGTCCTAACAGGAAAATGTCATATTTGCTCCAGAATAACCAGCAACGGTTCACCAGACTTGTTAAACCATTCTCATATCACGTACACTCAAAACCTGCAGCCTGCAGTTTGTCCCTTTGGGTTCGGTGCCCCTCCTTCCACCGACGAGACCCAAGAACCCCAGCCACACGGAAGCCTGGACGACCTGCTCATCGACAGCTCGGACATCCAGCCCCTGAGCGAGGAAGAGAAGAGAAAGCTTCAAGACGACGGTGCCGGCAGCGTGGAGTCGGAGGAGGGCCAGGAGATGTTGGACCATCGGAGGGTTAAAGAGCTGGAGGAGGAAGTGGTCAAATCTATGTCCGAGCAACAACTGGAGGATGAGAGGAAGTAAGTTGTCTTAGCCCTTGCTGTTCACACTTTCATCATTTGAATTCTGAAATTGGAGTGAACGAACTTTCCAGAAAACATAGGTTCTCAGAATTGGCTTTCTTTCAAAGATAGAAATGGCATTCAAAATTAGTTTCATCTTGATTTGTGCATGCCCCAACCCCAAAGCATTCATGAATTATCGTCTTCCATTTACGGTGCAGGACATTTGTTCTCTTCAATTTACGTATGCTTTTGTAAATTTGCCATTGTGTACTTCCATTAAAGCTATAGTCCATCATTTGCAGCCATCTGAAAAAAGTAACTGGCGTATTACTGTTGAAAAACATACTTGGTTGAAAGATAGTAAGTGGACTAAACTCCCTGTGAAATTAATCTTTCTGGCAAGCTTTCATTTTGAAGTAATCAACGAAAGAAGGCCTTTCCAACGGTGCGTCTTAATACCGTAGGAAAATTTAAATTAGTAGTTTGTTTTGTTATTCGGCGCAGCGCGCGCAAGCATTGGCACGACGCACAGGCGCGCGCGGTTGCTATAATTCGTCGAATCAGTGCGCGACATCGTGTATAGCTGCAATTCAAAACAATTCAAAACATGATTCAGCAACTTTTGATTTGAAATTGAGATCCTAGAATGCTGTTTTAATCGGAATATACAGCTGAGGCTGAGCTGAAACTTCATCAGGTTAGTTCAAGTATCCTTCATTAGATTTTGAACACTTTTGTTGCTTCAAACGAACAAAATGCACAAATTACAAATGATGGACTGTAGCTTTAACCCTCCTAGTCTTGCACTTTATGACCTTTCAAGTTTTCCAAAGCAACTTTTGCCCAAAGAGTTAGAACCCACACTTAAAATGTCTTTGAGGTAATCTTCTGTGGAGTAGGGATAACATTTCAAATCCCTGCGCAATTCTTTGGTGTGGTTGAGCTCAGGGCAAGCAGGCAGACTCGGTCACGCTTCACTGCTCTCCACAGTGCTGTTTTTGTGCAGTGACTCTCTGTGTGACACAGTTTATACTAAAAACACTTCATATCCCTTCACCTGAAACTGACCTGCAGGGTTTTAAAGGGTTTTACATGGACTTAGTCAACTTTTGTCCATTTCTGAACTTTGTTTTGTCAGGGCTCGCCAGGCACAGCTGGAGGCTATTTTTAACCTTATGCAGGACAACTCGGAACGCTTCGGCATGTCATCGGTCGACGACGTTCAGAATCAATACAAACTCTACGTGTGACAGCGACTGAGTTGCGCTCAAGTCGGTGTTCAACCTTATTTGTTACCGATTTACAAGTTCATTGTTTGTTTCTCAATAGTTTGACCTAAAATGTGTGATATCCTCCAATATCACGTTAGGTTTTGCATTTAATACATTAACCCTAACCCTGCCAGACGCAACACAGTGCATCAGGTGGAAAAGTCTGGTGCACTTTGATGCATTCAGCCACCAACACCAGTGCATAAACGGCTGCTTCTGAGACAATGAGAGCTATTCCCATAGACCAATGCCACAGTTGTATCCTGCAGCGTTCGGTGACCACAGACTCGATCTGAGGCAGTTTGGCATTGAGACTTTTGACGTGATGGATCTTGCTGCACTGGGCAGGATTGTCACTTAGACAAATGTTGCATGCTGCTGCGTTTGGCAGGGTTTGTAGCCAAAGTACCCTGGAGGGTTAGGGTTAAGCCTTTAGTCACTGTAGCACCGGAAACCAACCTGCCTCTTACAGGTACTCACTTTAGCACCTGAAACCACCAGAGCACTTTTAGTAAATTATTGATTCTTCAGTGAATAAACACAATGTAATACAATGTAGTACAGGTGCAAGTACAGGTACAACTGGGTTAGGTACTGCAGAGCCCAAAGACCATTTCTTCACTCTGTAACAAATTTTTGATGATATACAAAGAGTGAGCCACACTGTTGGATTTTGGGGGATTCAGAGGAGTCCCTGTCCAAAATTGCCTCTGGTCATATACTGTAGGTTCAATTCTGTGGCACCAACATGATATTCAGTATATGGTTACTGAGGTCCGTTGCTCCAATATGAATGTAAATGTATGCGGCTACAGTCTGTCATTTCCTGTGTAAAATGAACTTGAGGTGCTATTTAGTGAAGTACTGAGTTATTCTTCCCTATAAGCTATGGGACACTCCATTACTGGGAGGGTATCAAACAACCGAAGGACAAGGTAGGCCTATGGTTATATCGCAGGTATCAGTTGGGAATGTAGAGAACGTAAAGAATATGTTAAAGCACATGAAACTTGAGTCGTGGTACACATACACGTATCGGTGCACTGCTTCTCCTTAAGAAATATAGAGCAATAGGTTGATGGATATTAATTTGGATGCAAAAGGGTGGACAATGTGTGTTTATAGTCATTTGAAAGCCGTTGTGTGCCACGTTTGAGAGGTTTCTGTAATCGTTATCCTCCAAGATCTATTTAAAGAAAAACACAAGGAGGGTTGGAGACATTTATGTGATTGAGAAAGGCGGAGGCCAGCCACTGTTATAAGGCTCTCTCACAACCTGGCCTACGTCTGGGTACCGGAAGGCCAGCATTGCTATTGCAGTAGGCAAAGATTGTACAGTGCCGCGCTGTGATGGATGCAAAAAACTGAGGAAAATGTGGAGCCAACACCCAGTGCTGGGTTGGCATGATTATGACAACCGCACACGGCACAGGTAGTGACCATAATGGCATTTGATGAAGATTTGGATGTTATTTCATAGAAAAATAAGCCCTCCTGCCTAGTTTACAGCACACAACATGGTTGCTAACCAAACGCTTGCCTACAGCAATGGTGGCCAATCACAGAGAAATCCGATGGTCACTTGCGATCACAACCTACATTGATATCTTCCCAAATACTGCAAAATCATCCAGAAACTCTAGTCATGTCTCTGCAAACACTTGCGGCTCATCTGCAATTTGGCATGCACCTAGGTGTCGTCAAGGATCATTTATAAAGCTGTTCCAAATTTCTGTTAATGCTGATATCATTTACTTTAGTAGAGAAAAAAATATTGTTGTTGATATCAAGGTCGACGCTGCACTGTCTGTCAGATACCGAACAAATGTACATAGAAAACATAATTATAGTTGTACATTGGATTATGAAAAATTTGTACCAGTCAATTGCTGATTTTAAATACATGATTTCAAATTTGATTCTTAAAAAAACAAACTTCAAAGGTCTGTCAAACTTGTTGACGATTGAAAAGTTAGTACTAATTATGCACCCGAGGTGCGATTACATTGGAAAACGTTGTAAAATGCAGTACATGTAGCTTAATAATTTATAAGCTGTGCAGTCAAGTTGATGTGAAATAGGTATTAGTTTATTTTCTTGCCATCCTCCTTTGATAATCCCAGTTCAGTTCCTCTCAGGGTTGCCGTGTAGCTTGGGATTGTTCCCTTCTAATTTCTTCAGACATTTGTTCGGTGTGGTTTCATTCAACCTCAGAAACTGAAATATTCATAATCTCTCCTCAATTCCAAAGCATCCAAAGGAAGAACTGGGGCGTGCAAACTATGGATCAGGATGAATTCCCAAGATTGGAAATGAAATAAGTCAGAGTTATTACAATATATCAATTTTATGGCTCTGTTTTTGATTGCGTGAACCTACTACCGGAGCCTCCAATTTCGTTGAGATACATACGTGAACTGAAATAAGAAGAGTACTTGGAGAGCAGTCTAACTGCAGGATGAACTTTGCATTAAAGGGAAGATACAACATTTGCAATCATCACAAAATGAAATGGTCAAATTATCACGAAACAGCTTACTGACTTGTTAGGGAATGACAGTCTAAAAGCATCCTGTAAAATCGTGGCTCCTGGAGTGCTGTCGTTTTCAAGAGAAATGGAATTTTTCCAACGATGGTCGGCCGACCAGCGTTGGAGAAAATGGGGTTTTTTTTTCACAACTGCTCCTAATTTTTCATAATTAGTTATTCCGGGTTTTCTTGGCAATTGATTACACGCCTGTGAAGGGCCGGGGTACAAGCCTGCTAGGCTGATTCTTTGACCTTACAACTCCCCAAAGTCTATAAATTGTTCCGTTTTATCTGAAGTGGGGTCAGGGAACCAGACTACAAGAAGATGATTGGTTTTCTTGGTTTTCCAGCATCTACAAGCCCAAATCATGAAACAAGTCAGCTTAACAATATTTGCTAAAACACACTAATCATCCAAATCCATTTATTTCTGAAAATTACAGCAAAAGCAAATGTTGTCCATTCCCTTTAAGTGGTGATGCAGCTCTGGAAAGATCCATGCGTCCATTCGCATTAACATGACTGAGCCATGAAATTTGCTTACAATTCGCAACTTGTTCTTGTTATGAGCTAAACGTGTCTACTTAGCGTTAGCCGTGAACTGGTTCTTGAGTTGATATTGTCTTGGGTCGAAATTGCCTTGGGTCGTAATTGTCTTGGGTCAAAATTGTCTTGGGTCAAGTTTGTAATCAAAGGGGTCAGGGGTTCAGTCTAGCTTCTGGCCATGTGTCCTAATCACAACTTCCAGCTTGCAAATTGTCACCCAGAGGGCAAGGAGTGACCCACAGTGGACAGGAACCCCCTTAAGAGGGGAAATGGAACCATTTTTAGTCATTTCCTGAGAGGGGTAGGAAAGTGTTGAATAGGGCTTTGCCGAATATTCGAATATTCGATCATCAACTGATTTTTCGGAATCCATTTTTGTCAAATCAGATATTCTAAAAAATATGACCGGCCTGAGGAGATGATGAAAAACATGCACACTGTTTATTTTCATTGGAGAGGTTTTATTGATTGTCAAAGGCCACACTTTTGTTGAAAGCTTTCATGAGGACTATAGCTCAAGCTCTGTTTTAAATTAATACAGTTTCAGCCATTCCACTACCGCTTCTTAAGCTTATATTAATTAGCTCTTTGTCAATTTTCAACAAGCGTTTGCGCATGAGAATCCAAGTTAGGCTGGCCCATGTTAAACTTGATCAGTGCATTTTGAATATTTGAATATTCGATCAAGTCCACATTAGAATAATCAAGTACTATATTATTCGGAAATGCACAGCCCTAGCGTTCAGATTTCAGCCGTGTGTCTAACTGGTGCTCTTTTGGGTTCAATTTAGGAATTAATGCTTTCATTTACAAGTATATTTTAAAGTTTGCTGTGGATATACGTGTTATTAAGGAGGTTGACCATTGCTTATGCGTCAGTTGTCAACCGAATGGTTCTTGGACTTTTCTTCCCTTTTATCCAAATCCTCCAGTGCTATGAATCAAAGGGAAAACCTAATATCTATATTTTCATAAGGATTGGTTTCAAACAATAAAGATACCAACATTTATATGTTTTATATGTGTGGGAAACTGCACTATTACTTTCCACAAATTTAAATTGGGTACAGATTTACAATGTATGTTGCAGTGCCGTAAATGTTGCCATTGAAAAAAAGTGTTACGGCTTCTGTTACTACATGTATAGCCATTTTATTTAGAGTTCCCTATTGAATCGTCCAAGTGTTTGTAACACTGGTGTTAAAGTGTCTCACACACTCTGACACTATAGTGACACTCAAAGAAAGGTCATGAACATTAGGGCATTAGGCAGTGGCATAAATCCGTGTCAGCGAGTTGGGGGGGGGGGGATGGCAGAGTTACGCCCATTTCAATAGGCTTCCAATCTAGGGCTAATTTTATGGTGCAGTAGAGCATCTGAACTAACGGTAAGCAAAAACTGTGAGCGTTTTTCATAGGTTAGCAAAGAATGTTGTTTCGTGCGCTTGCATTCATCCTGTAATGAAGAATTCTGTGTTGACTGGGTTAGTGTGAGGTTTCTGTAGTGTAGACCAAAAGTTTGTAATCATAAGCTCAGAATTCTGTGTTCAATTGCAGAGCTTAGCCATGGGATGGGACTCTGTTGAATATCGTATTATTTTGGGAAAACAAAGATTGTTTCCCTCCAAACCTTCAAAATTAACAACTCTTGTTCAACTAACGCATGTTGGTTTGTACACCCATGTTTGTGAAAGGTGTGATTGAGTTCATAATGTATGGTAGAAGTGTGTGACACAGTCTGAAAATGTTCAACTCGCATGTTATTCAAAGTATTGTTTGAGCTTATTTTAGCAATTGTGTCACTTGTGTCAGGAAAACACTGTGATGTATTAAAGTTTAGAGTCCCATAACCTAGTTAAAATGTGGCTTGTATATTCCGTACTTTGAGGAGAATGTAACAGAAAAAGCCATTGAAAGTCAGTTTGCAGGATTTGACCACAATGATTATAGTGTATAATCAGCTAAAGGAATGCTGATATGAACATACATGTAGCACAAATTGATTAACATTTAAATTCAGTTTTGAAATTGCTGGCCTTTGATGTTAGTGTTCACCTGTTTTACAACATGTACATTAGGTATTTATATTATTTCCTTAACTTCTGTCGTAGGAATAAGTTAGGCCATCACAACTCAACTTGGTGTTTGAACCACTTCCATGTTTTTTAACACTCCTTAAGGTTTTCATTCATGTAAATACTTACAAAAGATACATATAGCACAATGCCTTAATGATGCTTGGTTGTTTTAAAATGTTTATATGTTTTGCAGTGAGAAAGATAAAAATGTGTGTTGTGTATTTATACGTGATATACATGCATTATGTATGTGTAGCATACTACTTGGGTAACCAATTTCCTGAAACTGTAAGTCATTGGCAACCCCCCCCCCCACCCCCCCTCCCACCCCCCTCCCACCCCCCTCCCACCCCCCTCCCACCCCATCCCCCCACCCCCACATGACACATTTAAGGGAAGTTTCACAATGTACAAGTCTGTGACAATTTATGGTGTAAATTAAACAGTCTAAACCGGTACTCTACAGTATGTATACGATGGTGTACAGTGTGTATAACTGTTCGTTATGGCCAATTTGTTTTGATATGGCATATTGATTAAAGCAGAGTTCTTTGATCACCTAAATATTCTCCAAAGTGTACTACCCCCCCCCCCCCCCCCCCCCCCCCCCCGGTGCAGAATGTGAATGTTTTTAGATGTCTCATGAAAATGTTTTGTTGTTGTTTACATATGCATGTATAAATACGACTGATATTTTTTCACCATTGAATTGTATTGGTGTTCAGTTACCAAACACTTTTTGAAGTGCAATAAATGCCCGTGTTCAAAGTTTCGCACAAAATTGCTGAATGTTGTGATTGGTTGCTATTAACAGTACTTGTGTAGTGATACTTTTAGTATTCCTGTGAATGTACCCCTTAAGGAGACATTTTTTCAGTGTCTCGACCCCTTTTCATTCCATTTTGAAGATTTTGGCTAAAATCATTGATATATTTGAGGGAACAAAATGATTTACCCCAAATTTTCCACAGACATTCCTTAGGATAATCATACAATTTCATTTCATTTATTTATTTATTTATTTATTTATTTATTTATTTATTTATTTATTTGCCACAATTTAAAATTAAAATGCAAGGGGTTAATAACGTGACATTGAGCAAAAAAACTTAGATTTTAGGAGGAAAGTATTAACAGTTTAACTGACTGTTTGCGCAAGTTTTCCTTTGAAAGGGAGGTCTGTCTACAAACCTAGTTTCAAGTATTTTCAATTTTGTTTTTTTTTCAGCAAAAAATGCAAAAACTCTGGCCAAAAAGTTTACTTATTTTAATTTGACATTTTGTGAAGGGCATTATCCGCATACCTTTGCCACATACAATTTTCTTTCAATAGAGGGCGCGCTTTGCCATTAGTGATCACCACCGAAAAATAAAGTACGAATTAAAGTTATCTTTAAATGGAACAAAGAAATCATACTCGTTTTCCAGACGATAACTCAAGAAATACCTCATGCATCAAACTGAAATTGCATCTGGTGATTTAACATGATATATAACACAAGCCTGTTGAATGTCAGTAAAAATTGTCAAACAATAGAAATAATATAAGCAACACAATGCAGTGTGTTATTAAGTGTAAAAAAATGCAATTCCGATTGAAGTCAACTTTAATGGTTCAAACAATTACACTAGTTGTGGACACCATAACTGGAGAAGTACCTGTTGTATTGAATTGAAATTCCGCTTGTTGATTGGTCCTGATGTCTTAAACAAACCTACCAAATCATAAAACAGTCAATGTAAAATAACCCGAAAATAAGGAGTGTAATTGGCGCAACAAATACAACCCGAATTTAATTAAATTTAAATTCAATGGCACAGAAATAACTTACTCGTTTTCCAGACAATAACTCTAGCAATACAAGATGCATCGAACTGAAATCTGGTGATCTGACATGATATATAACACAAATCTGTTGAATGTTAAGACATATTGTCGGACAATAGCTAGAAATATACTATAGCAAAACAATGTAGTTCGTTAATGGTGAGAAAAATGCAATCCCGGTTGAAGATAACCTAAGAAGAACTTGTTATACCGAATTGAAATTGCTATCACTCCGTATTGTATCGTTATCAATTTCTTTCAAAAGAGGGCGCGCTACATAAACACTGCTCACCTCATTATTTTTGACTGAAAATTTTCGTCGAAATTTCATTTTAAAAAGCACGTCTCTCCAGAAATCGAATTGGAATGTGTTCTAGGGTCCTTTAGGCATCTTTCTAGCAAGTTTGAAGCGATTTTATTTTTTGACCAAAATTGGAAATTAAACACAAGGGGTAAGCCTTACTTTTTAATGAAATTTGGCCCCAAAATGACTTTTCTCGAAACATTGTGCAGAAATTCTTTTAAAGGCAAGAGGAGCATCAATCAATATTCAAACACCCGATATATTAAAGATTTTGGCAAATCATCGATTTTTAGAAAGAAAAATCATATTTGTTGACTGATTTTACCCAAAATTTTCGTCGAAATTTCATTTTGAAAAGCACAGCTGTTCATAACGCGAATAGGAAAGTGTTCTAGGGTACTTTAGGCATCTATATCCAGCAAGTTTGAAGCGATTTCATTTTTTGGCCAAAGTTTTATTGTAGTAATGGGAAAGTAGACTAAAATATTTGAATAGGATAAATGAATGGACATTGAAATATAAAGATGTATGGGATCCTTTTTCAGAGATATAAGGAAATTTATTTAAAAAATATAAAATGTAAAGACCTCCCGAGCCATAGGATTCGAACCTTGGTCGCCGGATTGGGAGTCCTTCGCATGACCACGAAGCTGAACAATTTACACGATTGATACCGTTTTTGTTAGGCTTTGACAAAAAGCAAGGATTTGTGTTGGCTTTATATAAACACGCCCACGCACGCGTAGACGCAACACAGTCGTATGATGTAATTAGGCGCTTAATTATGAGATTGTGGGACATAAAGCTGTCGATTTAGGAGATCAGAATTTCATCCGAGAAGGGGACAGAGTTTCACACTTGAAAAAAGGGAGAATAAGTTGGCCGCTATACGAGATAATCCTCAGTTTCAACATGTAGCGCACGTGTTCAACGGATGCAGGGAAGGCCATTTCTTTTGTTAAATTCCTTTGTTGAATCTTGCGTTAACAATAAAATGTTTCCATTGAGGCGAAAGGATTAAACGCCGCTATCTTTTTCCACGCTTGAGTGCATCTGAATGGGTGTTTTTCAAGCGGAAAATCACGAAATACAGCGCTTATACAGCATTTTAAGCCACAAAACGATACTTTTTGCAGAGGAAATTGCATACTGAATAAAACTGTAGTTTCAAAATGCAAAAATTCGCCGTATTAAGAAAATCGATGTCGAATTTTTTGGTAGCGCAAGCAAAAACTTTCCGATTTCCAACGTAGGTGGC
Source organism: Patiria miniata (assembly GCF_015706575.1). NCBI lineage: Eukaryota > Metazoa > Echinodermata > Asteroidea > Valvatida > Asterinidae > Patiria > Patiria miniata. The sequence continues at coordinate 5,383,973 of NW_024037067.1, forward strand.
GCTATATATATTTCGTTAACAGTACAGGTGTTCAGAGTGCCTCAAGCCGGGAATTGGGCCCGGGCTGTGGAAATAATCAGAAATAATATTTTCTTTTCCTCTACAAATCCATGATTTCGGCCCAAATCTTTAAAATACTGGGTGTTTGAATGTCGATAGATGCTCCTCTTGCCTTTAAAAGAATTTCTGCAGAGTTCGGAGAAAAATCATTTTTTTGGCCAAATTTCATCAAAAATGAAAGGCTTGTGTTTTTTTTTTTTCTTTTTAAATTTTGGCCAAAAAAACTCGCTTCAAACTTGCTTGAAAGATGTATAAAAAGACCAAAGAACACATTTCAATTCAATTTATAAACAGATGTGCTTTTCAAAATGCAATATCGACGAAAATTTGGGGTGAAATTAGTCCAAAATAATGATAAATTGTAAAAAAACAAATTGTAAATTCTCTGTATTTTTTAATGTGTGATTCTTTTTATCTTGTTATATTTTCTTCTTTTTTTGTCAATTTTGGACATTGAAATATACATGGGCTACATTTTCAGAGATAAAAGGAAATATATTTTTAAAATATAAACCTCCCAAACCATAGGATTCGAACCTTGGTCACCGGATTGGGAGTCCTTCGCATTGCCACAAAGCTGAACACCTCCGCGATTGAAACTGTTTTTGTTAGGCTTTGACAAAAAGCAAGGATTTGTGTTGGCTTTATATAAACACGCCCACGCAAGCGTAGACACAACACAGTCTTATGATGATTTAGACGTATAATTATGAGATTGTGGGACATAAAGCTGTCGATTTAGGAGATCAGAATTTCATCCGAGAAGGGGACAGAGTTTCACACTGCGGCCCCTAGAGGTATTCGTACCGCTGAAAGGCGCTAAACAATAGTCGCCCGTAGCGGTACGTACCGCTGGGGGCGCTCAACAATAGTCGCCCGTAGCGGTACGTACCGCTGGAGGCGACCAACACAGTCGCCCCTAGAGGTACGTACCGCTGGGGTCGACTCGCCCGTAGCGGTATACCCTAGCGATAAACCGCTGGGGGCGACCAACAATAGTCGCCCCTAGAGGTATTCGTACCGCTGGAGGCGGCCAACAGTCGCCCCTAGAGGTACGTACCGCTGGGGGCGCTCAACAATAGTCGCCCGTAACGGTATATACCGCTGGAGGCGACCAACAATAGTCGCCTGTAGCGGTATACCGCTGGGGGCGACCAACACAGTCGCCCCTAGAGGTATTCGTACCGCTGGAGGCGACCAACAGTCGCCCCTAGAGGTATATACCGCTGGAGGCGACCAACAAAAGTCGCCTGTAGCGGTATACCGCTGGGGGCGACCAACACAGTCGCCCCTGGAGGTATTCGTACCGCTGGAGGCGACCAACAGTCGCCCCTAGAGGTACGTACCGCTGGGGGCGCTCAACAATAGTCGCCCGTAGCGGTATACCGCTGGAGGCGACCAACAATAGTCGCCCGTAGCGGTACGTACCGCTGGGGGCGACCAACACAGTCGCCCCTAGAGGTACGTACCGCTGGGGTCGACTCGCCCGTAGCGGTATACCCTAGCGATATACCGCTGGGGGCGACCAACACAGTCGCCCCTAGAGGTACGTACCGCTGGGGGCGACTCGCCCGTAGCGGTAACCCTAGCGATATACCGCTGGGGGCGACCAACAATAGTCGCCTGTAGCGGTATACCGCTGGGGGCGACCAACACAGTCGCCCCTAGAGGTACGTACCGCTGGGGTCGACTCGCCCTTAGCGGTATACCCTAGCGATATACCGCTGGGGGCGACCAACACAGTCGCCCCTAGGTATTCGTACCGCTGGAGGCGACCAACAGTCGTTGAAAAAAGGAGAATAAGTTGGCCGCTATACGAGATAATCCTCAGTTTCAACATTTGGCGCACGTGTTCAACGGATGCAGGGAAGGCCATTTCTTTTGTTAAATTCCTTTGTTGAATCTGGCGTTAACAATAAAATGTTTCCATTGAGGCGAAAGGATTAAACGCCGCTATCTTTTTCCACGCTTGAGTGCATCTGAATGGGTGTTTTTCAAGCGGAAAATCACGAAATACAGCGCTTATACAGGATTTTAACCCACAAAACGATACTTTTTGCAGAGGAAATTGCATACTGAACAAAACTGTAGTTTCAAAATGCAAAAATTCGCCGTATTAAGGAAATCGATGTCGAATTTTTTGGTTGTGCCAAGCAAAAACTTTCCACTTTCCGACGTAGGTGGCGCTATGTATATTTCGTTCGCACGTGGGGAATGGGGAACCAGAGTCGGGACACTGTGGCATTTAATTGGGGAGGGGCGGGGGGCGACTGGGGTTTATTTTTTATTTTATTTCATTTATTTTATTACACTTCTTCATTAATTGTCTGACAAAATTGACAAAAAAGAAAAGGGGGGTAAAGCCTTAAATTTTTGATGAAATTTGGCCAAAAAATGATTTTTCTCCAAACTATGCAGAAATTCTTTTAAAGGCAAGAGGAGCATCTATCGACATTCAAACACCCAGTATTTTAAAGATTTGGGCCGAAATCATGGATTTGTAGAGGAAAAAAATATTATTTCTGATTATTTCCACAGCCCAGGCCCAATTCTCGGCTTGAGGCACTCTGAACACCTGTACTGTTAACGAAATATATATAGCGCCACCTACGTTGGAAATCGGAAAGTTTTTGCTTGACGCTACCAAAAAATTCGACATCGATTTTCTTAATACGGCGAATTTTTGCATTTTGAAACTACAGTTTTATTCAGTATGCAATTTCCTCTGCAAAAAGTATCGTTTTGTGGCTTAAAATCCTGTATAAGCGCTGTATTTCGTGATTTTCCGCTTGAAAAACACCCATTCAGATGCACTCAAGCGTGGAAAAAGATAGCGGCGTTTAATCCTTTCGCCTCAATGGAAACATTTTATTGTTAACGCAAGATTCAACAAAGGAATTTAACAAAAGAAATGGCCTTCCCTGCATCCGTTGAACACGTGCGCCAAATGTTGAAACTGAGGATATATCTCGTATAGCGGCCAACTTATTCTCCCTTTTTTCAAGTGTGAAACTCTGTCCCCTTCTCGGATGAAATTCTGATCTCCTAAATCGACAGCTTTATGTCCCATAATCTCATAATTATACGTCTAAATCATCATAAGACTGTGTTGCGTCTACGCTTGCGTGGGCGTGTTTATATAAAGCCAACACAAATCCTTGCTTTTTGTCAAAGCCTAACAAAAACAGTTTCAATCGCATGAGGTGTTCAGCTTCGTGGTAATGCGAAGGACTCCCAATCCGGTGACCAAGGTTCGAATCCTATGGTTTGGGAGGTTTATATTTTAAAAATATATTTCCTTTTATCTTTGAAAATGTAGCCCATGTATACCTCAATGTCCATTCATTAATTTTTTTATCCTATTCCAATATATTCTACCGACTTTCCCATTACTTAAAAATGAAATCGCTTCAAACTTGCTAGAAAGATGCCTAATAAGGATCATAGAACACATTCCAATTCGACTTATGAACAGATGTGCTTTTCATAATGAAATTTCAACGAAAATTTGAGGCAAAATCAGTCAAAAATAATGATTTTTTTTTGCCCACATCTTAAATATATCGGGTGTTTGAATGTTGATTGATGCTCCTCTTGCCTATAAAAGAATTTCTGCATACTTTTGAGAAAAGTTATTTTGGAGCCAAATTTCATTAAAACAAAGTAAGACCTACTTTTCCCAACGATACCTGGAGAAAAAATTGCTGGGGGTTAACTACGGAAATATCGTACAAAGACAATAACTGAGTTCAATATCCAGGTTTATTGTTTACTCTCTGAACACATCAAATGTGGAAAGTAAAGCTAAAAGACATCAGAAACACAGTCTGCCATTGAATTAAATATGGTTGGAAAGGGGTAAAGACTTTCTTTGTTTCAAAGTTTTAATCTGAATTGTAGCAAAAATTAATTAAATAGGAACTATATGCACTTAACCTATCAGAATCAATGAGTACCGCAATTTCAAATGGACGGATTTTGAGGTTATTATTTTAGAGCAAATATCGCATGCATGCAGGCCAAAAAAAAAGAAGACAAAATGCTGTTCTTGCAGTTCCCCGACCCTATATGCTTCAGACAAAACGGGACAATTTTAGATTCCGGGAATTATCAGGTCAGGGGACCAGACTAGCTGGCTTATGCCCACTCACAGGTATTTAGCAAACCACATGTTTATGAACTAAATTCAGTCAATTGCAGGTAGTAGGGCCTATTTAAAAATAAAAGCCATATTTTTCCAATGATGGTTGGCCGCACCATCATTGGAAAATGAAACAAAAATCAACTTTTCTTTAAAATGACAGCATACCAGCACAATGATTTCACACAATGCTTGAGTCTATTATGTACTTAAAGTCGAGTAAGCTATTTCATAATAATTTGGTAATTAAATTTCTTTTTAGTTTGCAAATGTTACGAATTACATTTAAGGACCTCAAACTTACACAAATGTTCCCATAGTAACTCAAAACTATAATACTCAACCGGTCAAGATAAAACTTTGTTTCTGGGCGGATCTTTGCCTGATCGGGAAGCCTTTAAGCCTGATAAGTTTTGGAATGAAAAGTCAAAGTTCAAGGTAATAAAAGATATGAGCAAAGATAAACATGACTTGAGAATTCTGTTTCCAATTGTACTACCATTTACAGGTCAATATTTCCATCACTCAGATCAAATTCATGAAGTATGTATGGTGATTTGAAGTATTTTTTGAAAACACGAATAATGGTCTGATCAAAAGATCTTACATGTTTCAGAAGGGCATATTGGTTTGTCAATATTTCTGACTTGTTAAATTTCAAAAATATAAGAAAGATACAAAAATAGTATAACTGCTTAAACAAAATTACATGAAAACGGTGCAAAAGAAATATCAGTGAAACTCCATAAATTATCCCATAAACATTATATTCATAACATTTACAGTTTAGTTTGCAAGTTACATGTATTTAGGGAAAGATTCCCATATCCGGCCATCAGTAATTTTTCCATTAAATGACCTATCACCCATCGGAATGTGATAATATGTCCTAAAAAGTCAAAATTAGCAAGGACAAAATTTTGAATTTCTACTAAGAAAACACTTAGACATTTTCAGACCAGTCCCATAGGGTTTGTGCACAGGGTGACAAGTGATGGCCAGATATGGGAATCTTTCCGTATTAAGTAACGACATAGAGGTAATGCTGCACCATCCAAATCTGGGTTTCAAACTCTGATTTTATGCTCATAGTTTAAGTCATAGTAGGGGTAGATACGGGCTTGGTTCAAGAGGGAGGGGGCTGTCTATTGCAAACCAGACAATGAGAGGTCTCTATTTTAGGGGGGGGGGCAACTGCATGTCACACCATGAAGAAAGAGATCTTTAGGTCCAACTAAAATGTTCAAAGATGTTGCCAGAAAACAGAGGGTTTCCCCAGCTTTGTTTCTTGCAGTCTCATCTTTGTAGGCAAGGAGAGATAGTCTACGTCAATTACATTTGTACCGAAGCAATTGTAGAAGGGAAGGGAAAAAAAGTTGGTCTTTTACTCCTCCAATCATGGGTGTAACATAAACCAGCAGTGGTAAATCGTATGAGGAACTTTGCACAATTGTCAAAGACCGAATTACCATGAAAAAAAGAGATCTTTAGGTCCAACAAACACGTTCAAAGATATTGCCAAGATTTTTTTTACCACAGACTTAGTATAGAAAAGATAATATCCTTCTTGACAGGAGAAAATGCAATTTCAGATAGGTGAAGATAGGCGTCGCTCCTTTTGTGCTTAATACTTGAGTACCACAAGCTACCAGGGACAAAGGCTAAACATGCCAATGTTAGGAAGAGAAGCGACACTTCTTGTCGACGTGATGACAAGGAACCTGACTATTACCAATGAGCTGCCCAACACTAATAATGATAAAAATAATAAAAAAAGATTCCTCAGTGTCTGGGTGAGAGGTCTAGCACGACGTAAGAGTGTTGTGACCAGCATAATGATCATTGTTATGTAACAAGCCATTCACGCATGACCAGGGCCGAACTGCTGCTATCATACCACCGGGCCACGAGTCGGTCGTGTTCTGAATCTCAACCTGAGTGGTTTGCATCTGTTCTTCCCCCAGTACAGCCAACCCCAGGCCTTTTCAACGCGACTCAACTCATCCTCCAAGAATTCTTTGGTAACTATATACCACTGCTAGGACCCCTAGCAGCATTCTTAACAATAGGTTGAAACATGGGCCTATGACAGATGTCCTCACCAAGTTCACACAAGCAGTTCAATGCCGAGATCAGAAAGCCTCCACTGTTGCCAAAATCCTCATAAAGGAATGGCTTCAGAAGTATGGAGTTCCCTGCCGCATACACAGTGACCAGGGTAGGAACTTTTGAGTCCCAGCTTGTGAAGGATCTGTGCTCAGCATACGGGATCTCAAAGAGCAGGACAATAGCCTACCACCCAAAGGGCAATGGGCAGTGCGAGGTTCGATCGCACTTTGCACAACCTCCTCCGTACCCTACCCCCTGAGCAGAAGAAACATTGGCCAGACCATCTACAGGAACTAACGTTCATGTATAACTGCACCCCGCATGCATCCACTGGCCTTTCCCCTTTCTACATATTCATGGGTCGGGAACCATTGCTGCCAATCGACCATGTGATGATGTTTGATGAGGATGTCATGGGAGCACCACCAACTGAGCCTTGGGTGGCGTCGCATCAGCAACAACTGAGACAGGCAGCTGAAATGGCCCTCGAGAATATACAGAAGAAGAGCGCGACCAGGTGTGGGAGACGGGACAACAAAGCAAACGACAAGGGCATTGCCCTAGGTACAAGGGTACTTCTACGGAACCATGCTCCTAGTAGCAACAAGATCGGGGATCACTGGAAGGCAACGCCTTACAAGATGATTGCACAAACACAAACAAATGTGTACATGGTACAACTGGTTGATTGTTCTGGGCCGATGAAGAGGGTTACCCGAACGGAGATCCTTGACATAGACGACAGTGTTCCTGATGGTCCTCTCCACACTGAACCTCAACAAGACATACTATGAGACAAGGAAAACGCAGCTGACCGACAACTGAACTGCCGGAGATGGTAACAATTAGGCTGTCCCTTTAACATTTCAAAGTGTAGTTTCTCGATCAATTGCTTAGATGACATGAGTCAGCATTAAAGTCTGTGTGGGGCGAGATGACGTTTGATCAAAGGCATCCTTTATCAGCAAGCAGATCAGCAGGAGAGATCATCAGATGCCTTGGGTAGGTTGTTGGCTTGACGTGGTTGCTTGACGAGGTGGTGCAACAACTTCAGCCACCAGGAGGGCACTGGAGAGGCTAAGCAAACCACCTGACAATGCTCCAGGTAAGAAGGACATGAACATAACCATGTCACTTGTTATCAGTTTGTCGCCAACACCTATATCACCCTGCACCTGGCTTCGCCTTCACCTTGCTTCCAAGTGTGTCCTTTACAATTAGACACGACCTGTGGAATGTTTGAGATGGTAACCAACCAAGGGAACAATCCATCAACTTGTTGATGCCATCTTTCAAAGATGTATCAGAAGCTGGCAATGCTGGAAAAAGCTATGACCATGAGAGAAGGCAGGGTTGCAAGAAGAACCACTTGGTGGAAGAGTGAAGAAGCTGGCACTAATTCAGGAGATAACATGACTTGTCATTCTAATTGCAACCACGTGAAGAAGATTGGAGATGTAGCCACCATGGCTACAGATGAAGAGAAAAGTCTTTGTGGGGCAAGGTGGTGTTTACTAAAACGCCTCCTTTGTAGTGGTACACTGACGGTAGTTTGTATGCTAGGAGAAACAGCGTTGGTTTTACAAGTAATTGTATATCAATAACAGATCTTTCTTTCATTTTGTTTGCATTTTTATTGCATTAGGCCGGGGGGGGGGGGGGCTGGGCTCCAATTTTGTTCCAGTCATTTGTCCTGTTTCAGGGTTTTTTTCTTGCATATTATTTGTATTTTGTTTCAATGCTGCAGTTGTCTTTGTTCCATTATAGCGGCTCAAAGGAATGAGACAATTTGTCACCTTGCTTTGTCAACTTGCTTCAGATTTGTCACAAGGCTTGGGCTTAGTCACCTTGCTTCAGCTTTGTCACCATGCTTCAGCTTTGTCACCTTGCGTTAGCTCCGGCACCATGCTTCACCTTGCTTCAGATTTGTCACCTTGGTTCAGGTTTGTCGCCTTGCTTCGGCTCTGTCACGTTGCTTCAGCTTTGTCACCTTGATTCAGCACTCAGCTCCTGGAAAAAAAAGATGACGGGTAATGCCATGATCTTGTAGCATTACAATGTAAGGCGTCTGCTGTTGACTTCTGTAAAACATTTCTAATTTAAACAATATGCCTCATTTTGAAAAAAAAGGAACCCTTTTCACAATGGCCTTTGTAATCATTCAAAATTTGTTTGACATTTTTATTCCTACAGTACAGCAAATATTTTATCTGTAAGGACTAGAATATTTTAAGACAAGATAAGTTTGCGGTAGCACCTTTTTAATAAATCTCTTTTGTGAGTATGTGTGGTTCTGAAAAGAATATTTTGCCAATCATGACATATAACCTAAAGAGATTTTTAATGTACATTTTGTCTGTCAGGCTGCAACCACTAAAAAAAAAAAGATGCTTTGGGGTATCAATTCTTACCTTCTGAACCACAGATCCTAGGACCATCAGGGTCTGTGCTGCTAGGCCTCTGCACTCTACATTGGGATCTTTGCCGACAATATCTGGAACAAAATAGGTAGACAAAAAATGACTTTTACTTAAAATCAAAGGGCAAAAGATAAATCATGTAGAAAAAGGAACTAATGTTGGTGTATGTGTCGGGTAGTTGAAAGTGCCCCCCAGTGACTGATGGTGACCATATTAATGCCTCTGCTTACTGTTACCGAAAAATCCCTGCAGCAGAAAATTCTGAGCTTATGGTAAGCATATGTCATTTTGGCCCGAGCGCATGTGTCCTTCAGTAAACTAAAGGTTCTATGCTTACCAGGTTACAACAGAATGTTTTTTGCTAGCGCTGTAAGTGCTGAATTCTGTGGTAAGCAGAGCCCTGATCCCTCCTTAATTCCTGCTTAAGAAATCAAATTACGCCACTGTGATCACACGAGAGGTTCACAGCTGTTTGCCATAGGGACTGGCTCATTTTTTTGATGACATGATGAAGTGGCACAGGAACAGTTGTTAAGGCATATAGGATCATTTGCTTTTCCTGCATGTTGTGTGTTTCTAGTAATAACACCACTCACAATCCAAAACCCTAACCTGTTGAAGTTTCAGCTCAGTGGATATTACACTTTTAGAGAAAAACAGTGAAAATCCATGTACAACTTTTTGGTCCAAAACACACTTTCATCAACAGGTCTCTCTCAAATGACGTCACTTCCTACAGATTGCCGCGTGCATCGGCATTTTGGGCATCAAATTTTTGTGACGCCCATCGGCTGCGCCGTATTTCGAGCAACACGCGCGCATGCTCAGAACATGTTGCACACTGCGTGCACACATACGCACCTGATGGCATTGAACACGCAGTTGTAAGTTTCCTACGAAGATGGCGTCCTGTGAGAGAGATCATATCACGCTTTATTCCAATAATTTCACAGGGTGTAGTACAAATAAGATCTTGAATCCAAGCAAACTTTTGGATAATAATTCGGTAGATTATTTTCGGGATAAATGCAAATGATCCTATATGCCTTTCATAATGTCTTCAAGTCCTACCTTCCAGCCAGAGCTTGCATTCCAACATCTCGTCTTGAAGGTCCGAGACCAGTAGGTGACTGGGCACGCTCAGTATCACCATGGAGACGGCAAACATCAGGGCTTGCCGGACAAATCTGGAGAGAAAGACAAAATGCACGACACTGATGACTACCGAGTAGGATTTGGTAGATTTTTCAGAATTAAACTTCCTAGTGGGAAGTCCGCATTCAGTGCAATATGTTAAACTCTTTAAAACCCTGCAGGTCAGTTTCAGGTGAAGAGATATGAAGTGTTAAAATAACTGTGTCACTCAGAGTGTCACTGCGCACAAAAACAAAAGCACTGTGGAGAGCAGTGAAGCGTGACTGAATCTGCCTGCTTGCCCTGAGCTTACCCACGAAGCAGGTATAGCTCAGACACTTTAAACAGACCTTGATTTCTCTCAACAATTAAAAGTGCAAAGAATTTGCCACTGCTTTTCTGGTCAGTAAATGCTTTAGGATGATTTATGAAAAAGCAGAAAGTGTTTCCTAATAAAAAGTAATGTGCAATATTTCTCAAAGTGTTGAAAGGGTGAAAAGACGACTCTATGAATATGCAATATTATTAAAGTTGTATATCCCATGGTCTTCAAACAATTTTTGTTCTTTCTACAAACACAATTTCAGTTTGTTTGCTTTGTTGCTTTTATATTGCTAGAAAAATAGCAATTGGACAAAAAAAAACCTCTATTCTTTTTAGGTGAAACCTTGAAAATAAGCACGGGGAGTACATCTTTAATGTCAAATTGAATTAAGGATATGAAGTCAACTACTTACACCTCAGTGTGGTACCTCAGCACCCAGACCAACTCCAACAGACTGACTGCCATCTGACGACAAATCTAACAGGCAAAAAAAAAAAGCCACAAATTGAATCAGACAGGTTTTATAAACATTAGCAGTGAAAAACCACACAAAAGTTACACCTTTGAGTGATTCATCTTTTGAGCCACCAGTCCCTAGTAGTGAAAATGTTTATTATTTTCTTTTCATTACCAAAAAGCTTATTTTGATTAAAGATCGTACTGGTCTAAGCACCCCGTAAAATTGTTCCGTCTGGCTTGCTGTCATATAGAAAAAAATCAAGAAATGTAGGTGATTTCCAACGATCAGTCAACTGACTGATTTTTGGGAATAAGGAGTGCTATAGACGAAATCGTGTTTCGTGATCAAAAAGGTTGTACATGGTCTTTCACTGTTTTCTCGAAAACTGTAATTTCAACTGAGTTGAAACTTCAACAGGTTTAAGGTTTTGAACATTCCTGTTTGGATTTTGAGTGGTGTTGTTATTGAAAACGAACAAAATGCATGAAAAGCAAATGATCCTTTGTGCCTTTAATACAATTTATTCCAGACTCCAAGTGTTAATTATCTAAATACTGACCGGTGCATGTTGGGCGGCGTGGACCACAATGCCGAGTGTGAACAACATTCTACCTAGGAGAAGGAAGTCATCACCTATCATATCCATGGTGTTCATCTTACTGTTCAAACGGAAATAAACACAATCTTAAGCCACGTTTACACTGGACTAAATTAAGTAAAAGTTACAGTGAATGATTTTATGAATGACTGTTAGCATTCCATTGTGGTTATTCTACTGTGCGTCCACACTTGGATTAATTTTGACCCACAGAAAGTCATTAGTTGCGTAAACTCTATATTAACATTTTTCTCTTAGATTTTCTGGGGTGCCCGGCTATTAACTTTTGAACCTAACACTGGATGTGGTTGAGGAAAAACGAGCTAAGTAAAAACATTAAAGATTTCTATTCTGGCCATATGTTGTGTCCTTAGGCAAGCCACTTCGCCCCAACCTGCCTCTCTCCACCCATGAGTGTAAATGGGTACCGGCATTAGCTGGGGAGTAACCTGCGATGGACTAGCATCCCATCCAGGGGGAGGAGAAATATTCTCAGTTGTTTCATGTTACTGAAAACGAAGCTAAACGCCGGCTTGATGGGCCATATTGGCTTGTGACTGAATTTACCTTTAAACTAAACTTCAGCTTACCTATCAAAGCTCTTGAGAAGAGGGAAGAAGAAACGCCCAGCGACAGGTGCAAACCTATTAGCGACAGGTGTAGGAGCTGGGGTGCTTCTGCCCTGCATGATATGAACCAGACAACAACAAAAAGGATCCATTATGCCCACACAAATTTACAAAAGGCAGGGATTTTCCAAACTCAAACAAGGGTGCAGATAGATGATTCTAGGCATGTAGGAACCGGGTACCCAATTGAAACAAACTCAAATCCCGGAAGTTGCTGTTCAGATTGTTCATAAAGGTCCACACGATAATACTACCACATCTGTGCGTCTCTGTGCGTCAATACAGCAAAATAATGTGCACAGTGCATGAGCTTCTAGCTTTACAGTGTAAACTGCAACTTTTGCGAGCGTCATAAACATGAAAAAGGCTACGTTTTGTTTTCCCATGTAGCCTGGTTTTCATTTTTAAAATCTCTCACAAATGATATTCGAAACCTTTCTAGTTTCATTGTCTGAGAAGTTACTACATAATTTGTAAAGTTGGTTACGGGTACCCGATCCCATAATGTGGAACCGGTGCCTGACATTAACAGTCGGGTACTCGGGTACCCGGTTCCGATGCACAGCCCCAGATGATTCCTGTCAATGCATTATCTAAAACTGACCACAGGAAGCAACAACCTGCCTCAGAGTGAAAGGGCTTACGTGTATGGGTTGCTTGGATAGTTTCAATAATTTGAGGTCAATATTTGCTCGAAAAATGAAACCATATTATTGACAATTTGGGGGAAATAAAAACTATACTAGGGTATTGATGAAGCCTCACCTTGGCGAATCGCCTGGTCTTGCTCTTGATCCGTTTCTGCACAATGTCTCTCCAATGCTCCGCCTCCTCTGAGGGGTTTGGCGAAGCCCGGGTCAAAGGTCGGCATGGCTTCTGTAGACCACTAGAGGGGGTTGTTTCTTCTAGGGGCTGGGAAAGTTCTTGAGCTGCTGCAGCCAGAACCTTAACAAAAAATCAAAAGGCTAGGATGTGTGAAAAATCATATTAAAATTAGAGGATTCAGGACTGTTAGGGTTAACCCCAGATATAGATATGCTCCATCTAGATATGCTCCATCTAACAAGATTCTAAGTTGATTAGGAATAAATCTTGTATGTTCTCTTTGCATCCTTTGGAAAAATGTTTATTTTTGTTGTTTTTAAAAGCTGAACAAAGAAATTGACTGGACCAGGGTTTGAACTTGCGGCCTCAGGATTGCTAAAACTGAGCTGTCCAGCCCTTTGTTGGCGGTTCCCAAATTTGTAAATGTACCTTTGCACCTTGTCAGTTTTACTATGTGGTTTATTTGAAAAAAATCTGTAGTCAACAGTGTAACTCTGGGGTAAGGATTAGCCAACAACTTTTGTGTCAACGACTGATGGTGATGGACAGCAATTTAATGAAACTTAGTTGGCTAATATTTGATGGAAACGATTGTTCTATTCTAGCTCAGTGATATTAAAAAATGACAGAGTTATTTTCTTGATGTATTATCTTTTACCTGAAGCATGTCCAGCCTTTGTCTGATGTTGTAGTTTCTGTCGTAGAACTCAGCTGTCCAATACTGGGATGCCTGCCGAGTCAAAGGCATTTGAATCAATTACCATTAATTCTGTAATATCATTAACCAGTTCACGCCGGGATTATTTTGACAAGAACGGAACGAGGCACAGGATTACTTTTCACTTGACCTCATGCCAGGCGGGTTGGAGCCATCACCCTCGGGCAGCACACTCATATTTCTGGCCTTGCACGCTGGGAGCGGGTCGCTGACAGATATTGCCAACCTCGCTCCCTGGGTGTTTATCCGTCATCTGTTCTGAATACTGCAAAACCTTTGCGGGTATACACAGCCTCCGGCGCGAACTGGTTAAAACAAATTGGTATCAAAAGATTTGCTATAATTGAAAAACGAAGCCCGGTTCATACTTCACCCGAATGCGAAGGCAAAGCGAATTTGACGTCATGAAACATTCGCTGCGAAATTCACCCGAGTTGAAATATGTTCAACTTTTATGAATTTGCTGTGCGAATACTCCCCTTTGACGTCACAACTACGTGTTCGCTTTCGCTTTCGTGCCGAGTATGAACCAGCCTTGACTTGCTTATTAATTAACCCTCCCAGTGGGAAGTGCAGAATACAGGGAGGGTTTAGTAAAATTCAATGAAATACTGCACGTGAAAACAAAGGGGTGTACGTTCCTACCTGGATAGGGCATTGCACCGTAGCAGCCACCATTGCCGAGTGTCTCAAGACGGTGAAGTCATCAATCTCAAAGACATCCTCAAGATGAAGGAGGACCTGCATCAACTCCACACATACCTTGAATGAAAAAAAAATGGATGTTGCCCTTGAGATTAGTATTAAAAAAAGAACAGTGTTTTTGCAGAAGCCAGGAACAAACTCATTTCAAATGAAAAATTGAAAGTTATAAAAGTGGGCCTCTGCAACATCTACTTGGAGCAATGATGGAACTCCGCATCACAGCAAGGTAAACTTTTAGTAAAAAGTTTAACCACTACAAATAGAGGTTTACCCATCACCCCAAACTTGTTCCACTACCCGCTGATTCAAATTGGCAAGCTGACCCTGGCAAATCCATCTTCCCTAAATAAAATATAAGCCTCGTAAGTTTTTTAGTTTTCAATCAAAATTTGAAATAAAGCTCCTGGACAAAAGTGCAAAAAAAACCAAAAAAACAAAAAAAAATAAAACAAAGCTGACAAGTCATCATTATCAAATTTGGAGTAGGTCGTTGAAAACACTCAAACCTAGACATAATCCTGATTTTTAAAAAATGTATTTTCTTCGTTTTAGTACTTATTTACTTCTTACAGAATGATGAATTTTCCAATTTATTATATTTCACATGAGTATTGAGTCTCTTAGTGAGTTACATACCTCTTGTAAATAATCTGGTTTGCTGCGGACAAGCTTCTCAGCAACTTTCAGACTCGTCTCCGTCAACTCACGATTCTCCTTAGCATGCAAACCTGTACAAATTTTAAACATAAATAATTTTTAGGTTGAACAAAGAAACTAACTGGAGCGAGGGTTGTGATCTCTACATTGCCGTTCCGGTGTTCTACCAACAAAGACTTTTTGTCGATGTCTTTGTTCAAGGGGCGCTATAGTCAAAATGGGGAACTACAATTATAGGGCTTGATAGCTCAGTTGGTAGAGCACCGAAACAGAAATCTCGAAGTCGCAAGTTCAACTTATACATTTAAAATAACATCATGGATGTTTTTCATCATCTCCTCGAAACTGCTCACAGTATTTTGTCAACTTTTTGAATTCTATTGGGATATTCCGTTGATGATCAAATCGTCAAATATTTGGTATAATTGGCGTAGCCCTTAATTATCTACTCATGTCTTGGCTGTTTGAGCGGGGAAATTTCAACACAGGAAATTTCAGGACTGGAAATTTCAGGACTGGAAATTTCAGCACAGGAAATCTCAAATTAAATCTGGGAAATTTTAGATCGGGAATTTTTTAGCAATTTTATTTTTTTATTTCGGACTGGGTAATTTCAGACGAGGCTATTTCAGCTGTTTTATTGTTTAAGTAACAAATAACACAATAAAAAGTTGGAAAGAGAAGACTTTTTTTTTATTTTGGAAAACAATTTTGTGCCTTCATTCGGACATCAGCGATGCAAAAGGCAGCCTACTTTCTTTACTCCCAAATGTACATCAGAGTCTTTTCCCAGAAGATTTTTGTGTTTAATACTTCAGACATACTTATCATATTTGATGATGCCTGGAGACAGACACTGAATCCAACCCACCTTCAATGCAGTCCCTGATGTACACTGGCGTCTTGACTTGGGACGTTTTAACGTCTTCAGACATATCAAACGGCTCAAGATCGTCATCGCTGTGAACAAATACATAAAGACTCAAGTTAAGAACCAACATGGTGGTTTGCAACTGACAAAATCTTTGTAACAAGCTGAAGTCTTGATTGAAGGAGCCTATATATGATTATGTAGCTCAAATTAGCTGATTTGATGACTTCAAATGGTTAAATGATAATATTTTGCTAAAAAAACAGGTTAAACTGATCAGAAATTGCCTCAGATTGCACCACAGAGCGTCCAGAATCCAATTTTTTTCAGGGCCCTTAAGCAGGCCCCGAAACCCACGCCGTTAGAGCTTCGCGCTTGCATTAATTCTGATCAAGGTATGTTCCCTCCCCCCCCCCTTTGACAAGCAATTGACGCCCTTGAATGGACTCGAGTACATCCCTGTCTTATTGAGACTACACACCTGTCCAGATCATCATCTGGAGTGGATTGTTGTCCAGTCGCATCTTCCTGCTCTGTCTGGTTGGAAGTAGCTTCTTCTCTTGTCTCTTCCTCACCGAGGGACATCTCAACAACATCTCTACACGAAGACAAATGAATCAACCCCGACAAAAATCTCATGAAAACCATCAACTCTGATACCAACACAGGGTTCCCAAGCACTTTATAAGACAAAATCCCCGGACGTTTTTTCTGATTTTTCCCTTAGAAATTTCCAAAATTGTGTGAGAAATAATTATTTTCACTCTAATGAGGTTGCTGTGAAGTCAAGAGGTGGTGTAGCACAGCCAATTGTTATTGTCTGGAGAGGTGTGTAATATTCACACTACATGAACACTAAAAAAAAACACCATAGCCAGTCAGTCAATGGACACAACGTGGACACATGGAACAAGACACATATACGCCAAACTGGCAAAAACTTTTCCCTTCTGGGTCACTGTCAAATTTCCTTGAGTTTTCCCTGATTTTTGGTGTGTTTTTTTCCCGAATTCTCTGAGTTTTCCCCGACTGGAAAAATGGAAACTCAGTTTCAAAGTTCAATTTAGACAGCCTTACTTTGTAATCTGATCCATCCCGGGGTCATCGGGCGGCACCAGGAGCAACAAGAGCAATCGACTCTCCTCGTCTTTCACGTACTCAAAGCTCAGCTTGGGTCCCTCCGTCTCCAGGGTCTTGGTCAGAGCCTCGGCGGTGATCATCCCTAGTCTGCGCACCTTAACCAACGGGCTGTTCAGGTGACAGTGCATACCAGACAGCAGCTTCTGCATGAGAACTGAAAAGGGTAGACGGGGAACCAGACTCACTTTATACCAAAGGTCTCAAAGCGCTTCACAATTTAAAGTATGGCAGGGGGATCAGGTTGGCGTAGCGGTACTTTCCTCGCCTTCCACCGCTGTGACCCGGGTTCGAATCCCGCCTTTGCAAAAATGTGGATTGGGTTTTCAGTCCCTGCCTGAGTCCATGGGTTTCCCCTGGAATATCATTCTGGGGTTTTCCTCCCACCACTAAAACTGTATTTTCCTTCCACATCTTCTAACAAGGGACCCCACTGGAAATAAGTCGAGAAACTTTTGTGGGCTATCTGGGCCAATTGCGGAATAATCACAAACAAACCCCTGTTCATCAGGCCACGAGACCGGTTTTTTTGCAGCAGCTCGAGATCAGCGCAATCTGGTCTCTACCTTCTCATTTATACTCCTGGATGGAGAGGGGGTAATTGTACTAAAGTGTCTTGCCCAAGAACACAAGCACCATGTTCCCCGACAGGGTTCAAACCTACATACCACGGCATATGAGTCAAACACAGTAACCACTAGACCACAGCGCTCTATGGACTGGCAAAGGATTATGAACTTTTGAATTGACCCGTGTCAAAGGTCATAATGACAATGTCGACTGGCTGTACTTGAACTCTCTTATTTTAAATCAGAGATGAATATTGGGGCAGTGTTGGGGCTATCAGTACCTGATTTGTGCTGGGTCTTCTCCTGCTGGTTGAGATGGCCCAGGCATATGAGGATCGTCTTGGTCAGATAGGCGTGCTGGTCATAGGACGTGTGCTTGACTGCACTGCTGTCTCCCCATACATCCAATAAGGTCTTCAGACTCTGTCATTGTTGGGGAAAAAAACGAGAGGGAAAGAAGTCTTATTTAGCAAATTTAACCTTTTTTATGAAAGTCACCCACTACAAGGCTGAAAGCCACCCAAGGTAAGGGCTACAAAGAGAAGTGCAGGGGGGGGGACAGAAAGAAAAGAATTGAAAAAAAAAGAGATTCACTGATTCAGGAAAACATTAATTAACATTGATGAGCAGTCAGTTGCACGAAATTAACAGTAATAGCTGTTTTTGTTTGTTCTTTCCAAAAACATTTCCCAAAGCATTCATGTAGTCTTCTGCAACAAATACTTGTTCACGTGATAAAAAAAAAAATTTCACAGAAGAAAAAGAATGTGCATTTTCTAAACAATTATTAACATTTTTAGATAAATCACAAATTTAAAGGGATGGCTGGTCCACATGTGGATTGGGTTTTTAGTCCCTAACTGATTGAGTGGGTTTTCCCCAGAATATTCTTCTGGGGTTTCCTCCCACCTCTAAAACTGTAATTTCTTCTCACTGTCTTCTCTCTACATGTTTTTCAGGCCTGTGAGCTGCAGTGCCTAGGGCGCTTTTGAGAAATCCTTGGTTTCTTTACCAAAAATATATAACAATAATAAATAATAACTGTTACGACTTCCGTCTGTCTGACCACTAACTGTCTCCGCCACTGAAAAGAGCTCAGACATAGGCATGACAGAGACCAAGCATTTTGCTCAATTCTTGAACTTACTTTGACAACCAGATGTCTCCTGTTGGGCGAGTCTGCCAAGTAACCGATAATATTTTGTGGAACCAACTCCTGAAAACCAAAAACATGAATCACAAAATTAGGCAAATTAACTATTGAATAATTTAATGTTAGTAATTTTGTTTGGGCCAGCACTCGTACATATATTAAGTAAAGTTTTATTTTAATATTTGATACATGTTTTAGTGTAGTAATCTTTATAGTAAATAAATCAAATAAAATTAGACCATTTATTTTAATTTAGGATCAATACATGTACAAAATGTGTATCACTAAATGAATCAATTTTCAATTGAATTCCGACCTGATTGTAGCATCTAAGGAGTAAGAACTTGTTGGTGAGCAGGAAGAGCAGTTTCTTGTTGCTAAGCAACGCATCACCCAGGAGCCTCGACATGATGCCATACCTAATCAGGACAAAACAAAGATTTTTAATTTCTTGTTTGGGTCAAGTAATATCACCAGACCAATTTAAAAATCAAACTTCTCTAAAAAAAAAAAAAAGAAATCGTTCACAATTTCCCTAGGTCTTAGGATTTTTGAAACGTCAGTGTCGGAACTCTGAAATTAGCAAAAAAATATCCCATGCAAGTTTCAAAACAGTAATGGTTATGTAGTCGCAGTGAATTTTATTTTTAATAACAACAAACTTCTTGAAGTGTTACCATGGTATTTTCTTGAGGAGGCAGTCCAAGACACTCTCTAAGCATCGCTCCGGTGTGCCGACGATGACTCGAGAGCAGACACGGCTCCACAGGAAATCAACGGCCGTCAATTTCACAAAGTGAGGCAAGAGGAAGGTGAAAGTGGTATCTGAAAATGAAAATGATAATGACCAGTAAATGAGACAATTGAAGAAATGTCCATGACATATTTTGAAAAGAGAATTTCATTCTTGAGATAGAATTGTTTCCCATCAAATACTCCGATTTGTAAAATCTACAATCAATATCTACCAACAGTGCTTGACATAATTAGAAAACTTCAGTTATGCTCTGTTTATTAAAACAGAGAGTCAGGTTGGCGTAGCGGTACTTTCCTCGCCTTCCACCGTTGTGACCTAGGTTTGATTCCTGCCTGAGCCAATATGTGGATTGGCTTTTTAGTCCCTACTTGATTCCATGGGTTTGATCTCATATTTTTTTTTAAATCAGGTCAGAAGTTTTATGAAAGAGTGAGAATCAATGAGAATTAAGATGGACTTTTTACGTTTCTACGAGCATTACTGTCACATTTATTTGGGGAAATATTTGTCAAAAATTCAGGGCTAGTGTGGCTGCTTTCCCTATGACTACAAAATATCAAACACACTATAATTTATCAAAAACATTGAAGCAGCATTCACAAACACCCAACGGTATTCCTACAGCATTTTCTCACCTGCATGTCCGTTCAGACATATTCTGCCCATCAACTGGCTCACAAACAGCAGAGAGCAATCTTTGCTAGCTGGATGCAAAGACAAGAGAAAGACGAAAACCAGAGGTGAGATTGGGAGAAAATGAAAAATTCAACATAATGGGATTGAGGGTCACCGAGGGCCCAGATCAACGTGGGGTCTATGGAATATGCTTTATTTGCCTACAGGCACCCCTTAAAATACCCATTTCTTTTGTTTTAGGCAAAAAAACAGGAACACCTCAGCCCTCAGGAATTATCCAGTTTTCTTTAAAAATCCTTAAATCAGGAAACAATCCCGACAAAAACTCATCTCATCTCACACAAGTCTCATCCCTGGACAACTTCTTTTTGATGTAATTAGTTTCTACTGTTAAACAGCAGCGGACCAATAACAAACAAGAAAAATCGAATCCATTCTTAAAGCATCCAAATACATAAAGAAAATAATACACCCAACCAAATGTACCTTGTGTTGGACACCTTGTGTTGGGTACCTTATGGACACCTAGAAAGTATTGAGTGTTAGCCCAAATTACCTTTGAGTTGGTTGTGGACTTTGTGGAGTACCACGAGGAGATCTTTGGCAAGTGATGTGAAATATTGCTTGGGGAAGAAGCAAGCGCTGAAATATAAAAATTATAAATGAGGATTTAAAAGACATAGTGACCCCAACTACAAAATATTGACTGCAAAAACTGTTATGTGAGTTCCCTGGCAACTTGTTGGAATTTCAAACAAAACTTGCGGGGGGGGGGGGGGGGGGGGGGGGGGGGGGGGGGGGGAAGCATGGGGGTGGGGAAATTCCTAACTCTGTTATTCCAACTGGTTTTCGTGCATCATATATAGTCATCAAGCCTGGCACATTATATACACTACTACAGTAAATTTTCAATCACGCCTAAAATCTTCACCAATATCTTGCCCTTCACCAATGTTTACGTAAAGAGGATTGGGCCCGTACCTGCATTTGCCTTGCACTTTGTTGGCTATTCTGTCTGGTAGCGTGACTATCGCTGTGAGGAGCTGTTCCCACAGGATTCGGTGCTTAGTCGACTGAGATCCTGAGTCGGTGAGATCGGAGAGGACACAGCACTGAGCCCAGATGAGATCGGACATTCTGCCCCGAAGTAGGAAATCTTCCAGGAGAGACAGGCACTTGTTCTGCTTGAAGCTTGGACTGTGGATACAAAGAGAAGAGGAGAGATGGGCCTTTTGCTGGATCTGAATGGCCAGGCTACTGTCATCTGACTGACTGAGTCACTGGCTGACTGTTTTACTGACTGACTGACAATTAATACAATGTCCGAAATTAAGACTTTTAGGTCCAGCTCAGCTAGGCAAATCGTGTCCTAGTGTTGTGCATTTACGGGCAGTACAGGGACTAGGCACCCTACTGAAGTAAAACACGGATACCTGGGTACTTGTAAAAGAAAACCAACCCAAAGATTCAAACCGCGTACTACAAAGTTGTCTCAAGGGCTTTATAGCTTTACAGTGTAAACTGCAACTTTTGCGAGCGTCATCTGTCACGCATTAAATTTCACATAAACGTGACATCTGTTTTGGTTTTCCATGTAGTCTGGTATGATCACTTTGAAAATTCCCCACAAATGGCATTCAAACCATTTCTGTTTCATTGTCTGAGAAGTTACTAAGTAATTTGTAAAGATTGGTTACAAGGCCCCAAACACATAATCTGGAACCGGTTCCTGACAACAGCGGACGGGTACTCGGGTACCCGGTTGCAATGTACACCCACATTTTATTGGTCCATTACATACACAGAACATTTTAGGTGGAAGTAATAACGTTCTGCAAATGTGCCTTTTTAGAGACCAGTTCATACTTCAAGTGAAAGTGAAAGCGAAGCGATTTTTGATGATGCCAACAACTGAAGTTTTAATGTGATGTTTGCTGTTACCCCTTACTAATTTGCTTTGCACTGATATTAGCATGAAGTATGAACCAGGCTGACGGCAGTACATTTTCAAACAACCATTTTTTTTTTTAGAGAGAGAGACACCAGTCTACTTCTCCAACCGACCTGCTGTGTTTGACTGTACTGCACAGTACCAGGAAGGCGTGATGGTGAATCCCGTCCAGGAAGAAGACGTCCAGCAAACGCTGCCTCTCGTCCGCCGCAAACCGGCCGCACCAGTCCAGGCTGAACTGACCGACCAGAAACTCCAAGAAGCGAACGTAGTGGCAGGCTCCAAACTCCTCGACCGCTTCACCTTGAGGCATGTCGGGGGCGTCTTTAACACTCGCTTTCTTCCCTGGCAGAAGTGGCAAGATGTCCTCCAGGGCTCTGCAGAGTTCTGAGGAATCTCTGGATGAGGCGAGGACATTTTGAGATTCTCGCACAAGCTGACGGACTGAAAGTTTGATATCTGCCATACCTATTCCTGTACAATTCCACATGATATTCCTGTAAAAGAAAGTTGTAACTTAAGCCTATGCTCTGTAATTGTGAACAGCATTTTAAATTTAACTGTAAGTAACTTAACTCGCAGCCATTTATTTTGGCGATCGTGAAGTGTAGGGCCCGGTTTCTATTAAGGGAACAAAATCCACTTTAAAATTAATGGATCTACCAAACTAGTTGGCGACATTCTCATTAAACAGGTATGTCACTCATAGATAGAGGGCAGGGTTGTGATTTTTTGAGGGAAATTTGGGGGTAAAATGACGATGACAGAGCGGCGACAACACGCGACCCGAAAATGTGGCCTCGGTTATAGCGCACTGGTCCCTGTTCACAAAATTAATTTTGTCGTCTGCTGTCGTCTGCCCACCACTGAACTGGGCAGAACTTTACTGGCTCATGTCTGCACATAACGCACAATAATTTCCACGATTTTTTGGGTGTGTTGTGTCTTTAAATCAGGGGAAAATCGTGCAATGGGATAAAAAAAAAGTTCTCAAACAGAAATATTTTACACGAAAGTAATAAACACTGATAAACGGTGACCACTCAGAGTCAGAACTCACGTCTCGTCTCCTCTTTCATGTCTTTCCAAGTTTGGTTGGCAAATGCCACTAATGGGGCGCCCTCTGCTGGCAGCTTATGGAACGAAATAGGGGCATAGTGTAAATCCCGGCTTCGTTTCAGTTTTGGCTTTGTATTGTGTTCCAAGCTCCATGGTTTGAACATAGTAGCAGGAGTTGCGTAAGTGCAATCCAATTTGCATGTAGTCGTCATCTGGAGGGGCATTCAAAGCGGTTTCAGTGTCTGGCAAGGATCGGAGGGGCCTACATCGGGCGGGGGAGGGGGAGGGGTCCCTCATACCCTACTCATCTTGGACTGGGGAGGACGACGAAACGGAAACGAAGCCGGGGTTTCGTAAACGTATAAAACCTATTATGACCATTTTATTTTCAAGATCATGCGGCTCCAATCAAGTGGTAATCGATAGTAATATTTTACAGTGACGGCAGTAAGTTACAAGCTGAGGGAATGACGGAGATATAGTCTCCGCAGAACAGGAGTAGACAATCTCAAGTGATGATGGGAGAATATGTAAGCACAAATCGAGGGCAGATCCGCCTTGTTTGGATCATTTGCGGTAAGTTGTATTGAAATGTTGCCATTTTATTCAAATAATAATCTAATTGTTATAGTTCTTGAGCAGAGATAAGAATTTCCATAGTTGGGGTGAGAAAATGCTTAATGATTCAATGTATTTTGACAAGGAAAATACAATTGAAAAATAAAAATTTGAATAAAAAAGCAGGACGATTTTCTGGCCTGCATTGTTAGGTGTAGCAGTATCGTATTTGACATGAAAACTAAAAGTAGGCCTATTAATGAAAACCCGAACCTACGTGCATGGTTTCCAAAAATTCCTTTTGTGACCTATTTATCTCTTTCAAGAACTTCACATCCCCCACAATTTTCTAAAATTCACCCTTCCCACTATCCCCCACCCAAAGGTAATTTACGATGCAAAACATGCACATCTTTAGGCTCTAATTGTTTTTCAAGTCAAATTCGTCTTCAAAAGTCTTCAAAATGTGGTGCGATCAAGCAAAATCAGTTGGAACTCTGCAATCCTTGTTTTGATTAATGCATTGCCTTAACCTTATTTCGATCATCATTTTCAACCCCAAAATTTACCATTAATCAAAATGCGAAAGGGGCAGCATGTTTACCCAAAGTATTAATATATTTTATATTTTTAATTTCATTAGTATCATTTTTTTTGTCATTTTTCCAAAATTGACAGGATTGCTCTCTGGAGTAGAGGCGCAATGTTACGTCGGTTGCGAGCCGGATTCTAGCGGGCACGCAGCCTGGGTCATGCCGACCCAAGACCCGTGCGTCTGCCGTGGCCAAGCCCTCCGTCTCGGCGGGATAAACATCGCTACCGCCCGTTCCGTCACGCCTACATACTACAACTTGTCGGAAATCGCGAACGCAGCGGACTCGGGGCCTGTTTTGACCGGGTTGGCAAGTTGTCCGGACGAGGATACCGGTGACGGCAAATTACGTGAGTGCACAAACTCAGTTGTTGAAATATAATGTGTGTGGTATCAGTCTTAAAGGCGCAAGAACATTGCTGTCATAGGTGCCAGTATTAAAATGGGGCCAAAATAATAAATGGAATGCTAAAGTTCCTAACTTTAAATTTCCTTAGATAGGATGCAGGAGACGGCACCGTAGATTTCAACATTTTGCGGGAGGGGGGGATATGCCCCGGACCCCCCCCCTCCCCCAACAGCCCCCTTCACTCACCCCCTTTCATATCACACACACATCCGTTTCACTCCCCCCCCCCCCCCGACTTTTGACGTATTTGGTTCGTTTCCAATAATAAACAGTTGAAGTTTCAGCTCAGTGGTTATGACATTTTTCAGTAATTAAAAGTAAAAACCATGCACAACCTTTTGATCACGAAACACGCTTTCGTCAATATACACTCTTTATTTCCAATAATCAGTCCATTGCCTGAACGTTGGAAATCTTGATTCGAAATGACAGCAAGCCAGACGTAATAATTTTACAGGGCGTTTAGTACCAGTACGATCTTTAATCCAAGTAAGCTTTTTGATAACAATTCGGTAGGTTACTTTTGGGATTAATGCAAACGATTCTTTAATGTGCCTTTATTATAAAATATTATATCACGTCATTTTGCTCTTTTGACCACAGCGCCACAAGCAAACAACGTATCTCGATCTCCTTGACGTAAACCTCTTCTTCGATTTTTACGAGCCAAGGAAACACTAGATCAAAAGGCAGTTGATCATAGCAACGCCTATCATTAAGGGTTAAGACCAATCAAGTAGAAGCCGTTATGATTCTTGATTGAATATAGATTGACCGGTATAAAAATTAATTTCCTTGAAAGTAGCCGAGGGCAGTTGTGTTTACGGGAATAAATTTTCTTTTCTAAAATATAAACCATCCCACGAAGATTAATTGAATCATTGGTTTTCTAATACTGTCTTAAAGTTCGTCGTGATGACGTCATCAGCCGACGATCATGACCCAATTTACGTTTCCAACACGACTATTCAAAGCCTCGCAGAAAACCTTCAGCCCTAATTTCATTACTTAACTCTATTCGATGGATGAAATTAAAGGTGTATATTTTGACAGGTTTCGAAAAAAACACCTACGTTTTGCATGTTTACTTATAGGCCTACGTTCTTTTAAATGTCTTGGTGAGAGAAAATCCAAATTATATCTCACTTTAACTGAGAATGCGTTGAAAACCCATTTATTAATACCTAGCGCAGCAGCAGTTTTTGGCTTTGTATTCCAAGCACCGAATTTTAAGTCACACTGTCAACAAAAGATTAGCGCCGCTTAAAATGGAAGTGATAATTCAGTGTGACATGCCTGCACATGGCGATCAAAGCGCATAGGCCTACGTGTTTGAAAAGAACGTTTTGAAAAGACTGGAATGACGACTAGCGCTCCATATGGCTCGATTTTTTGAGGAAAATACTCCGAAGTTCCTTCGCAATTGTTCCACGAAAATAGCTGATTTCCAAGTTGATTGAACATTTGTATTCTACATTTTGACGATCATTTCAACTACGTAGATCGTATTCTCATTTCGTGGTTAAGCGTTTTCGAGTCCAAAGAGTAGAGGCGCATTTCCCTCAAAAGTGCTCTCTCTTTAAAGGGTTCATGCGATGCCTTTTTCTTTATATTTGGTGCAACTTTCAACTCCTCTTAAAATTATGTGTGAAAACTATTTGACATCCCTTTGTGGGCTAATTTTATTGAAAAGTGCACTTCTTTAAACTTTAATTTACCATGCTCTTCTAGACAACTGAGGGCGCTGTTGCTGCGATGTCATTTCAGGAAGACACTGGCTGCTCAGTTTAGGGGTTTTCTGTTCCAATTGTGAACCCAAAATTTGCTCATGAAAACATTTGCGAGAAAGGTTTGCTCATTGGCTTACTGCCATGTACTGACAAAACAACTTCCGAATTACCAATAAAAAGAACATTTACGACTGCAAAATATCAAAAATTATAGCAACGTTTGTGTGCTGAAATGTTATAGCTGTGCCATTCTGCCCGAAATAATATCACAATATTTCTCACGAATAAGGAAATTTGCCTTAGCAAAGAAACAAAAAAGCTCAAAAATACCCTTGGAAATGGGAAAACGAAAATTGCTGACAATATTTTACCCACACGGCGGTTATCATCTTAAATTTTGTGTTCGATTCACAGATTGTCACACATTTGAAGATAGTACTGGCGGGGAATATCGTTATGAGTTCGCGAAACTCCCAAAGTCTGAAGACGGTAAATTTCTGGTGAAATTCTCCGTTCGCTCAAAGAATGACGTGCACATCTCCCTGTCCAGTCAAAACAACGACGTCGCCGACATGTACGAGATCGTGATCGGTGGGCCGAACGGCGTGTCGGCCATTCGCCGGTGCAGTCAGTGCCGCGATCTGGCCAGCGAGTTCGAGTCGTCCGGCTGGCTGGACAAGTCGGAGTTCAAGCACTTCTGGGTCGGCGCAACTCCAGGGACGAAAGGCCGTGGCGGGTCCGACGTTTTAACCATCGCCCTCGGGAAGGATTCCGAGGTAGAAGCCATCGTGAGCTATGAGGATTCCTCCCCGCTACCCGTCGAGTACTTGGGATTCAAGCAGGGTACCGACACGTCAGTCGCCAGTTACAGGTTTTGCGGCTTAAATTAAAGGGAAAGCTAAATTGCTGTGCGTGCACAATGAATACGTACACCTCTATATGTTTATCTATATGTTTAACAATTGTTGACTGCATGCATTTGATGTGGGATGTGACGTCTTGAACACCCGAGGGGCGCACATAGCACCCGAGGCGAAGCCGCCGATGCTTTGCGCCCCGAGGGTGTTCAAAACGTCATATCCCACATCACAGCAGTCAACAATGGTTTTGTTGTACCTCTGTCTTTGATTCTTTGGATTTTGATGTAAAAATTACGAAAACAAACAGCAGTAAACACAACAATCATGACAATCGAATGTCAACTCACATGCATGTCGCGTGCTCGAAGCAGCCGATCGTCTGCTAGTTCGCTGCTCCCACTCATGTGTGGTGAAAACAGCGTGGGTACCAACCATAATTATAAGCGTTGCACACGGTACGTACGTAGCCTGTGGGATATCACGTACATCATATCCCACAGGGAGTGTGTTATGCTTTTTGTAAACTTAACACGTGATCGTTCTAGGCCAATGAAAATACGGTATTCAAGACAGAGTTATAACAAATATCTTTATCTAATCTTGATAACTGTACTTATAAGTTAATGCAACTGTATCACTAAATAAACATCATAAACCCAATGCAGCACTTACCAGCAGCCTGGGTACTCCGTTACAGGAGGGTTTTACCTCCTGTGGATGTAACCCCCGTTTGTACTTATTTAATTTTACTGATTTTATCTCATTGTATTTTTGTTGTACAAATGGAAATAAACAAAACAAACAAACAAACAAACGCCCCTACAACCCCAACCCAACAAATAAACAAACAAACAAACAAACATCCCTACACCAACAACCCAACAAACAAACAAACAAACAAACCTCTCTAATGCCACACTCATCCATGTGGGCTATTTCAACTCCCAACTTGTTGTTTTTAATTCTCACCCTATAGACCATTATCATGTTGCGGCCATCCAAGGCGAGGCTGGTAGGAAAAAAAGTCTGGTTCCTATTTGTACAAAAAAATATTTTCTTTAATTTGATTATTGACCGACTGGTAACCTATCATGCGTCAATAAAATGTAGAGAGAAACGTGTGGATGATACGAAGAAGTAACCATTCACGGTAATAAGCAACACGCCTATTCTAATGAACATCACGTATCTATATAGGACTGCAGACGAGCGATTAGCAGATGACACCAATCCAAACTTTCATCATTAAGTTTGAATTGCCAGCCTAATTTGGATTTTGAAATAACGGACTCATCAAATAACCACACGATTCCAGCCAAGGTTACTCACGGCACGATCCAATTCCCACCAATAAGAGTTGTCACTCCATCACAATCCACCACACGAACCCAAGAAGTAATATCCGGGAACAAACACATTACACGGCACCAATGCCTTGTGATCATGACATTCAATGCAAGCTCCTGATAAAACCGAGTTAAAATCGTCAGAAGTTTGTATCAAAAACGAATCGAGAGTGGCACTGAACAGTTGAGATAGAATCAGCTCTCCCTTTAATCTGTCTCCGAGCATCTGTGTTAGATTCATCTATTTGTCTTGACAGTCGATCTGCAAGAACTTAAAGCCTAAACCAATCAGCAATACGGAAACAAAATCACTCTGCTACAAAAATGATATCTCGGTACAATCATTTGACAGTTTTGTTGTTGATATTTGATGCTGTGTTTTCATCGGCGGCTGTTTGCTCGCCCGGCTGGACGAACTGGAAGCAGTCGTGCTACGCTATGCACTCTAAGCGCCTGAATTGGATGGACGCAACGAAGTTCTGCGAGAACACGGGAAGCCATATTGTCGTGCCGAACTCTCAGGCTGAGAATGATTTCATCTGGGGGTTGGTGATGGACCGACTTGAGTACGCGTCTCTGCCGATGGGCGGGGTGTGGATCGGCTGCAAACGCGAGACGGCGGACTCAAGCTTCGTGTGCGCCGAGAAAACGGACTTCACCAACTGGACGCCAGGCCACCCTTCAGCAAAAGTTCTGTGCATCGTGTATGGCAAGGGAGGGAACGGCACATGGAGATCTAACAGGTGCACCAACGACAGCCGCCGGTATGTGGTCTGCGAGATGCCGAATACTGCGTACTGCCTGACTGCTGGTAAAAATGGACGCTTCGTGAGTGGATTGCCGTAAAGACTATACTCCATCGAAGTCATCTGACTGCCTGCAAGTCGGGATTGCTATAGTTTTGTGAACACGTTAAGACAGGCACAAAACTTTCTTGACTCGCAGGATAGGCCTAAACCTGATTACTGCTTTATTGTGATCTTGGGTCCAGAGCAAGTAACAAGGTTTATATATCCACATCCCGCAAACCACGTGAGAGATTTAGTCATCCTCATGTTTATCGATTAACATCCTGCTAAGCCCGAGACATATTCAGGTACGTTAGAATAGTTGCACTGTTGATGCAAAATGCTACGTGATTTCTGCCATATAGTTATCTCAGACGCAGGACTCATGATTTTACACGACAAATGGTTACCAGCAGTAGACACTTGGGTTTTTTTTGGACGGGAAAAGACTCATAGGGAGTCAGGGACTGTCGTCAGGTTGGTGTGGCGCTACTTTCTCGCCTTCCATCGCTGTGACCCAGGTTCGAATCCCGCCTAGCTAGGCCAAACGTGGATTGGATACCTGATTCCGTGGGTTTCCCCAGAATATTCTTAATCTGGGTTTTCCCTACTACCTCTAAAACTGTAATTTCTTCTCATTGCCTCCTCTCTACAGGTTTGCTCAAGGTTGTGAGCTACAGTACCTTGGGCGCTTTTGAGGAATCCTTGGTTTCTTTATCAGAAATACATAATAATAAATAAAATCATAGGGAGCTTTACCCTGTCACGACATGACAGATTTTGTAGTTCGAAAAGTCAATTAGGCCAAGAACCACAGCAGCACACCAATTGTTGTATGCACAAATGACGTACAGCGTAAAATAGTATATGCGTAGTTATCCGTTAAAATATTGTAATGCACTGTTAAAATGTGTATAATAATACTACTGTATATAGACTACTGACGTATTACAAAGTGAATATTTACGATGACTGTGTGACTTTGTATTACATATACCACACGTATAAACTATGACGAATATATGCTATCAAAAGGCATTATTTTATGGTCAGAAAAGTTGGCCTTAGGCCTATTTCGCGTTTTAGTGCTACCTAAAAGAGCACATAACAGAATGTATTTAAAGTTCGGTCATGCAACAAGAAATTTGATGCGTGTTTTTGTTCTTGGGCAAGACACTTAACTACAATCGCTGCAGAATCGCGTTAGAATCGCGTCAACGCAGCTCGTGAAATATTGTCCAATAACAGGATATGCAAATGGACGCGGAACACGCAAAATCGAGACTTAGTGCACAAAAACTCCATAGGGTTGTCTAAGGGGCGTGGCTAACTCGCAAACAGCGATAAGGTCTATTGCCTCTCTCCATCCAAGGGGAGTATAAATTAGTACCAAGTAAACGGAGATACTAATAGCTTCCGCCGATCTCTGATGACTATTGGTAATAAATGTAAAAGCCTCTTGAGACATTGGTGTGAAGCGAACCAAAACGTCAGGCCATCAAAAAACCATCAATATTTGATAATCATTGGGACTGTGAGGAAGCCTGCCGTTCCGCGTTCTTTCGATACAAACGAGGTTGTCATGAAAACGCAGGTATATTTCATGAATGTTTCATGCGATTTACAAGGACATGACGCACAGCAAGTCAGGCAACACTTCACTCGCATGCGATGCAGTTGGTGTTATAAGGTTCGAGGCATACCTATCTAAATATACTTCGAGAAACGGTTGTGCCTGGTACAGACATTCAGGGAGAAAAATTGGCTCTTGTTTCAACGGTTCAACCAATCCAACTGTTGAATCGAGTCGAAGATACTTATACGAATATCAACTGTATGATTTAACAACGATGCAGTCAACAATTAGGTCTGAGGCATATCTATCTACATGAGCTTTGAGAATAAGTTGTGCCAAGTACAAATACTCGAGAGCAATTTTGTCTCTCATAAACACAAACAAACTGTTGCTTCCAGCATAGGAGATACTTTCCATCTCAACTGTATGATTTAACAACTTCGAAATGGCAGCTCTTCGTGACATTTTGTTCGCATTTCTGTTCGCCTTGGGAGGTTTTTCGATCTTGTCAGCTCTCTGCCCTCCGGGCTGGAAGAACTGGCATCAGTCGTGCTACGCGATGTACTTGGAGCGTATGAGCTGGGCAGATGCTTCAGAGTTCTGCGAGAGCAAACAAAGCCACCTTGTCGTGCCAAATTCACAGGCCGAGAACGATTTCCTCTGGCGGATGGTGGTGGAACGATTTCAGACTGTACAAAATCGTGGGTTTTGGATCGGCTGCAAACGCGAGACCGTAACCTCAAGCTTCGTGTGCGCTGGGAAAACTGAGGGACTCGGCTACATCAACTGGGAACAGGGATTTCCCAAACAAAAAGCCCTTCAGTGCACTGTGTTGACAAGGGATGGCAACGGCACATGGAGAACTGCCGACTGTATGCCAAATAAAGAGAGATTCGTCGCATGCGAGGTGCCAAGTAGCGGCATGCACTGCATGACGGCCGGTGCAAACGGGCGCTTCGTCAACGACCTACCGTAAAGGCAAAGAAGAACGACGACCACTTCAGCGAAGGGCATTTCGACATATAATAAGCCTCTGTACTAATGACGTCACACTTTGTTTACATGTGGACTTTCATAATTATGGAGCCACTGGGGCCCACGGTCCACTGAGCACCGTAGGAAAGCACACACGTAAACAAAGTGTGACGTCATTAGTACCTGTACGTTCACGAACATAATCCAAACCCAGGCTTGGGCCAAGACTAGTGCTGCTGCAGAAAACTGCTTGGTACCATGCATGGTCTCATTACGATATGGTGTAAAGTGCTGTACAAGCAACGCATTATTTACATATACCCAAAGGTCGGGTCTCTGTCGAATCATGATACCGAGTCCAAAACGCCAATATATAAAATCATCGGTACCATGGCAGAGTGCTGTTTTCCCTAGATACCAAAACAAGGTTGCCATGAAAACCCAGACGCCAGATTAACCAGGCTAAACATCCAGGAAGCGGCACCCGCAAGACACACATAGGCCTAATTAAAAAACGCGGCACTGACATACGATGCAGTTGGCATATTATACGGTCTGAGGCATACATCTAGATGTGCTTTGAGAAACGGTTGTGCCAGCTACAGACACTCGTTCGGTACTAAACTTGGCTCTTGTTTCAATCAATCCAACTGTTGCTTCGATTAGGAGATACTTTCCAAATATATACGAATCTCAACTGTATGATTTGACAACTTCGAAATGGCAGCTCTTCGTGACATTTTGGTCGCATTTCTGTTCGCCTTGGAAGGTTTTTCGATCTTGTCAGCTCTCTGCCCTCCGGGCTGGAAGAACTGGAATCAGTCATGCTACGCGATGTACTTGGAGCGTATGAGCTGGGCAGATGCTTCAGAGTTCTGCGAGAGCAAACAAAGCCATCTTGTCGTGCCGAATTCACAGGCTGAGAATGATTTCTTCTGGCGGATGGTGGTGGAACGATTCGAGACCGTGGCCGAGGTCGAAATCGGGGTTTGGATTGGCTGCAAACGCGAGTCTGTAAACTCAAGCTTCGTGTGCGCTGGAAATACCGAGGAACTGATCTACACCAACTGGGCAATGGGAAATCCCAAACAAAAAGCTCGTCAGTGTGTTGTGTTGCGGAAGGATAGCAACGGCACATGGAAAACTGCCAATTGCTGCCCGAAAAGAGTGAGGTACGTCGTATGCGAGGAGCCTAGTACCCCTCGCTTGCACTGCATGACGGCCAATGCAAACGGGCGTTTCGTCAACGACCTACCGTAAACGGGCAAAGAAGAACGGCGACCAATTCAGCGAAGGGTACCATATGCACTCATATATCGGACATTATTTTTGTGTACGCACGTCGGACATGAATCACGGCTGTGATTGGTTAGAATACCACGCGGCATTTGGACATTATTTAGCATGTATGATGTGTCGACATTGACATCACTATAGACACAATTTACCTTGTCAGCGACATTCCAATGAACTTTTCTGTAACACGAAGTGAATCGTTCAAAAGCAACTTTACGGAATATCATTGTATATAGAACACACGTGCATTCAAGCATTCTTAAATTGGCGCTTTTTGTTTTGGTGTATTACCACGTGAAACTCCTGAGGATCCCCTGAAACTCGACAAGAACTTGAACATTTTCAGTACCCGCGCCTTTCTAATGGACCCTCGCTCCATTTCGAATGTAGGCTAATTCACTGCACTATTTTGATGTTTGTGATTAACGTTTTGAAGAGTAACGGTCCCGGGTTATAAGTTTATCTTGATGTGAAAAAGCCTTGACGGAGCCTCGACTTATGTACGGCTGTTTGCGGAAGTGTGTGTGGGGCGTACGTACATGCACACAAAGCACACGCAAGGGTCGTTGAGGCTAACGGTATAGTAATAGTGTCGCGGCGCGCGCTGTGTGCGGTAGCGGGAACAAGCTCGTATGGGAACAAGTGATAGCCTTGGTCAAGGCTAGATGTGAAAGAGCAAAAAACCCACTCTGAAAGAGTTGTCCACCATATGGCTCTTTGAAAGAATGGAATTTCACTCTTTTAGAGCGGTTTTTCATTCTTTTAGATTTAGAAAGTTGAATTATACAGAATACAGATATGTCCTTTTCAAAGATGTTAGCTTTGGGGTGTTGTTTTCTTATTATAAAGTTTGTATCAATAAATGATTTTTTTCTCGATATTTAATGTGCATTTTGAATAAATTAACCAGTGACAGTAGAATAAGAGGATTTGTTTTATGCGGTGGGTTACAGTCAAATTGTTTCCCTTCTTGCTTTAGATTTCTACACTTTAGTTCACTTTAAAATCGCAATTAAATATTCACGAAATGCCATTTGGAAGAAATTTACGAAATTTTTGACACAATATTTCTTTCACAATTTATCGTAATATCTGTAAAAAAAAAAGTACCCTTTAATTATAGGTTGTCGAATAAAAAAAACTATTTTTTTTTTAAATATTCATTCTATTCAGTTGATTGCTATGTCATATAGCATTTAGAGACTTATTGAACAAGAGACTCGACTGTGAATCTTTAAATGTAGGCCTAAATTATGAATTCACTATGGTGAACCTAAATGAATTACCTTTAATGATTTACGTGTCAAATATTGTTGTATTTTTGATGTTCTTAGACTAGTATTACTTGAAATCTTTGACTCATTTGTTTGCATTTAATCGAAACTGGTATTGTCTTGCTTTATATGCTGTAAGCGTTTTACATTGTAGTGGTTTACTAACACTTTTCGGAAAATGGCGAGTTTTTAAACAAAGTGATTTTTTTGTGGATATCAAAAAATTGTCTTAATTGCATTATTGTGAAGAAGAAAATATATCTGGGTGCTGGATAAAGATCACGCCCCTAGTGCATATTTAGTTTAAAATTTGTAACACATTAAATAGCCAATCGTTGCAGACCAAAGTATTTTTTAGAGGTGTAATAAATTAATGGATATATTATAGTTCAGTTAATACGTCATTCTTTTAGGTATGATGGCTTCGCTTTCACTTAGTTATTACTTTGAAAAAGATGTTTGAAGATGTTGATGTTTTTCTGGAGTCATCAGATTTCTGTATTGTTCAAATAACAAAAATGAAGACTTTCTGATATCGATAGCAATAAAGATATCGAGAAAAAAGGAAGAGTTTCAAATCTTATGACAGAAATGACAACTGATTTTTAAAACGCCTTATGAAGTCAAATACAGGGCCTTTTAAAACAACTATTTGCAAGCTGTTCAAAAACTATAAGCCTATAAAGGATTCATACTTTTAATAAAGACCTTCTAGTTTTGCTACTGAGCCGAACACTGCTTAATTAAAAATGTTGTAATTTAATCAAATGTATAATATTCTATTATTCATTCTCATATTCTATTAAGTATCATGTAGTAGCGTCTGTGCCATTGAGATAACAATTCCTTACTTTCTGAGTTTAGGTAGAACGTCACAATCTGCACAAAGGCGTACATTGTTTTAATAGCACACGAATGCTTGCTTGCAATAAAACCGCATGCCATACTGAATGCGTATAGCTATAGTTGAGTGACTCTGTTTCTAATATCATTTCTTTGTCATTTCTGAGCTAAACTGTGAACTTAAGATTTACGCTGCATAAAATGCATAATCCCGTAAGCTAAAGTTCACAGTCTGACATAAAGTCCTACTGATACCAGTCTGACAAACTAGCTAATTACGGCATGTACTTTCGACCATTCATACCCGGACTCGACTGATTGAATACAACTATTGCCAGGGGAGCAATGGAATAAACGGAGCACCGTGGTTTAGAGGGTAACGGTGTTCAACTCACGTGCGTTGATTCCAGCCCCGATGTACGGAAACAAGGTGTTTGTGTTCATGGGCAAGACACTTTACTACAATTGTCTTCTCTCCATCCAATACACTTGTAAATTTATTATAATAATAACTTGGTACCAAACGAAGCTGTTCAGAATAAATTGCGCTGATCTCCTGCCGCTGCAGCAAACTGGTCTCATGGTCTGATGACGTAATCACTATGAAGACTTGCATTGTGTGAAGCGCTGTACAAGCATTGCGTTGTTAATTTAAAAAGTCAAGGTCTCTGCCGAGTTACCGAGTCCAAAAGGCCAATAATAAAATATGGTAGGTATTTTGAAATTGTGCTGTTTTCACTAGATAGCAAAAAAGAAAAGGTTGCCATGAAAACGCAAACGCCATATTAACCACATGCGATCTAACAGGAAATTGCCCCCTGTAAGACACAAAAGGCGGCACCGATATACGATGCAGTCAATAAATAGGTCTGAGGCACACCTATCTATAATCTACATGAGCTTTGAGAATAGGTTGTGCCAAGTACAAACACTTGGGAGCAATTGCATCTCTTCTATTAAGACAAAGAAACTGTTGCTCCGAGTATAGGACATACTTTTTATCCCAACTGTATGATTTAACAAGTACAAAATGGCAGCTCTTCGTGACATTTTGGTTGCATTTCTGTTCGCCTTGGGAGGTTTTTCGATCTTGTCAGCTCTCTGCCCTCTGGGCTGGAAGAACTGGCATCAGTCGTACTACGCGATGTACTTGGAGCGTATGAGCTGGGCAGATGCTTCAGAGTTCTGCGAGACTATACAAAGTAACCTTGTCGTGCCGAATTCACAGGCCGAGAACGATTTCTTCTGGCGGATGGTGGTGGAACGCTTAGAGACCGTTACAGACAAAGGCGGGTTTTGGATCGGTTGCAACCGCGAGTCTGCTGATTCGAGCTTTGTGTGCGACGGGAATACTGAGGGAATGAGCTACACCAACTGGGCACTGGGATATCCCCAACAATTAGGAGCACCTCGGTGCGTCTTGATGTCGAAGGAAGGCAACGGCACGTGGAAAACTAACCCCTGCGTGCCACCTAAGGGCAAGTATGTCGTCTGCGAGAAGCCAAACACTGCTCGCGTGCACTGCCTGACGGCCGATGAAAACGGGCGCTTCGTCAACGACCTACCGTAAAAATGTAAAGGCGAAGAAAAACGACGCAAAATTCAGCGAACTGGGGCACGATATGCGTATCGGACATTATTTTGTGTGCGAATGTCGGACATGAATCACGGCTGTGATTGGGTTAGTTTGTCGACAATGACATTAAATGGACACAATTCGGTGGGCGACATTGAACGTTTCTGTACCACGAAGTGAATTGTTCAAAACAACTGTACACCTCGCATGCACTGCATGCATGACGACCGATGCAAAAAGGTGAAGGGCATTTCAACATTATAAAAGTGAATTATAGGCTACATACAAGTCGGACGTTTTGCACCATTTTGCAGCTGTGATTGCTTAGAGCACAGCAAATTGTGTCGACAATGGCATTATTAAGTTTGGCGACAAAATTTGGTGGGCATGCAAATCGTGATGTAGCCGGCGTAGGCAATGTCGGGCCTATTTACTGGCCTGCATCCTGTACGTTCATGAACATAAAGACAAATGGAGTCTGGGGCCAAGACTAGTGCTACTGCAAAAAACTGGTATTATGCTCTTGTCACGATCTGGTGTGAAGCGCTGTATAAGCATCGCACTAAACAAATTAAAAAAGTCAGGTCTCTGTCAAATCATAACGAGTCCAAGACGTCAATTATCATCGGTACCATGGAAGTGTGCTATTTCCCTAGTTACCAAAAAAGGTTGCCATGAAAACGCCGCAACGCCAAATTAAACCCATGCTTCAGAGTTCTGTGAGAGTAAACAAAGCCACCTTGTCGTGCCGAATTCACAGGTTGAGAACGATTTCTTCTGGCGGATGGTGGTGAAACGTAAAAAAACGCGGGGTTTGGATCGGCTGCAAACGCGTGTCTGTACCTCAAGCTTCGTGTGCACTGGAAATACTGAGGAACCGAGTTAAACCAACTGGGCACTGGGACATCCCAACCAAAAAGCTCGTCAGTGCGTTGTGTTGTCAAAGGATGAAAATGGCACATGGAAAACTGTCGACTGTATGCCAAATAAAAGATTCGTCGCATGCGAGGTGCAAAGTACCCCTTGTATGCAGTGCAATACGGCCGATGCAAACGGGCGCTTCGTCAACGACCTACCATAAAGGCCAAAAAGAACGATGCCCAATTCAGCGAATGGCATTTCGACATTATAAATGAATTATACAGGCATGTCGGACTTTTTGCACGTATGTCGGACGTGAATTGCGGCTGTGATTGGTTTAGAACACCATGTAACATTTTGACGCATTGAGCAGTCAAAGTCCTATGTGTCGACAATTTATGTCATAATACACACAAATCGGTGGGCGACACAATATGGTGGGCATGCTAGTCGTGATGTGACCGGCGTGGGCAATTTCGGGCCTATTTACTGGCCTGCACCCTGTACGTTCACGAACATAAAACCAAATCCAGTCTTGGGTCAAGACTAGTGCTGCTGCAGAAAACTGCTTGGTATCATGCATGGTCTCATCACGAACTGGTTTGAAGCGCCGTACGAGCATCGCAATATTGACAAATAAGAAAAGTCAAGGTCTCTGTCGAATCATACCGAGTCCAAAACTCCAATGAAAACATTGGTTCAATGGGAGTGTGCTGTTTTCCCTAGATACCAAAAAGGTTGCCATGAAAACCAAGACGCCCAATTAACCAGGCTATATATCTAACAGGAAATGACACCCCGCAAGATACACATAATTGAAAACGCGGCACTCATAGCACTGACATGCGATGCAGTTGGTACGATACGGTCTATGAGGCATACATTTAAATGAGCTTGGAGAAACGGTTGTGCCAGGTTCATACATTTGGTAGAAAACTTGGCTCTTGTTTCAATCAATAAAACTGTTGTTTCGAGTAGGAGATACTTTCCATATTATACGAATCTCAACTGTATGATTTGACAACTTCATAATGGCAGCTCTTCGTGACATTTTGGTTGCATTTCTGTTCGCCTTGGGAGGTTTTTCGATCTTGTCAGCTCTCTGCCCTCCGGGCTGGAAAAACTGGCATCAGTCGTGCTACGCGATGTACTTGGAGCGTATGAGCTGGGCAGATGCTTCAGAGTTCTGCGAGAGTAAACAAAGCCACCTTGTCGTGCCGAATTCACAGGCTGAGAACGACTTCCTCTGGCGGCGGCTGGTGGAACGATTTGAGGCTGTACAAAAACGCGGAGTTTGGATCGGTTGCAGATGGGAGTCCGTTAACGCAAACATTGTGATCTGCGATGGGAATACTGAGAGAATGAGCTACACCAACTGGGCATTGGGATATCCCCAACAAGGAGCACCTCGGTGCGTCTTGTTGTCGAAGAATGGCAACGGCACGTGGAAAACTTTCAACTGCGAAAAACCCAAGTATGTCGTCTGCGAGATGCCTAACACTGCTCGTGTGCACTGCATGACGGCCGATGCAAACGGGCGCTTCGTCAATGGCCTACCGTAACCACCCCCCCCCCCCCAACTTGAAAGACAACAACTTTAGCTGAGGGCATTTTGGACATTATGTGCCCAAGTAATTGTGCATCTGATGACCAATGCCAGGCATTGGACGTGAATCACGGCTGTGATTGATTATGTAGCGATGGACATTATTTGGTAGATAAGTTATAACGTGTCGACAATGAAATTAAATCGACACAATTTGGCGGGCGACATTGCAATGAACACTTAATTTTGCGTAAACACAACTGTGTTAAACACCAAATATTGTATAATACACACGCACGTTCACGCAAGCATCCCCAGATAATCCGCTACTGGTTTTTGGTGTAATACTACATGAAATTCCCGTGGACCACTGATACTCACTACGCCTTACTATAGTCCTCGCTCCATTTCGAAGGTAGGCTAACTCACTCCACTAATTTTCTTTGATCAAAATATTGAAAATTAAATCTCCCGGAAAGAATGGAGTTGAAGTATTTTACAGTGAAAAACCACTTAAAAAGAGTGAAACCTGCACTCTTTTTACGAGTCCTAAATATGGCGGACACATCTTTCTGGAAAGGTTTTTCCACTCTTTTACGTTAAGAAAGTTGAATTAAAGTCATACGTCACTTGAAAAATGTTAGCTTTGGGGTTTCGTTTTCTTATTACACGTACGTAGTTTGTGTAAATACGTTTCACTTAATTGTTTCGATATAATGTGCATTAGTGAATAAATTAACCAGTGGTTAATTATAGATGTTAACATTTTAGTTTAAATTCGCAATTAAATATTCACAAAAATGGTAGCAATTTACCGACGGAATATTATGATACGTAAAATGTAAATATTTCTTCAAAAGTTATCGTCATTTTCTGTGCAAAAAAATCCTTTATGAAAATAATATCCGATATGTTAATATAAGAATTTCTTTCAAACGTGATCGTAATTTCTGTAAAAACAAAAAGTACATATCCTTAGGATTATTGGTTGTCAAATAAAACGAAGCATATTAAAATATCCAATTTATGTCATATCGCGCAATCACAGAGTTAGGTTGATATTTAGCAAAGACTCGATCGTGAATCTTTAAATGTAAATGATGAATTCACCACTAATGGTGAATAAATGAATTAGCTTAAATGATTTATATTTCAAATATTCTTGTAATTTTGACAGACTCGTATTACTTAAAATATTTGACTCATTCGTATTAAATAACTTTTTTTTTTCTTGCTATATTTCACTAACACTTTAAACAAAAATGTGATTTTTTTGTGTGTGTGGATATGTGCAATTGTGAAGAAAAAAAAACAGTTAAATGTGGTTGCTCAGGATATTAAAGCTCACACATGTATGTATTTTTAGAGGTGTAATAAATACATTGATACGTCGTGATTTTAGGCATGATGGCTTCGCTTTCACTTAGTTATTTAGTACTTCGGGGGAAAAAAGATGTAAAAAGATTTTGAATTATTTCTTGAGTCACGTACAGATTTGTTATTGTTTAACGGAAGGACTTTCTGGTTACAAAACGTAATGTTTCGATAAGAAGCTATCGAGGAAAAAAAGAAGATTTTCAAAATCTTCCCCAGGCTGACGAAAATGTCTTTTGAAGTTTAATGATGTAAATTTTATCTTTCAAAAATGTTTTATGGTGTTCGAAAGCTATCTACAGAAATCGTACTTGTAAAAACAAAGACATTCAAGGTCTGGTAGTATACCGAGCCGAACACTGCTTTAAAATGTTATAATTAAATCGAATGTACAATTATATTCTATTATTCGTTATCATATTTAACTAAGTATTACGTAGAAGTGTCTGTACCATGCGAAAAACAATTCCTTAATCCTTTTGAGTTTTAGGTAGAATTTCACAATCTGCACCAACTGCCTACATTGTATTAATAGCACATTAATCTTTGTCAAGTATATTGCATACGGCACCGTAAAGCTAAACTGTATGGGTTTACACTAAATTGCATATCAAGTTTTTGAAATGAAACATCATTGTGCTACTGTAAAGACGTCTAGCGCTCCAAGACGGCTCCGGGCTATAATTATTGAAGACCAAATTTTTTGAACACCCCTGAAATTCTTCGCGTTTAGGTTTGAGTCCATGATAAGTTTGTTACAATTCCGGTCCCAATTATGGCGTGAAACATACAGGAAAAATGTGGGAGTTGATGCGTGAAATGCGAAGAGAAAGACTAAAAGGGGGAAAGGGCGCCACCAAGGGTCAAATAAGGTGTTTTTCCGATTTACTTTGAATTTTTTTCGGGGGATGGGTAAAGCTCATAGAGCTATATGAAATTTCTATAGTTAAGCTTCATTGTACCCCCCCCCCCCCCCCCCCACCACCACCACCACCACCACCACCACCACCACCCAACCCGAAAATTCGGATCTGGATCCGTGTTTCTAGTGCTTTGGGATGGGTTTCAAGAAATCGTCTGCAAAACTCGGAGGGATTTTGTTTTCTCTTTAATACCATGGAGGAAGGAAATCTTCCTTTTCCTCCTCTTCATTGTCTTTTAATACAGCACTGCATGGAGGATTCCGATGCAATTATGTGCACATGTTTGGTTAGTCAGACCGTGGAGAAAAACTGAGGGCCTACCTCCCTTTTCTGCCGGCGTGAAGCACTGCATGGTGTCTTGACGCATGCAACACAACAGTAAGATATATCCCCGGCGCCGTCCTGCTCGAGTCGTCGTTTGCGCCAAGTTGCGCCCGTGATGCCGTTCTCCGATACTTCGGGCAGGTCCTTCGAAAACACAGCTTATGCTACTTCGAATATCTCTCCCTGAATAGTCCTTCGAATATCTCGTCCACTTCTTCTGGAGCCGGCCGACAGTTGCAAGTAAATTCAGGTCTAGTAAACTATAACCGTTAGGCTACACACTAAGCGGTACCGTACGGTACCACTTTCCCCTTCTCAAAAAAAAGCTGCTGTACTGTCCAGCTGTTCCATCCAGTTCATTTGTGCATGTAGTTCCACTCACATATTAAATTAGGCCTAATTCTAAACTAAGAGTTTCGTGGCATTTCGTTCAGGCCTCTCCTTTTGTCAGAAGTTTTGGCGGACACTTGTAATTAAACTAGCAAACCTAGTAAACTAGTCTTTTGATCAGGTGGCCAAGATCATTGGTAGGGTTATAGGGAGGGTTGTGGATACGTGGTCCCCCACCAAAAAAAAAATATAAAAAAAAAATTGTCGTTTCATCATGAGGATTGGATTGGATCCTTTTGAGAAACGCTACGTTTAAAAAAAAAAACACAACTCACCAATTTCGGCCAGTTAGCGACTTGTTTTTAAGTCTACTTAAAAAAAGGAACCTTGATTGTCAAGTACCCTGACGCTTTCTTCTAAAAGCTATACATCAATCACGCGGGGTATCTGACGCAATATCTAGTTGTCTGCGTCGCATCTGTTGCGATGCATTGTGTGTGGTGAATATTCGTGTGTGGTTTTACATATTTTTAGGCCTTTCCAGTCATCGCAACAGATAAAAATCAAATGGTTGTAACACTAGGCCTAACTGCTTCGGATTTGCAAAATAATCACTGGTATGTATGAGACGTTCAAATTGGTTTAGAATTTCGCACGAAAAGTGAGAGTGGCACTGCTGTGCTGGCACTTCGCCACGAAATGTGGTGCAACATTCATGTTTTGACAAGTCGCCCCATATTTGCAAAGGGCCCCTTTTCTTTTCACTTCCCATTATATTTACTGTTTGCCACTTCAAAGTCAGTGACAGTATTCATATATGTTTCTTAGTCATGTCATTGTTAGTTTACTTTCTATTTGAGTTATTTGCACACAAAGTCATGAAACTGAAAGTAGGCCTATGTTGTCACTTTGTCAGATTCTTGAGCAGCAC
Source organism: Patiria miniata (assembly GCF_015706575.1). NCBI lineage: Eukaryota > Metazoa > Echinodermata > Asteroidea > Valvatida > Asterinidae > Patiria > Patiria miniata. Next base: position 5,426,999 of record NW_024037067.1, read on the forward strand.
AGTTTGACTTTTGACTAGACCCGTGAACGTGGCATGTTTGACATGTTTGACTTTTGTCAGCTTGAACATTTTTAAACAAAAAAGAAAGAATGTAGCATCCATTTTCTAACAAAATTGGCAATGTTTCTTAGTCCCAGGTTCATGTCACATTTTTGCAATCACTGACCTTTATTGAGATGAATAGGCCTATATGAAGCCAAATCTTTTAGAAAACATTATTTCATGGAGGTTCCCTGAGTCCCTCTGATTGGCTGAGGAAAGATTTCCATATACGAAGTTCACTAATTTTCCTCTGTATTGACTAACAAGCCCCTAAATAGCAATTTCATGTCATCAAAGTCAATTTGAGCAGTGAGAAAATACAAGCATTTTCTTAGAAAACACTTAGAATTTGTCAGTCCAATCTCATAGGGTTTGTACACAGGGTGTCGAGTGAACTTCGTATATGGAAATCTTTCCATTGGCTGATCTACCCAATTATTCCTTTTGTTTGATTGTTCGTTCCATTGCTTTGGTTTGTTACAGATCACAAAGGCAATTTTGTAAACAACACTGGTGATGTCAGAACTCCTCCCAATGATGAAGATGCCGCAGTTCAAGGAATCGGACTCCTTCATTCAAGTTGCGACGTCTGTGCCTGTCAGACATGTCATGTCTAGGACCCTGTCTTTCTTCTTTGACATGGCATTCCGTTGTCGCTTCAAGCTCCCGTCTATCGTCGCCTTTGTTCTCTTCGCTTTTGACATCCAACTGCAGCTGCAAATCAATGTTAACCATTGAAATGACAATTCATTTCAAAAATTAAATCAGTCAATATTGAGCCCAATGCTAAAGGGAGTTTTATCTTTGGAAGATGCCATTTTGTCGCCTTCTGTTATGAAAGCTTCTCATTGATGAACAATCATAAAAAAGTTTTTTTTATTAAAACAAAATAGAACATTGTAATTGTATCCAAATAATTGACAGCACTGTTTGAACGATGACTCGCAGTGTGAAGGATTTGCGTGAGTTGATTTGCGTGTCGCGATTGACGATGCGGGACAGCGATGATGAAGATGATGAGCTCTCTCGACCCCTGAGCTCTCTCAGCATCTTTGGGGAGCCCTCTCCAGCGAGTTGTACGGCTCAACCCGCAGAGGATATGAATGGGCTATCGTTAGCACCCAGGCCCCCTTGGGAAGAGAAGGTGTCGAAACCCTTGTCGCCTCAAACTACGGGCGCCCGGCGAAAACAACCAAAGACAAACAAGCACATGGTCAATATGAATAACAATGCCAGCATCGACTTCAAGAAATTTAAGACGCCGCTGCCCCCACTCGAGTCCCGACCTTCCTCAGGAAGCAGCATCGACAGCGATCGGCCCGACAGTGGGGAGGTCAAACGTCAGGATAATCCTCGTGGGAATTTTGATGACATGCTGCAGTACATCGACGGCGACATGATCGTCGATTGGCTGGGACGTGCTAATGGGATGGTGGACGAGCTCGCCTCTTGGTGTAATGACGGCGACAACTTTGTCGTGTTTGCCAACTTCATGCTGACGGACTTCCCCGAGGTCCAGAGGCTAGAGCTGCTACAGATGGAAGTGGGGATCCTGCATGACGAGCTCAGCCTAGTCTTTGACCAAGGTCTCAAACAGGGCAAAGTCCAACTAACCGATCTGGACAGGCTGGTGTCGGCGATCCTTCGGGAATACCCAGGGCGACTCTGCGGGCCGAGGGGAACTCATGTGTTTCTGAACATACTGGACACGCTGTCCTCAGAACGGACCGACGACTACAAGACGTTGCTGACGGACGTAAAGATCTCAACTCGGAACCGAGAGTTTGCCCAGTCACTGCTGGCCGTCCGCGCATTCCTTCTGCTCAGTGTTTGGAGCAACATCGTCAATTTTTACCGGCGGTTCAAAAGTGACGATCCCTTGTGCGAACCTTGTGTGTCGGTTGATCCCACTATCAAGCCACCACCCACTGCGAGCATCGTGCAGCGACGGGCATACCAGGCCGTCCAGCGCGGGTTTGTCAGTGTTCTCCATTACCTTGTCCGCAGCGGGAAGCTGGACGTCGCTGCGGTGAACAAAGAAGACCGGTCCCTTGTGTTTGAAGCCGTCATGCACAACCAGCCTAGAGTTCTGCATTATCTCCTCACCAAGGTTAGAGAATATAAAAGTCCAATGGAAAATGTTGATCTGATTTTAAAAGATTGTCGTACAGTAGTTGAATCAGAATTCTAAATTGGATTTATTTATTTGACAAGTTAGATATTTTTGTTTCTTGGAATTGCAGCATATGCCAGAAATTGCTTTTACTTGGTATATTGGACCAATTGTAAATATTACCAGAATCAAACACTGTACCTTGTATTTCATAATGATGAGGATGACCTTTGCATTGCTGCAGTCGAACCCATCCCAAGTCCATGTAAATCAATAGTAAATTTACAAGTCCAGTCACAATGCAGTTACAGAGGAAGAACGACAAAAGAATGCCTCCATCATAGTTCATATGAATAGTTTGTGACTTGACATGAGACTGAATGACTTGTGATAGAGGCAAAGCTCTACAACTCTGGACCATTGGCGTATACACAAAATAGCCATTGAGAGTGGGCTGTGTGCACCAACCATAGAGGGCGTTTTTTTACCACATTCGAGAACCCCATAGACAGAACCTGCTGTGCAAGCATACTGGTTTGTACGTGTATAGTGCAGAGTACACAAAGTCAAAGTGTTATCACATCAGGCATCATCGGTAATGCGTTCAAATGTCTCTCCCAGTGGTCTCCCCCAACTCTCCCTCTCTTACCGTTGAGGGGGTAACTCTGCGCGGAGCCCATACAGCGCCTGCATTAGCTCTGTTCACAAATCCCAAACCAAAATCAATTTGAATGACTGCTTGAAACCTTTTTGAATTGAAAAACTACCTAATCTTTTCGTTTATTTTCTCCCCTTTCACAGGTCCAGCCGCGCCTGGATGTGAACCACCCCTCTGAGTCTGGCAACACACCGCTCCACGCTGCAGCAAACTGGGGTCACGCGGAGGTGGTTCACATGCTGCTTGACAAGGCCCAGGCCTCGGTGAACGCTACCAACCCAAAATGCGACGATGCTACGCCACTGCATCTGGCTGTCATGCAAGGTTTGTGTGCTGTGCAATGTGATCTAACCATTATCAGGAAATTGCCAAGATTTTCAAGGCATATAGGATCATTTGCTTTTCATGCATTTTGTTCGTTTTCAATAATAACACCACTCAAAATCCAAAGAAGACTGTTGAATACCTAACCTGTTGAACTTTCAGCTCAGTGTATTGTGCACCTTTCGAGAAAACAGTTAAAAAACAAAACATGCACAACCTCTTGATCACGAAACACAATTTTGTTAATATTACTCTTTATTTCCAACGATCAGTCAAGTGCCTGATTATTGGAATTCACCTACATATCTTGATTTCTTCTACATTGCTTGATTTTCTTCTAAATTCAGACAGAATAATTTCATGGGGTGTATAGAACCAGTACAATCTTTATTTCAAGTAATCTTTTCGATAATAATTTGGTAGGTTACTTTTGGGATAGATGCAAATGATCCTATAGCCTATGCCTTTAAAATATTAATTCTTATACATTGATCGGTTTAAATGCATTGTGTTGCTGCCCATTCATAATTATTTTATTCAGATGCAAGTGACACACTAGAAACTACATCAAAATAAAAAGAACATTATGTAATTTCCACTGCATGAGAAAAGCAGAGAGTCGAAAAAAATTTCCTTAACCAGTTCACGTTGGATGACATGTATACATGCAAAGGTTTTGCAGTATTCGGAATGGATGACGGATAAACACGCAACGAGCAAGGCCGGAAATAATTGTCTGCAACCAGCTTGCAGCGAGCGAGGCCGTAAATATCAGGGTGTGCTACCCATAGATGAAGGCCTAAACCCATCTGGCATCGAGGTTCGTGAAAAAAAAAACCCACTCCTGGGTCTGATCAATCTAATCCTGGCGCGAAGTGGTTAAGACTTGTTTTGTTGGATCAATTCACATTTTCCTATGAATGTTTCTTAAATCTTAATTTTTCCCCTCACAGGACACACAGCCGTCTGCAAGCTGTTACTAGAGGCCGGAGCTGACCTAGATGCCAGTATGAACGGTGTCAGCCCAGCTCAGCTGGCACGAGACATGGGTCACGGGGACATCTTAGTCTTGCTGACAAGAAGACGAGAGACGTATGATTACCAGGAGCGAGTGGATGAGGAGGAGGATGCAATGATGGAATCTTAAAGGCACATAGTGTCGTTTCCATTTATCCAAAAGCTTACGTGTTAGTGTCAAGAATTATTATCAAAAAAGCTTACTTAGATTAAAGGTCGTACTGGTACTAAAACACCCCGTGAAATGATTTCGTCTGGCTTGCTGTCATTTAGAAGAAATCAAGAAATGTAGGTGATTTCCAAGGATCAGTCAATTGAGTGGTTTTATTGTTGGAAACGAAGAAAATGCATAAAAAGTAAATGGTCCTACATGCCTTAAAGAAATCAATACGTAAAATGCAACCTTTCCTTCAGCAAGTTTCCATTATTTTACATACATTTACATTTTTTTTTTGCTATCAACCAATAAAAGTCATTGTAATTACCTGTTAAGGCAATAGAATAGAATATCAGAATGTGTTATGTTGTGTGATTAATTTTTATCATCAAATTATGAAGAAAAATTATAAATATGTAATAAAAATACATTATATAGTAGCAGTCCATGTCAGTTCCACATTTCAAGCTTAACACTCCTACGCAAACATATACAGGCATGCAACTTTTCCTCGGATCAGCTGATTTCCTCTTTTTTACTTCCCATGTGTGCCATTGAAAATAGAAAAACACTGTACAAAGTCTTGGAAAGATTTGAATTTCCTCTTTTTTGTGTGACTTCCCAGTTGCATGCCTGCATATATTCTTTGCCAAAATGTCCTTGCAGTCAAAATCAATCAAGTGACTGTTTTCAGCAGTTGAGAGCTCCCAGCCTCCATAAAGCAGGATTGACTGGCTGTGATTGTTATGAAACCTGATATAGCTATTCTTTGACTGTAGGTGATTGATAAACCCGCTGTGCCTACCAGTTGCCTGCTTTTGTCTGTTGACTGAATTTGACTAGTCAGAGTGCTTCCTAAAAATATGATCTGATGGTTGGTGCTAGTCCCCAACAAGTTGGATCATATTTCAAGCAAGCATCTGATTAGTCAAATCCAGTCAACAGACAAAAGCAGGCAACTAGTGTAAAAGGCATGGCAGGGGAATTGGATGGAATTTTTGACACATTTGTTACAGGTAGTTTGAAATATACATGTATGTAGCTCTACTGAAAAATCTGGATGCATGTTGCGATTATCCTCAAAATGGTAAAGTGTTTAAACATATGCACACTATAATGATCATTGAAAAAAACCTGCTGAATCTACTGAAACTTAAGATACTTTCAATCAATATAATTTCCCAGATAACCATCCAAAGCAGTTCTTTGCGATATTGTGTGCCTTGTAGGTGTTACTCATTGGTATTGAAATTGGCTTTTTTTTTCCCCTTTCCAAAAGCTGTCGTTTTAGATTTAGATTTTATTCTGAGTACATGAAATAGAGCTAGCTAAACCTGAGTTGTGCTATTTTTGTAAAGACATTAATTGAAAGAGTTTTCCGCATTATTCTTCTTTAAAGAACCTAATTCAGTCAGCATTGTTTTATTTGGCATTGATTTTAAATTTAATCTGTTGTATTTTTTTGCTCTTCCTGCATGCCCACTTGCGTTCTCTTTATTTGTCTGGTTTTATGTCATTTTATGTCTTTTTTTTCCTTCGATTGTTGACTTATTTTCTTAGGACGTTCCTAGAAACATTCCAATTTGTTAATTATGAAATTGTCATCATATTTGGTCTTTGAGTCATTTTCAAGATTTCAGTAAATATTTTTTTTATTTTTGAGATTTTGAATTTCAAATAACCTACAAGGATGTACCTGTACTTATGAAATTGAAATACGGTGTTTATAGTGTAACACGCATACACATTTTTGTCAGCTTTCGTGCACATTGTTGTGAGAAATAAATTTTGAAAAGAGTATGTGTCGTAAAACAAATAACAGTTTTATATTGTATCCATTATTTTGAAGTCAAGTTAAAAAAAAAAAAAAAAAAAAAATAATGTACTTGGCAATTAGAAATTATTTTTAAACAATAGACAAATTCAAATTAAAGGGAAAGGTATCCTGTAAATCAAACCCATTAAAGAAGAATTTACCATGTTATTGTCATAACTACAACAAAAAGAAAATGTGTACCACTTTTCTGCTTTCCACTTTGTACCATTATTTTTTTCTTCAAAGCGAGTGCCCCTTTAATTTTTCTCCCGATGGGTTGGCCTAGTACCTGAACTTCATTTCTTCTATTTAGTTGCTAGTCGCAATTAGGTAGCCAGACTAGCGGTTGCTTCATGCTTACACACGTGTTTTTACAACGAAGAGCAATTGGAGAGCCGGCGGTGTAGTAGAATATTTCTGTACCAAATAAACGATATTTCCCAGGGTTTCAGTGTTTGTTTTTGCAAATTCTCAATCATCACCATGCCAAAATCAAGACATAAGAAAGTAAAAGCTGTGGATCCCTTCTGCACCGGGAATCGGAGGGCGTTATTATTGGCGTAAGTCGGCAAACGTAAATTTTGCGCATAAAATTATAAAATTATTTGCAAAGTGCGCAAATTTCTAATGAGCGTGCGCAATTTTGCGCGCTATTTTAAAATATGGTTGCGCAGTTTTAAAATTTGCGACCTGTCAAATTTCGGCAAACAAATTGCGTGCCCAAATTTAAATTTTGTGGCAATTCGCGCACAGATTTTAACTAGCGCATACAAATTTAACTTGCGCAGTGTTTTATGTGCTACAACTTGCATATGCCTATGCGCTACAACTTATGAGTACAAAAAGTAACAAAGCGCTATGCATGCACTGACAACCAAGTGCCAAAGTGGATTCTGAGAACCATTTGTGTGATGCATGCGTGAATATAGCGTGATGTTCAACTTCTGTATTAAATATGTAATTTACTAAATACTAATTAACTAAACTATGGCCACAGCATTTTTTTGAAAATGCAAAGCCGATCAACGTTAGCCATTGAAATATGGTGTTACTGCTTTTGTTTTCTGCAGGAAAGAGAAAGAATTTGACAGAGCCCCAAAACATGTTTCTACTCAGGAGATACCACGCAGTCTCAAAAACATGCTGGAGGCGACTAAATTGGCAAAACAAGGTCACACACCTAAACAAAAACAAAAACAAGGTGAGGTACAGTCTTGTGTATTAAATATAAATTTGTAAGGAAAAACTTCCAGAACCCTTTGAATCCAGATGATAGTACTTCATTAGCAAGAAGTTCACAAAACTTCTTGGTCCTTCTTGCACACATGCCCCGTTCAGTTCAAAAGTGTAAAACTAAAAGGTGAGTAACAAAAAAAACAAAAAAAATGGGCAGGACCAGTTTTGGAATGAAGTTTTGCCTGTGGCACTTTCAAAATCTAGGATATGAAAGCCCAGTCATTAAGCTTTCTTTGAGTACAAGAATCATCCATATCACTCATGTACTTTTCAAGTTACAGAATTTTGAACACAACCACTGTTTTAAAGTTCTGTCCACAGATCACAAAAAAAGTAAGTGTTCTTTCAGCAAAACAAAAACAATTCACATGCATTCCTAATTGATCTCGCCCAAACTTGATCTACAGCCGTGCAAAAATTGGGTTCTGTCGAGCGACGACCGGGGGAGTCCCACAATCACTTCATGAAGCGAGTCGGCTCCGGGGCTAGGAAGAAGCTGACTGAAGTCCGATCCAAGCTGGAGACTGATGGCATGACAGGCAGTGAAAGGCTGAAGTCTGATCAGGCAATCAAGAAGAACAAAGAGTGAGTTCTTGGCACAAACACGAAGGCGATCCTGAATATAAACCAAAGGATCGTTTGCATTTATCCCAAAAGTAACCTACCGAATTATTATTAAAAAGCTTACTTGGATTAAAGGTTCATACTGGTACTAAACACCCCGTGAAATTATTCCGTCTGGCTTGCAGTCATTTTGAAGAAATCAAGAAATGTAGGTGATTTCCAACGATCAGTCAATTGACTGATTTGGGGAATAAAGAGTGCCATTGATGATATCGTGTTTCGTGGCCAAAAGTCGTGCATGATTTTTCACTGTTCTCTTGAAAATGTAATATCCACTGAGCTGAAACTTCCACATTTGATGACACTTTATGTCAAGGCGCTGCTAAAGTAAGCACCATGGTTTTTTTTTAACTTGTGGAAGATAACTGCACTACAGAAACAGAATGCACAGGAAATGTGATGTTACAAAATGTTCAAAGGATCATTCTTCTGGGCCAAATTGAATATCTTTCACTTTGACTTCGAATTTTGTCGCAGGAGGTTTGCCATACTGCAGCAGAAGATTAAAAGCAGGAAGTTTGAGAAAACACTGGAAAAACAAGAAAAAGATTTCTTCAAAGGTAAATATGATTACAATAATTTTTAAATGTTTGCAGGAGAACATTTGCAAGAGTACGAGTACTTTGTACATGTGTATACATTTATTCATTGTGTTTTTTTGGTTGATTTTATAGATCGTGTTGAGTTCGGGGAGGTCGTGTCAGCCCCGCCCGTATTTTCAGCGAAGCCAAGAAAAAGCAACGACAAAGCAGACAAGGTAACATACGGGCAAAGCCCATTCTCATTCATATTTCGTTGGTTTTTTTTCGATGATGCTGTTCTTTTTCATCAACTTCACCTTGTCGCTTGTACAGCAGAAGATGGTAGCCATACATTAAAGGCATATAGAATCATTTGCATTTATCCCAAAAGTAACCCACTGAATTATCATAAAGCTTACTTGGATTAATTTAAAGATCGTACTAGTGCTAAAGACCCCTTGAAATTATTCCGTGCGTCTTGCTGTCATTTAGGAGAATTTGAAAAATTGGAGGAGATTTCCAATGATCACTCAATTGATTTATTTTTTGGAAGTAAAGAGTGCTATAGACAAAAATCGTATTTCTGGATCAAAAGGTTGTGCGTGGCTTTTCACTGTACTGAAAGTGTAATATCCACTGAGCTGAAACTTCAACAGGTTAGGTTTTGAACATTCTTCATTGGATTTTGAGTGGTGTTATTATTGGAAACGAACAAAATGCATGAAAAGCAAATGATCCTATCTGCCTTTAATCGTGATTTGTCAAAAATATAAAATCATGGGTTTTGGCTTAATGGATAGGTCCATCGACAAACACTAATCTTAAAAAGCTTGAAGTAACCAAATGTACATTTATCTTTCCTCTATGCAGCCTGGCAAGCGACAACTCCTCTTGAAATCAATGCTCCAACCACAAGAGTCTACTCCAAGGAACCACAACAGTGGAGACGAATCTAAGAAACCAAACAGGACAGGAGGAACGTCGCAAGACAATGCAGCCAAGGCCAAGAAGAGGAAACACATGAGCAACGCCGAGAAGCGCAACTTTGACCGTTCGCGGGAGGCGGCCATTTTGGCCTACCGAAAAGCCAAGGGACATCATGGGCAGGACCATCCAGTCTTGATGAGCACTTAAAACTGTTGCATTTTGGACATGACCAACATTGTGGAGTGTTTATGGCCTCGACGTTCGTGCCTCAAATATGAGATCATGTGATTGATTCCACATATAGATGTGCGCGGACATCCGGGAATTGTTATATAATTGGCTTATCTAGCTCCAAGACTTTCATGTTCTTGAACCTCAATGGTTCTTGAGTCTGGAGTGCTGAATGGTAGCACATAGCAACCGATGAAAACTGGTCTGCAAATGAATAGATGTTTTCATCGGATGACGTAATCCCACCCACACCTATTGAGTTCAAATCCAGCTAGTTGGAACGAGAGAAACGCTGCAACCATGTACCAATCGTTTCTGTCTGTCCCTGAGAAAATGGATATATTTGTAAGGACGAATTGGCTGTTGTATTCAAATTATCCATTTGTGCTAAAAAATCGCAGTCATTAGAAGATGTGAAATTTTTATCTGCTTAATGAGCAAGGAAATGGGAGGCATGTTCATTGATGTGTTCCATTTCTTTTGTTGGAAATACACGCTTTCGGCTTTACCCTGCCGTGCAGTTGAACCAGGGAATTACATCTTGAAATCTTAATGAACTGACATGGCATGTCTCTGTAGGGTTTTCAGACTCCCTTGGGTACTTTTTTAAGGGGGGTTTCAGAGAAGAAGGCCTCACTTATTCCAGTATTAAATGAACTTATGTAAAAATTTGTTGGAGAGTTCTAACTGATCTGCCACAGAATGAAGCTAGAATTTGAGCAACTTATCATGTCTGATGTTTGAATATTTCATGTCAAATTAATCCACAGTAATTCCAGGTACAATACATCTGTGATATACCTTGACGTGGACAATATTGTTGGGAAAAACCAGCTCCCCAACCCCTTCAAGAGCTTGCAAAAAAATGGCTTTAAGAAAAAAATGAGAGACCATATCGCCTCCCTCAAATTTTGATACATGATGTGTCTGTACTGTGCAGCATCTTTTTCATGAGTTGCTGCATGTATTCGCTGAAATTATTTGTGGAAGACTTCGAGAGGCCTTTCATACATGAATGCATTTTGAGTTTTAGGCAGGGTTTGACCTTAACTTTTTTTCCGCTAGCCAAGCGGGCTACTGAAAAATACTCTTAACTAGCCTGGGGGTGTTTAACTTTTCTTTTATAGAATGTTTAATAAACAATGTGCATACATGTTACGGTGTATCCTGAGGCAATCTTGTCGGCGTTTTAAATAAACAAATAATAATTGAACCCTAAAACGGTTAATAAAAATTAGACACAAATTGATACAGGTTTGCTTTCTGAATTTAATAATTTGTTTCTTCCTGTTCTTTCATCTTTGCCGTAGCCCAGTAATGTTTGACTTTCCAGCCGGGCTACTTACGGAGTTTGACTAGCCCGCCGCTGTTTTAACTAGCATTAATTTGGCTGGTGGGCTACTGCTAAAGTCGAACCCTGGTTTTTAGATGTGTTTTCTGTGTACCGTTAACGTGGATTTGTTCAAAGAATAGAATTGAAGCCCAGAAACTTTCAAATGTCTGATTTATTGTAGCTGCAAACTTTGCCAAAAGCTAATAAACCAGAAAATCTTGTTTTTTTTCTTTTAAATTTCTTTTTTGAAAGTTTAATCGTGTTATTCAGTGCAGGAACAGTTCATTTGTTTCAGGGTAGGATTCTAAATCTGATTTTTTTGGGGGGGGGGGGGGCTGGGGGCTGACTGTTTTGCAGTTTATCAAGACATTAAGCTGATGATTAAAACACTAATCTGGATCCATGGGGATTGGTTTGGAATCAGTGCTTGGTCTGGCAATGGTCTGATCGATTTTACTTGAATTTATTCCAGCATTAACTTTCGGCCAATAGACATGGAGAACACGCGCGGCATTTTTGAAAGCTCGAGTTACAACCGGCTCTGGCTTCACAGTCCATTTCATAATTTCTGTTGGTCCCTGATCTTAGGATGGATGCACATGCTTGATACCAGATCCATTTTCTGCAAGTGAACGTCAAATCATTGTAATATAAGGCCAAATGTAAGAGTGTGTCCATTTTGATCCTTGAATTTTGAAGATAGTAAAGCCAATGCCAGAACAAAAATCTGAGTTTGAAAAATGATCTTTCCCAGCGCTTGTATTTAGTGCCCAACAGAGGGCGCCCTATCAAAAACTTCATCACGAGTTATACTAATCCGGCCAGCTGACAGTGACAGTGATACTCAACTTCGTCATTTCCTGGTTATTTTTGGTAGTGATTTTCAGTCGAATTTAACGTTTTATATGCTATAAGAACTATTGAGAAAGATGCCTGGGGCTGGACTAACAGAAGCGGGTGAACTTTACTCACCTATGGTAAGAATATTATCTTGAATATTGCCTTTGGCCTTTGAATCTGACTCTTGAGTCTTAAATCTCAACATGCTCAATATCATTCAGTCAGTGTAAATTAATATTACTTTTTATAAGGTTACTATAAATAAGTAAAGGCCTAAATACTAATTAAAAAGAAAGTAGGGCCTACTTTTTTGGTAAACAGTCATTGGCATTCCTCAAGTCAGTACATGACTGACGTTTAATACTAGTACGTATGAAGTAAGACATAAGAATATATTTGGTGGTTAGGGTTTTTAATTTTGTATTATTTACAGTAGTTCTGTTAAAATTTTACTTCCGAGCGCGAGCTTAAGATAAAAGAGGTCGGGAACAGATAAATTCCTCATAGATTTTGTACTCGTCTACCAGAGTGGTGCTAGTAGGTAGTATTTCTGAATTTCTGTTTACGCAGCCTCTGTTGTTGCTTTTTTTTCTAGATTTTGTACTCGTCTACCAGAGTGGTGCTAGTAGGTAGTATTTCTGAATTTCTGTTTACGCAGCCTCTGTTGTTGCTTTTTTTTCTAATTCTTGATAGGTGGGTTTGGTCTACGTCTTCAACCTGATCGTTGGCACCGGTGCTCTGACCATGCCGCTAGCATTTGCCAGGGCTGGTTGGGCCATGGGGGGAATTCTCATAATCATCCTGGCTTTTGTCAGGTAAGTGTTTATTCATAGCACAAGTCTGGTCCTTATTTCATTCCATATAAAAGATTGTTTTCAATGTTTTCAATTACATTATGGTGATAGTGAATGAGTTTCAGTGTGCATTGTTAACTTGGAAAAAAGAAAAGAAATTATTAATCAGTATCATTTGAAGTGTACTGTCATTGGTTGTGGGTTCGAGTCCAGCCTGGGGTCATGGTGCGTGTGTCCTTGGGCAAGGCACTTTTTCACACATTGCTTCTCTCCACCCAAGATCAAATGGGTACCTGTGAGGGCAGTGATGGTTATTGTGATTGATTTTAGATGTTTTGGTCTGATATGGCAGCATCGAGCTGTACACTCCCCACAGAGCTGAGATTGTCTTGGGAATGTTTCATTGGCCAGATGATCAGGGGTAATAATAATGTAAAGTGCTTTGACCTTGGTTAAAGCACTGTATAAGTATCCATTATTGTTATAGATAAGTGTGTGTACATTGCTCATCCAGTCAGTGAATAGTCCCTGATTGTTTATTTCCAGCTATCTGACAGTTACTTTCGTCGTTGAAGCCATGGCCTCAGCCAATGCTGTGATCAGATTCAAGCGTAAAGAGAAAAAACGAGAGGTAAGGTGATAGACGTTTGTTATTATGACTAGCATTTCAAATATTACTAAGGAATGTAAATAGGGTACCAGTGAATCTTTCGATTTACTTTCAAGTTCTGGTGTGTTACAAAATGTGATCCCCCCCCCCTCAAAAAAAATAAATCACAGGTTGCCAGAGCTATTTTCGACAAACTGAATTTTTACGAATCTTCACAATGAAAATCAGCAGGAAATCTCAATTTTTATACTTGTGTATTATTTAACCATCTCAGTGGGAAGTCAGTATGCATAAAGAGTATATACTCTCCACTGCACATGAAACAACAATAAGTGAAAAAAAATGTCCTGAGGATTACCTTTTTTTTTTAGTTGGAGGACTCATCGAGCGGTTCCCATGATGCCACGGCGCCTCCCTTCCTTCACGAAGTTGAGAGTGATGAGAAGCAGAGCCTGTTGCAACCGCCTGTGGCTCCACAGTGTAAGTTGCACTGTAATAAATCTTTTGTGGGTGGCATGTGGGTGGTGCAAAGCGCTCACCTCTGACCGCTGTGGCCCAGGTTCGATTCCCGTCTCGGGTCATATGTGAGTAGAGTTGTTTGTTGATTATATTCTATGCCACGAGGGTTTTTCTTCGTGTTCTCCGGTTTTCCTTCCTCCACAAAAATCAGCGCTCGCAATCTGGCTGTGCTCCGTGGTCAGACATGGGTCCTACAGTGGTTGCCCTAAGGTGCCTTTACATGTCTTTGGCTTGACCAAGTAGTTACGTCCTTCGCTGCGAGTAAGATTGATAGCCCCCCCCCCCCCACCCCCACAGTTGTCTTTATTTGATTCAGGTATTGTTTTGTTCTTCACTGTCATTTATTGCAGTGTATACAGATGGTAAACACCAGGATTTCTTTGAGATCACCGAGCGCGTCGAGATGGCCAAGATGGCTTCTCTATTCTTCAATAAAAGTAAGTATCTCCCAACAGTTGACCTGGGTTCGAATCCCGCTAAGTTCAATACATACATTATGAGTTTGAAAGCAGACCCCAAAACTGCACAAACAAAATGAACTGAATGCGCAATTCCATTGCAAAGTTTTTCAGGCAAATTTGGCTAATTAGTTCATGTTTGCAGCCCACATGGAATTTTTGACTTGATTTTTTTGTGTGTCTTTGCTGGTTTTCTTAACCTTCAAAGGAATATCCGTTTCTTCAGGAATAGCTCGCTGTTTCTGTGATGGCTTGGTCAGTCAGTCTTTTAAATATACAAAATACTCTTCAGGCCAGGAAAGTACAGCTATGCCAACCTGATACAGTGTCCAAAAATTCAGAGCAGTGCTCACATATTTGTTTTAAGAGTCATGCTGCCACCACCTTTAACTTTGTTTTCCATATTATTTGCTTGCAGTTGGATTAAACCTTTTCTATCTGTGTATGGTGATATATCTCTACGGTGACCTGGCCATCTATGCAGTCACAGTGCCGACGTCACTAATGAACATTACCTGGTAAGGGAAACACTTCCGTGGACACTGGACTCAGTTTTCTTCTGCATTTTGATTTTGTTTACTAGCATTTGTTGACATCGTAGTTTCTTCATGAATGCCACTTCTTACTGGCAATTGCAGTTTTCACTTATTCTTTGTGAATATTTATTAAAGGTAGAGTCCATCATTTGCAGCCATCCCAAAAGTAACTGGCGTAATTATTGTTGAAAAACTAACTTGGTTGAAAGATAGTAAGGGAACTAAACTCCCTGTGAAATTATTCTTTCTGGGAAGCTGTCATTTTGAAGTAATCAACGAAAGAAGGCATTTCCAACGGTGATTCTTAAGAAGCACCGTAGGAAAATTTAAATTAGTAGTTCGTTTTGTTATTCAGCGAAGCGCGCACAAGTATTCGAACGACGCACACGCGCGCGCGGTTGTTATAATTCGTCGGATCAGTGCGCGACGTCGCGTATAGTTGCAATTCAAAACAATTCAAAACATGATTCAGCAACTTTTGATTTGAAATTGAGATCTTAGAATGCTGTTTTTCTCGGAATGTACAGCTGAAGCTTAGCTGAAACTTCATCAGGTTAGTTGCTCAGTATCCTTCATTAGATTTTGAACTCTTTTGTTGCTTCAAACGAACAAAATGCACAAATTACAAATGATGGACTGTAGCTTTAAAGTTGCATTCCCCTTGCTCTTCAACAATTTCGAATTTTTTTTCTATGAATTTTCAACTTGTCTGTTTTATACCAACCAAAAACCTCTTTTTATTCTTTTATTATTTGGACGTCTGCAAATTTCTGAAACAAACCAAGATCCGTCTTTCAAGCTGACTGGCTCCCGGTCTGTACATTATTGATACTGATTGTGGGCGGGGAACCAGCCTATCTTTCGAGAACAGAATTATTGTCTGGCAGCCAACAATTGCAATTGTTAAGTAATAATGCAAGAACTACACATGAGCCAATTTTTTTTGGTCGATGTCTTTTTCAAAAGTGAATAAATTTTATACTGGTAGAAAAATAGCAATTTAAAAAAGGAATTTATTTTTCAGGATTAAACTTTAAAAAAAAAACGAACGGGAATGCAACTTCAATTAGTCGAATAGGAAAGGCATCATTCCTTTATTGCACTAATTTTCCATTGTCAACTTATTTGTTACAAGACTGCATTGTTGGAAATAATTTATGATTCACGGCAGTGACTTTCTTCCTTTGTTACAGTACATACACACCAGAGAATTCCTCATCACCAGAGCAAGATGACCCTTGCTGGGAAGGTGTGAATCTAACCAGGATGAACGCTTATAGAGTCTACTTGGTAGGATGTCACAACTGTAACCTTTGCTTATTCTTTTTGTACTTTGAAGCTACAGTCCATCATTTGCAGCTATCCAAAAAGTAACTGACGTAATTATTGTTGAAAAACACACTTGGTTGAACGATAGTAAGGGGACTAAACTCCCTGTGAAATTATTCTTTCTGGCAAGCTGTCATTTTGAAGAAATCAATGAAAGAAGGCCCAATTCAAAACATTTTGATTTGAAATCGAGATCCTGGAATGTTGTTTTTCTCGAAATATATAGCTGAAGCTGAGCTGAAACTTTATCAGGTTTAGTAGTTGTTCAACACCCTTCTTTAGATTTCGAGGACGCTTGTTGCTTTAAACGAACAAAATGCACAAATTACAAATGATGGACTGTACCTTTAACTTAAAACCCTCCCTCTCTGGCAAACAGAATTTAGCTATGCCATCACAGCAGTCAAAATCAATCAAGTTTTCAATGGAGAATTCCCTTGTTCATTTGATATAGCCATGCTTTGACTGGAGGTGATTGACATGCCAGCTGTACTTACTAGTTCCTTTTTTTCTGTTGATGGGATTCATATCACCCCGACGCAAAAATTCCATCTTATAATAATTTACGCGGTACCCACTGCTATGTACATCAGATTCGAACCGGCCAACCGATCCCGTTAGCTCGGTGGTCGAGTGCTAAGACATCTGCACTAGAAAGCAGGAGGTCGTGGGTTCGAGTCCAACCCAAGTGATTTTTTCCAACTTTCACTCGGGAGGTAACACACTGAGTATACAGTGTTTAAACGTCGGTGAAGGGCAAAACCTAATTTGATTTATATCTCCCCGACGCAAAAATTCCATCTTATAATAAGGATTTTACTAGTCATTTTGTTAATACACAAATGTTATGTACTATTGTGATCTACTATCCTGTGTACAAATGCATTGCAGGGGAAGTGGAAAAAATGTTTGCATCACCGTTAAATTTGTGAAAAAACATTTTCTGTTTTGCACCGTATGACATTGGTACATGTACCATATTTTTAACTGCATTGATGGACATTTTTTATGAACTTGGTATTTGTATGAATAGTTAGTTGGTGTTTTTTTATATTTTTGAATGTGTGTACATTGTGTATTGTGAATATTTTGGTGTTTGTTTTTTAACCTTAGCCCTAATTTGGCCGTATTTTCAGGCCCTCGAAACTAGGCATCATTTTTTTTCTTTTTCATTTCAGACTGTGTTTGCCATAGCTCTGGGTATTTTCGTGTTCTTCAATGTTCAGAAGACGAAGTATTTACAGCTCCTCACAACCTTTTTCCGGTGGCTTGGTAAGACAATTATTATTTTTTTACAAATTGTTTTGAAAATTCCCCACCAATATTTGTCAAGCAGATATATTTCTTGTGTCAAAATATATCAAGGATTGTACTCTCCAAAATTTGTTCAACCAGTGCAGTGCACGTCATTGAATGTGCCTGTTCGGGAGGGGCAAATTCATTGGCTGCTGGTATTTACAGCGTTTTTGAGAACTGCTTGTGCAAACAACGCACACAATTCAATGGTGGTGTTTGCTCAGGTCGAACGCACACTCACAGGTTGAACGCCCATTTTTTTTAAAAATGTGGACAGACACAGAGATTCCTTGAAATTTAGTAAGAAAACATGAGGAAGAAGTGTGTTTTATTTACCCATTGTTGATAATGGAATACACCCTCATCAGTGAAGTACCCATTGTTGATAAAGGAATAGCCCCCAGTGAAGGTCAGCCATTGCTCTATGCATACACTGGCCAAATCTTTTATGATAAATATGGGGCCAGCTACGCGTCTCTTTTGTTTACCAAACTTTACGCACGCAGTTTTGATTGTGAAGTCACACAAATCAGTGGCGCCATACACATGCGTACACAGGCCAAAATGTTTGATCTTTTATGAGGAAAAATGGTGCTGATGTCCTGGGGTTTCTTTTGCAACTTTTTCGAGAACCGCTCGTCCAAACAACTTCAAACTTGACACTGCACATTCCGGGTTGCCGAGCAATGCACCCGCCGATTTTCAACTTCATACGGTGCCCGGTTCTGGAGATAATCGTAATACGGACGGACAATTTCCGGAATTATAGTTAAGATACCATTTATTTTTTTGGCAGCATTTTCCATGATGATTGTCCTAGCGCTTATCGTCCTCGCTAAGGGCAAGGGCCAAGGTGGACCGGTTGCCGTGGGAGCCTTTGAAAGCATCCCCAACTTCTTTGGCGTGTGCGTCTACTCCTTCATGTGTCACCACTCCTTGCCCTCGCTAGTCACGCCCATCAAGCGGAAAAAACGGCTCTCGGTGCTCCTGGGCGGAGACTACGCGCTGATCCTCGGTTTCTACCTTCTGATCTCGCTCACGGCCATCTTCACGTTCAGTACCAACAGCATACAAGAGATCTACACGCTGAATTTCTTCGGCGATAAAAACGGGGTCACCATGGTGGTGCCCGTCCAGTATTTCATCGCGCTGTTCCCGGTTTTCACGCTCAGCACCAATTTCCCGATTATCGGGATCACCTTGCGGAACAATCTCAAGATGCTGTTTGCGCGGGAGGGCCGGCCGTATCACTGGGCCGTTGATCGCATCGTCTTCCCCTTACTGGCCCTGCTACCGGGGATCGTAGTTGCCTTCATCACCACTGACGTAACCGGGCTCGTGGGCTACACGGGCTCCTACGCCGGTGCGGGCATTCAGTATGTCATCCCAGCGTTTCTGGTCTACTGCGGCCGCAGGAAGACCGCTAAGCTGTTCGGGCAGAACTGGAGCAATAAGCACACGTCCCCTTTCAGGCACAGAGCCTGGGTGATACTGGTGTTACTGTGGGCCGTGCTGTGCATCGGCTTCGTCACGGCCAATCACATTATAAGTGCTGTGCATCACCATTAACCCATGCTCTTAAGCCAGCCTCAGGTGGACCTGCAATTTGCTTGCGCGGCAACTAAACAATCGGCATCAAGCACAAAAGTCATGGTCAAGTCACAAAACTGAGAAATTGTGTGATTATCGTGGAACAAGCGACATATTGACACAGAATAATCGCCACCATGCTCATGTCACCCACAACGTGACAATCCACAATAAAATTTGATGATCCGGATACGCGCACAGCATAACTTCACACAAGTCAACTGCATTAATTCCCGCTTGTTGGGAACACGTTCCTTCGCGGTGCAGAAGTTGAAATTTGTCCACTCTTAGAACTGTTAATTTTCTTGTAGCACGGACTGATGCTGGTCGTCTTAATGTCATCACATTTACACTCGGGTTACAAAAAATTGGCGACTGATATGTTCCCGACGGTCGTAGCTCAGGCGCAGCTTGATCCTGAAAAGTCTGACTGTTCTGGTGTTGTCACAAGGTTGACCTGAAGGCATCTTTATGATTTAGCGTGTGTCTGCTGGCTGGACAATCCAATGCACTCTAGCCAAAGTGTATTGGAGGATGCTTTGGCTCATCAGCGGAGCAGATTCTAGAATGCCTAAATCGCCATCGGAGGGCTTATCTGCTGGTTAGCAAATGTACTATGTGTGTCTCTATTCCAATATTTTTCAATTATGAACATTCATGCAATTCTCCTTTTTTTTGAAATTCTGATTAAATTTCAAATGTATAAATTAACTAAAACTTTTCACCTTTCAGTGCCAACCTCAAATTTAAATGTAGACTGAAATGAAGTATGAAGGCACACAAGAATGAAAAGATAAATACCCAGAAAATTAATATACGTATAACTTTTTTATAAAATAAACTGTACCTGTTGATAATGTGAAAATGTATGATTTTTTTTTTTAAACTGAGACTGTTAACTGAGACTGTCCATAATCAGCTTTTTTTATATGTACCTTCTTTGTCAATGACACGACAAAAAACGGAAATAAATAACAGACTTGGGTGCAGGAATAATTTTTTGTGATTCATTTCTATTTATTCAAATATGTACACACTTTTTACAATTTCATGTATGTATAAGTAAATAATGTGCATTTCCAGTGTCTTTTTAAAGCTTGTTCAAGACCAAATATAATATGTGGAATATTCCAAGATCATATCTAACTTTTACGAGAAAACCTGGTAATATGACAAAAGAAAGCAGTACATGTAATCAAGTGTCCGTCAACGTGTGTTTTGCCAATGTACAATTCACTGCAATTTATTCACATTAAACGTCTGCAGTAAAACTCCAAAAAGACACAACAAATACACTTCACACAAGATTGTTGTTTCTGCGAAGCTAACATTTTCCATGCCTAACAAATCCCTTCGCTATGCAGCTAGCACAATGCATCCGCCATTACCAAGGGGCTTCCTAATGCTTCGGTGGGCGAGTGTGGCCAAGTTGTTGGGGTTTGTGACTCGTGATCAGGGGTTCGAAAACGGTGGGTGAGTGTGGCCTAGTGGTTAGGGTTTATGACTCATGATCAGAGGGTCAGGGGTTCAAATCCAGCTGCTGGCCATATGTTGTGTCCTTGGGCGAGCCACGTCACCCCAACTTGCCTCTATCCACCCAGGAGTGGGTACCAGCATTAGCTGGGGAGTAACCAACCATCCAGGGGGGAATACATAGATATATTTTCAGTCGTTCCATGCCCAGAAACCGAAGATAAACACCGGCCTAATGGGCCATTTTTGCTCAGACAGACTTTACTGCTTCTTTACTTCCTAATGCTTGGATTCACCAATAAGCACGGACGGTTTTTGATAAAACTGTTAATTTTATTTTATGTCACTGGCCCCTTGCCTTGTAATATTAGCTCCGCTCTGGTGACGGACTCCACGTCCTGAGTTTGTAGCAAGCAGGGTACCGGGCGCTGTGGCTCTTGTGGTCCCGTATCTTCCTTGCGCTGCCTCGCTCCGAGCCGGGCTCGTGCTCCTTCCAAAACTCGTCGACTTTGAGTTTGATGTCGGCGTTCTCGTCGTGCCACTCTCGCTGCCACTGCCGCAGTTCCTGGATGTGATCCTCCTTTCTCACCTAGAGAAGGGGGAGGGGGTATACAAAAGACTGAACTTACTTCACAGACCAGTGGCCGATCAAAGATTTTTCAAATGTGGCTGAGGTTTGAAGTCCAGGATTTTACAGGGTTCGACAAAAATCTTAAAATGAAATTCCACAACTTTGGAAGGACAAAATTTGGGCTTTGCAAGACCAATTCCTCTGCTGTTTTGCCATGGTATGGTATGGTATGTGCATAGTTTTTTTTTTTTAATATTAGAACTGGTGATCGAATGATCGAATATTTGAATATTCAGGACAGCCCTATGTTATACTACCCAAAAGGCAGTGCAACGTAGGCCAGGTGTTATTGCGCTTTTACCTTGAATCCTCTGTAGAATGACTGGATGACGACCGCCGCTTCGTGCTCTGTCCATATCAGCGACAAAGGGAGGGGTGGGCGGGGACTGTAGGGGGGAGGTAAAAGTGACAGTAAAGAAATACTGGAAAGGCTAAACCCTCTACGTCATTTTTGGTGTTTAGAAATCTGTCTTGGGTCTGCAATGTTGGTCTGCATTTGGTTAATATTATGTTGTGTAAGTTATTCATCCTCATTTTTTAAAGTTTGAATAATCAAAAATCGCTTTGTAAAAATGAGTGCTGCTTTTCAGAAGATGCAAGAGCACCGGCACAGATATGTGCTTTGGGTCTCGCCAAATTTTCTAATAGAGGGCTTTCACTGACCCACGTTACTCTGCCTACATCTGGGTACCAGAAAGTCAGTGTCGCCATTGTAGTAGGCAAAGATCGTATAGCGCACCGCACGGTAGGTTTTAGGCCAGCCTTTAAAGCTGTGATGGACGGCAAAAACTGTGAGAAAAATGCGGAGCCAACACCAAGTGCTGAGTCGGCATGATTATGACGACCATAGACAGCACAGGTAGTGACCATTATGCCATTTGATAAAGAATTTGCAGATATTTTACGATCGGAGTCATAGCAATTTGTCAAACATGATTTTCAGCATATGTACATGTTTTTATGTGTACGTACTTTTCAGCAAGGATCTGTTTGACGAATGGAATCTCTTCAAGTTGGTCCGACTCCCTGCCAGAATACTTGGGGTTGTGTCTGCAGAAAGGAAAACCAAATAAATCCAATATTGTACAAATAACGAATGTTTATGAGTGCAACAGTAAGAATAATTTCATGAGGTGACAGATGGAATGTTCCATTCCACGAGGTGAAGCCGAGTGGTTTATACTCACCTCCACAAATACTCAGTCAAATAGTCGCATCCGTTGAATCGAAATCGCTTTCTCTGCAAACAAAAACAAAAAACATAAACACTCTTTTTCTAATTTTGTAACTTTCTGTCACCCTTCCAAACTCAAAGAAATTAATGTAGTTTTGCTATTTAGAATGCTGATACATAAATAATAATGGAACAAAAGATGAAAAATCTTGGACAGAATTTTGGTAAATAAACACATGTACAAGGATATTAATTGAGAAAATTCATTGTTTAGGGCCCGCGTCAATTCTTATTCGGGACGAGTTCTGGACAAGTTCCGGACATTGTATCGGGTATAAGTTGCAGGATTCTAAACAACTACTGCGCAATCTTCCCGCAATGGAGTTATCAGTATTGGTGAGTCAAGCAGTTGCTAATGAAGATTTCCCCCATAGCATTTCCAGGACAAATGCAGAGCTTCTTCCGGACAAAGTGAATGATTCTACCAGCAACTTGTCAGGAACCTGTCCCGGATGTGAATTGAGATGGGCCCAAAAGATAGTTAAACTTCCAACTTACCTCAAAGCATTTCTCCTTCTTGGCTTGTTTCAGCATTGCCAGCAGGGCAGGAAGGAGAACAGGGAAGATGTAATGCTCTAAATATTCACGAGGCATACCTGAGGAGTAATCACAACAGCAAAGTAAAAATTAAAATTAAAGGCATATAGGTCAATTTGCATTTATCCCGAAATAACCTACCAAATTATTATCAAAAAGCTTGTAACTTGGACTAAAGATTGTACAGGTACTAAACACCCTGTGATGTTATTCCGTCTGGCTTACTGTCATTTAGAAGAAATCAATTTCCAACGATCATCAGGCAGCTGACTGACTTTGGAAATAAAGCGTGCTACGGACGAAATCCTGTTTTGGATCAAACGGTTGTGCATGGTTATCCACTGAGCTGAAACTTCACCAGGTTAGGTTTGGAATATTTTTCTTTTGATTTTGCACGTTGGTGTTATTGGAAGTACAACAAAGTTCATGAAAAGCAAATGATCTTATATGCCTTGAAACTACTACCAATTAAGGGAATAGCAATATTATAAATACTTAAAGGGGTTAAAGTCAGGCTTAAAGTGACTATCAGGGATTCTGCATTTGCATGATAAATTATCACAGAAAGTTCAACAGAGATGACCTTCCAAAATACGAGATGGGATTTCACAGATCGAGGTCTATCCTAGAAAGGATATCCCAGAAAGACGTCTTTACGAGATATCATTTCAGGGAAAGACATCTTTCCAGTAGATATACGTACATGTTTCTCTCGGTGGGGGTGTAGGGGGAGGGGGCGTGGCTGGCTTAGATGGTCTCTCCATCATGGTGTAGCCTACACAAGCAGGATGCGAGCTGGCAGGGTCAAAATCGTCTGCCGCTTGGCTGTCCACCTCTACGCGTTCGGCCCTGTGCCCAAACATGACCGGGGAGTGAGCTTCTGGCCTGAATTCGGTGATATCCGTGGTAACTGAGCCTTGGTCATCATCTTTGGGAAAAGGCGGTCGCATCAAGGCAAATTCTATGCAAACGAAATGGAACAAACAGACCATTTTTAATATTTCATGTTAGTTTTCAAAATAACAGTAAATTTAAGTTTTATAAAATTATAGTCAATAGTTCTGCCCAATTCGTCTTTGACTTTGCCTTAAACATTTTTGTTAAACTCAGTCAAGCCTTTTGTGTTATCTTAATATTAAAAAGGTTTTTTTTGGTGGTCTGAAAACAAATTCAAAAACAAAGTCAAACTCAAAGACAAAAAGATGAGAGCAAGGAACAAGATAAGATTGAATGATAGGCCCTACTAGGCTAGGCCTAGTAGTAACGTCACGATTATAAAAGTAACGATTTTGCAAAAAACCTTCATAGAGCTAAAAGTCCTGGAAGTAGCGTAAAAATACAATAGATTTGCACTGACATGCGAGAAGAAGTTAATCATTCATATTGCACTGTGAAAAGTTACCCATGTCAAAAGCCTTTAAAAAGGCACTAGGCAGTTGCCGGCATGTCCGGAAACTGGGCATACATGAGCAAATCACGCACCGACAACGGAGTTAACGAAAATTGGTTATTTTATCTGCTTATTCATGCAATACCTTTACAAATCTCATCCCATAGCTTCACCTCCGGTTTCTGACCTATAATGGACATTGTTACGAACTTGCAACTAAAAGTAAAACACAGAAAAGCTAACGTTAAAAGTTAACTTGAAAAAGACGTCGCCTGCTTTCGGCCGCTGGATTTCGAGCCGAATTACACAACGATTCGATGAATTCCTAAAAACAAATAGTTCTCAGACAACTGCTTTTAGAAAACGCCGAAAACCGTTATTGTTTTGCACTTTCAGCTTTGAATCATCATACTTGACCAATTTTGTTGAGAAAATGACTTTAAAAAGGGATTTTCTAGAGAAATTTTGTAAAATGTGGGGCGCGTATGAATAAGTACGGCGTCAGTGATTTCCATAGAGATGAACTTTGAGCCGTGCCCTACTTTCAGAATGCAAACAATCGACGCGACCACGTGATTTTGTTTACATCACAAAGCGAAGTACATACAGCGGGCACGTGTAGAGAATTCGGGCCTTCTATTTTCATGGTCATTT
Organism: Patiria miniata; assembly: GCF_015706575.1. NCBI lineage: Eukaryota > Metazoa > Echinodermata > Asteroidea > Valvatida > Asterinidae > Patiria > Patiria miniata. Next base: position 5,451,889 of record NW_024037067.1, read on the forward strand.
TTTTTTAAATAACGATTTGTGTACCAAAGTACGAAATCGGATATATACAATAGATTGTTAACATAGAGCATGGAGACCAGATAAACTTAAAGATGCGTTTCCCACATTAATTCTACCTCGATTTTTTTTTCAATTGCTATTTTCCTAGCAATAACAATACTGAAAAACAAAATCCACCGACGTTTAGTTATTGAATTATTTCTTCACGATTGGCTGCCAGACATGCCGTGTTATTTGTGCACAAAATGAAAACCTTTTTTTTCAGTGGGTTAAGGTTGCACCGAGATGCCCAAAATCGGAAGTAGGTTTTTTTGTTTTAAACAAAACATACAAATTGAAAATTCGTAAAAAAAAAAAAAAAAAAAAGCCACACTTTTTTTTAAGAGCATGGGGTGTACATCTTTAATGGAACAGAAACAACTTTAATGGAACAAAAACAGCATACTCGTTGTCTACCATTAAACTACTCCTTTAGCTTTTCAGTATCGCTTGACGGTAGTAGACTCGATCTTGCGATTGAATTGCAAGGATGTAACGATACAACCCTGATAATCAAGAAACCTTTTAAAAACACACACACACACAATTAAAGTACCGAACAGACAAATTGATCATTATCAATACTGTTATTTATTCCGTCCAAATAAATAACTTTGTACAAAAAACACACAAATCCTAAAAGTGAAATCCTCACGTTTATTTACAGAATCATTACATTTTTAAAACTAATTTTTTGTACATGGAATCCAATAACGGTGCCTTCCGTATAAATAGCAATGCAAGAGTAACAGAATTTGTCCTGTCTTCAAAAGTGCTCATTTTTTTAAAATCAACTTTTTTGCAACATTTCCAGAAAAAAGAACCTGTGATAAGTTAAACATGAAATCAATAAATAAATATGGCAAGACAAGAAAAAGAAGCCAAATTGGAACTGAAAAACAAATTCCTGGATGTAAGATCAAACCTACTTTAGCACAAAGAACAAAGAATACAGGTGTCATGACAATGCTTCAATCTTCTTAAGCCACAAAATACCCTGCTTATACCAATGAAAAATGCCATATTGTCCTGAAATACTTTCAGTGATATTCAACAGTTGAATTGCATGACGGATTACATTTCAAAATTGTCATCAAATATTCTAAAGATATGTCAAAATACTGGTGCTTTTTCGGTTCGAAATGCTTGAACTCACAAACAATTGGGTATTGCTCTTTCAATTTCTGTATGTGTTACTGAGCAAGTAATTCAATGTCGTTGTTGTCCCCTTTTTTGCCATGCTTCAAAAATATACTTTAACAATTTTTATAAAACTACATTTCATATTCACTAATTAACTATTGCATCTGAGGTACATATGTATTCTAATGAAAATATCTATCAGGATTGTTTTTTGGTTTTCAAATTTATTAAATGTTCTCAAATAATGTTGTACCGACTTTACGGTCAATTACACGGCCTAGACTAGAAAAATACAATCTTGATTACTCAAGAAAAATTTCATGTTCATTTTAACAAAGCACCTACAGAAACAAACTCTTGATTTGTTTTCCGACACATTTTCACTGAATCCTCGACTATGAAATCCACATCATCTGAATTTTCTTTTTAACATGTTAAAACAGAAAGCACAACATTAACATAACTTGTTACTCATTACAACCATCACACATTAGTGAATACTTTACGATCCTAAAATCTAAAGTATGAAAACATGGCTCATTCACACCGATAAAAAAAAACATTCAAAACTGTCTACATATTTTTAAATATTTACAAATCTAATGGAGAAAATTATTTAAAATTCAAACGCCTCAAAATGATAACCCCCGAAATCTCAAATACCCGGCACACATGTACGCACACACAACCTACACACCACTGAAACACTCCCTATCAAATACATTTTCGAAAAATACAAAGTCCAATGCAGGGCAATTTTTCTTAACTCTCAACCCCAAACAATCACAGTGAAAACTAGAACACCTCAATTAAGGTACAAACTTATCAGTGCGTTCCTAACAATTCATTTTGCTAGCACATTTCGCGACCAGGCCACTACGTCTTATTATTAAAACAAATTTGAATAATTTCCATTTCTTTTTGCAGGTAAGCTTAAAGTTTATCAGCATATCGGCAGAATCCTATTTTAAAAATTTCTGCATTTTGCCACGAAAAAAAATTCAATTTGAGTGCCCAAAGAAGATTGCAAAAGCGAACTGGAGAATAAATTTGGATGAGCACAGACATTGAATATAAAAATGAAAAGTATATAAAAAAAAAAAAATATGAAAAAAATGGTTCAGCAAAAAAGATTTTTGAATTAACAGTAATAATATTACAAAATAAATTTGGAATAAATACAAAATGTCAGCAATGGCAGGTTTGATGGGCAACAAATCACCTCATTGTACCATCATTTTTGGCTTCTTTTTTTTTTATATTGCCCCACAAAAATCTAAAAGTATAAGTCCCCTCAAAGAAATCCATATCAACAATAAATGAACACTGACATTAAGGACTGTGATGAGGATGATGTTACGTCCCAACTATGGTAATGGTCCCAACTATAGTTGGGGAAGTCCCAACTGTAGTTGGGACAATCCTAACTGTAGTTGGTATTGTCCCATCTTCATTAGTTTTTCTGGGAAATCCCCTCATAAAGTGTTCTCAAAATGTTCTCCCGTTCTGATATGATATGCTCAATTCGACACATAAAATAAGCACAAAAATGTTATCAACAATTTGTTTGCCCAACTTTTCTTGGCTTGCATGGTGTCCTACATATGCCAAAGGAAATCAGTTCAGTGCTCAGAAATAAAAAAAATCCCCTCAAAATTGCTCAGAACACCCTTTTTAGATGCTGAGATTGATCGACTGGATGTCATTGGCCGGTATCTTGGAGTCCTCCTGGTCCCCTGCCACTCGGAAAGTGATCTCGGCATTGTACGGGATGGTTACCGATCCACAACTGGTGCCCCACAGCCAGCTACCTCCACAGCGTTTATGCATGGTGACCACAACCTAAAAAAAAAAAAAAATAACGGTGTGCCGCTGATATTCATATACAGAGCAAAGTACACATCAATGCTTTTGTAAGCAATAATTAATATAATTTTCTAGGATGGTTGAAGAGTGCTGGTGGAGATATTTTTGGGAGTAAAGGATGCCAGTGTTTCAGCCTTGAGAGACAGCCCCAAATATGTTTGATTCTGATGAGTCCAATTATTTACAATCGAAAATTCAGATAAGTAAAATCAAAATTGGCAATTGTCAAGTTTGGGAACCCTTTCCGTATAAGACAACGAAATAAATTGCAAGTCTTCAACTGTTAGAAATGGGTAAGAGTGGCGCATTTTTCTTTCAAAGTACTGTTCAAAACGATAAAAACAATAAAGTCCCAAGGACCTTGTTATAAAGGTGTTCAACTGTATCATGGTGGTTTTACAAAGTGGGAAATTCTAAAGGCCATTTAAAAAATAAATAGGAAAACTTGTATTTGGAAGGGAACCTTTCATATTAAGGTAGGACAGAATGAACAACAAGGATAAAATATTGGATGAAATTATGACCTGAAAATATTATTTTTTTTAAGAATAAATGCAGAACTGAAGTATGTCATTGTTACTATGTACCTGTGGTGAATAGCCAAGCACTGCCCATAATGAAGAGACTGATGCATTGCGCTGGTGGCTGAACTCCAATGTTCCAGTCTCCTCGCGATTTGGAGAAAAGTGGGCACTACCCTTGAAGTCGCCTGAAAAACAAAAACAATACAAGGTTACATCAACTGGATTGATTTTGTCAACAGAATAAATTCAATACAGCAGTGACTTTCATTAGCTAGAATCAATGATTAATTTCTAAAATAGGGAAACTTGCATTACTTTCGGGTCTAAACAGTTTAACAGGCTAAACAGCATCTAACTAGAGCTCTTTCATTTCCTTACATACTGGGTTATGTGAATAACTCATGATTGTTTTGTTTCAACCAATTCTAATTTCATTGCAAGTCGTTATGTCTTTACACAACGTCGTGTCTGTGCAACAATGTCGTTTTTCCTAAAACGGGCCGTACGTGAAACGCGAGTTTCAGAATGTCAAAAGGTCGTATCTCACTTAAAATAAACCGGATGTACACACAATGTCAGTGGACGTCGAGAAACGACCTTGTTGCACGGAGCGTATATGCGCGAGATACCACTTTGTTGCAGAATGGAGTTACGACCTTGTTGCACTGACGCGACGACAATCGCCTCAGCCGTAGTCATTTATAAATTGAAAACAAATTTTTCTAGATTGGCAGAGTTGATTCCAAGACTGACCATAAAGTTGTCTATCTCCATGTAGGCAGATGACGTCCCAAGTGCCGATGCTACTCAAAGCTTGCCTAGCCATCTCCATTGCACCATATGATAACTGGCCTACAGAGAGACAAGTTAAGACAAAAGAATATCTAAAATGTCTGATTGTGCACAACTAGGTAAAAAAAATTATTGTTCTGAGTTTGTCTTTTCAAGCTTTGAAACTTTTGTTTACACCATCCATATGTCACACGCTAGTCTCTTAAAACAGTTTTTATGAATTTAACTTCACGTATCAGCACTATCATACAAGAATATGGGCAGATTAACCGTCCTAGTCTTCTCCACTTTACAAGCCTGAAGAGTTAGCCCCCACACTTCAAATTCCTTTGAGGTAATCTTCTGTGGAGTATGGTTAAGCTCAGGGCAAGCAGGCAGATTCGTTTATGCTTCACTTTCCTCCACAGTGCTGTTTTTTTGTGCAGTGACTCTATGTGTGACACAGTTACTTTAACACTTCATATCCCTTCACCTGAAACTGACCTGCAGGGTTTAAAAGGGTTTCACATAATTGCTCTGAATATTGACTCCCCACTAAGAGCAGGGGTGTGAGTGACCACTGATAAAAATATCTGAAAACAGCTGAAAAAGTTGTAAAAAAGCTGAACTTTGGAAATCTCCTATACTTTTGTACACGGCAAGTGAGGGAAAAAGCTGAAAAAAAGCTGAAATCCAAAACAAAAAAAGGCTGAAATCAGCTTTAAAGCTGAGATTTCACACCCCTGTAAGAGGGTTATTGGCTTTCAGCCTTGCAATGGGCAACTTCAGGGGGGGAAAAAAGGAAAATTAATCAAAGTTCTGCAAAAAAATAACGATAGCGAATTTGGACTCTCACCAGTTAGAAATGAAGGAATGATTGCACTGGCCACGCTCCATCCCAACCCTTTTTCAAATGACTGCAGGAAAGCCTGGTATCGGAGTGACGACACCACCTCCAGCTTAGAGACCAACTCGTCTTGTATCTCGATCTTCTTGTTCATGAACACGACGCGGGGATGGAAGTACTTCTCGGCCAGGCAGACGTCCTTGCGCAACAGGTGATTCCGCAAAAGTTGCGTCTTCAGTTTGAGTTCGGCGATGAGGTCATCAGATTTTTCGTCATAGGTCACGCTGGAGTTTTTGTCGGAGTAGGTGCACTTGCGATGGATCCAAGATTTGCCGTCGGAGGCCAAGGAGACCTTGCCAGACCAATACTTCACTTCGATGGTAAACAGACCGTAATCTAGATGAAGGAATAGACATTGTTGGATTGATACTTGTCAGAAATTGCAGGGAATATAAAGAATCTTTCTTGAATAGTTCTTGAAAATATGAAATCCTTCTAAGAACGTCCCGAAGCCTTGAAACCTAACAGAAATGTAATCAACAATGTTGCGTTCGAGTTCATCACAAGTCCTCCTGGCCGAACTAAGTTACAATCTGTTCAAATTACTAGTGACAACAGCAGTCTCTTTTAAATTGTTCTTCCTATGGTGCTAGTGACAGGACTTTTGACTGGACTTGTGATGGACTCGACTACAACAAATTATTTAGTTTATCACAAGTCAAATCATAATGCTAAAAATTTGTTTGATGGGTTGTCACTTGGCTTTGCGATGCTACGACCCATTACTAGTGATTGAATTTTGACTGACATGCTCTTGCACCCCAACTATGGCAATTGTCCCGACTTTAGTTGGGACAGTCCCAACAATAGTTGGGGAATTCCCAACTATACTTGGGACGATCCTATTAGTTGGGATAATCCCAACTACGGTTGGGGCGATGCCATACTTGGGCGTAACAATATCACTGACTTGCAATGACTTGATTAAGACTCTGAACCCACCAGTCAAAACCACAATATCAATTTCGTATTTCCTTGTCTGGAACCCGTCCGGCACTCGTAGACCCCGGAAGATATGTGATGAGGGTACGCCTTGTTGCCTCAGGGCATTGATGAGGTCTGTTTCCGCGGTGCGGCCGGCCTTGATGCTCTCTTCTTCAGGGTGGTTAGTGGGGGCGCTAGCCTGCTGAGCTTGCACCAAGCGACTTGTGAGGTGGAACACGGACATGGTTGTGATCTGTGGGTTTTGAAGAAAAAAATAATGCTCTCCTTCAATTCTTGGTGTAAATTTAGCAAACAGTAAAGTTTGCCGATTGACAAGACCAAGAAATGTTGTAAATTAAATCATATAAAGACAACTTTAGTTCTACTGAGCCGAGTGGAACGCTGGAACTGCGGTGCCCTCTGGTAGTACGGAGGGCACTGCAGTCTAGTTCCAGCGCTCCATTCAGTAGAACTTGGCGGCAATTTTCTTCCCTTGCAAAAACACAGCTTCCCTTTTTGAACTAAATATGAAATACGGGCAACTTCAATCGAACAACATTTATCAATATCATCCCTTTTCATTTGTATACATTTGTAGTTGTACTCACTGAAAATACGAAGAAGAAAAAAAGGGAAAACATTATACATAAAAACAGTATTTGTATTTATTTGGCAAAAATGGCAATAAAAAGAACATTATAACTTATAAGTTATATAAGCTACATTAAGTAAAGAAAACAAGTCAGTGCCTGCCTTCAAAATATATAAAAAGCATGGCAAAGAAATTTACCAACGATATTTTTGTCAACACGTTTCAAAGACAGCAAAATTCTGTGATGGTTGATTCACGATGTCGGTCGCTTTTGTTGTCAACATGCAATGTCACTCATTTGTTGTTTTGGCGGTTTTTCATTTCACAGCATTGTCCAAGCCAAGGATTTCCCCAATAGTTCCTGCTGTTAAGTGTTTTCAAAGCTGCCAAAATATGACCTTCTATTTAAGTACAACTTCAACATCGCTTTGACACTAATGTATGTGCTTTTGGGCGACTGAATCAACAATTTTCGAGGTAAATACTTCAGTGACGAACAAAGAATTACAACTGCGAAACAGCTGGCGATGATCATGTAAACACGGCCGAGATGACGTCATTCAAAATATTACAGTGCATTCTGGGAGATTAGTTTCCAATACTAAATTACATTAAAAAAAATAATATAAATTATTGAAAAATAGCGCACATTATATTTTTATTATATTCTTTTCCACAAATTATAAATATATTGTTTTGCTATTATAGTAGAATAGATTTAAAAAGTGATACATTTAAAACGTTTAAAATACATAGCTTGAAAGAGCCGAATGTCTCGTGGCGCAGGATTTTCCCGCAAGTTGAAGTTCTTTCGCGCGAAGTTTAACCTGAGGTAAATTTAATAAATAGTTGATAGTTGGTCAGTTGTAAACAAATGCAAAGGCAAACAAGATATTAATTTGATTGTATATTTACTTAAATTACGCTAACATTATAAAATTGAAATATGTGTATCGAGTGTGAAAAATCAGTGCAGGGCAGATCAAAATCATTTTTTTTGTGGAGGGGGGGGGGAGGACCTTTTTTGACGGTAGGGGGCGCTGTTTATCTTTAGGGGCCTACTATTTAAAAACAAGTTACAAAGTCTTCACTCGTTCTCTTACCATCATCCATTATCATATGGGGGCCTACTATATGGGGGTTTAATGTTAATTGTTATGGCCAGGCTTAGCCTGTTTTTAAAAGGCAGTTTTTTTGGTGGTAGGTTTGGGGAGGGGTCATAAACACAGGGTTCTTGGTCCCCCTGGAGCCGCCTGTTGACGGACGAAGTGACTTGAACTTGAACTTGAAGATGGATACATATACATGTCACGTTCGGTATGCATGTAGGGCGCGACCAGTCGGTGTGCACGATCGGTAAATCGAGCTGCCCTATCGGTCAATCATGATGCTATCAAGTATCACTATCAGTCGATCACGCTGCTACCACTAGTACCAGTCGATCACACTGCTACCAGTCGATCACGCTGCTACCAGTCGCCAGTCGAACACCTTTTATTTCTAATTCACAGCTCTGGAGAATTTGTTTTGAGTTATCCATCATGATCGCCCGATCAGCGCCCAACTAAATATGTCAATGACTTAAATCATGCATAAACATAACGCTTAGGATCATCCTAAATAATCATTGTAGGGTCATAGGCCTGTTGTTACTAGTGTTACATTGTTTCCTTATTGGCTGTCCTTGTTACAATCATGGAGGAAGGCATCACAGACTTTGAATGATTAACAGAATGCAGAGGATATGATTGATATATGACACAGATGATAAAACCCAAAGGTCTGTTTCCATCCTTGATCCTGCAGGAATTTTTTGTGTGTTCGGTCCCTGTACTTCTCATAACCCTATAGGCTATACAATATCTATGTGCACCCTTCTATTATTTTTTTTTCTCAGAGCATGAAGTAATGTGATCTACAGGACAACCCCAGGCGTACTTACACTATCCCATCCAATCAGCAAGAAACAATTAAATATGTCAGAAGAATCAACAGACAATGTCACCTTTCAGCGACCAAGTTCCACCTACGAGAACCTGTCCACTCGATTTCTGCAGAAGGACAGGAATTTTCAGCGGCAGTATGCGCATCTCTACGCTGAACGCTTGTGCTCCATGCGTCCTCGATTGTTGGAGACTGCCAAAAGGAGATGGGGTAAATTTGCTTTGATATACCATAAATCTAGCAATTGCACTTGAGATTGCGTCATTTATATCCGCTAAAAAAAAAACATTGATTTGGCGTGAACTTTTCCAAGGTTACAAACCGAATTAAAACTGCCAGTTTCTCTCATTTTGCTTAAAGGTAGAGTACATCATTTGTATTTTTTGCATTATGTTTGTTTGAAGCAACAAAAGTGCTCAATATCTAAAGAAGGGTGCTAACCAACTAACCTGATGAAGTTTTAGCTCAGTGAATGCTGTATCTTCAGGGGAAATAAAAAATATTCTAGGATCCCGATTTCAAAGCAAAGTTGCAGAGTCACGTTTTGAATTGCGCCCGAATTCAGCGTCCTGAACATGCTCTCATTCAGCCAAGTGCAGCTACGTGATGTCGCGCACTGAACTGATGAATGACATCAACCGCCAACGAGGGCGTGCTTTTCGCTGAATTAAAAACGAACTACTGATGGAAATTTCCAACTATGCGTCTTCGTTGGAAATGGCCTTCTTTCATTGTTTTCTTTAAAATGACAGCTTGCTAGAACGAGTAATATCACAGGGATTTTAGTCCCGTTACCATCTTTAAACCAAGTATGCTTTTCAGCAATAATTTTGTCAGTTACTTTTTGGATAGCTGCAAATGCTGGACTGAAGCTTTAAAACCTTCTTGCTTTGTTTGAACCTGGTGCAGAAAATTTACTGATTCATTTTGACACATCTCAATATGATCCTTATTCATTTCTTTTCAGGAGAGTCAGTTGTGATGCGCAAGTTGTATGAGATGAAGGCAGAAGAGAAGTGCTGCATTGTTGGGACACTTTTCAAGAGCATGGAGCTGAAGCCCAGTATTCTCAAGGAGATCAGCGAGGACGTAAGAACATCTAGAATTTTGCCAGTCAATTTTGCCATTGTAGATTATTTCTACTTGTCAGACCCCTTGAAATAAAAACTTGATAATTATATACCCGTCCCTACCTGCACAGTGTTTCCAGTTGATTTCTTTGCATTCAGTCAATTTTGTAATTGTCTCTAAAATTTACTGCATCATATCAACGTAATGTACTGCTGAATTTTTGCAGATTTTTTTTTAGAATGGCTTAAATTTCACCAATGATCAATGACAACCGACTGATGTTTGATACTTAAAGAACTTGCTGGATGTATGGAAAAATATCTTTTTAAATAAACTTTTCAAATAAATCACACAGGAAAACTGACTTTTGGAATCTGAGAGAGAGACATAATCAGTTTTATTTATTAGTACCGGTATAGAAAGAAATGCATCTTTCGGACCTTTCATCAATTTTCAGACTTTTTTTTAAATTGACAATCTTGTCCCTCATTACAATTATTTCAAAGTCGATGAGCGGGGTTTTAACCTGCGACCTCCGGATTGCTCCATCAACTGAGCGTACATTATAATTATTTTAATAGGGCTGGATAGCTCAGTTGGTGGAGCACCGAAACAGCAATCCGGAGGTGGCAGGTTCAACCCCGCTCCAGTCAATTGCTTTGTTCAACTATAAGATATATTAAAAATAAAACCCATAACGATTTCTTAAAAACCAAGTATTGCACAATATGTATGCAAATGATGGGCTATGTCATTTAGAATTTTTAGTTTGAAAGCAAGTTGAGAATAAACCTGATCAGGATTTTTTGAATAATTATGTTTGATGTTTCTTTTTTTGCAGCATAACTTGGTACCCCAACCAGCAAGGGACAAGTACATTGCAGACTCGGACACACTAATATTGGAAGATGAACTCCAAAGGATCGTTTTAGTTGGCAACGTGGACGTGCAAAAAGCCATCACTGGTAAGCAACACTTGCAACTCAGCAAAATAACCGCTGTGACAAAGGCTGTGGCTGAACAGAGACTGTTTACAAACGGCTATGTCTACATCCACAGTAACACACCAGTGGCAAGAGCCAAAAGCTGTAGCCGCAAAACAGGACTCATACTTTTTTAGAGTACTCACTTTCAAATATAAAAATAATCAGACTCTAAGTCATGGTACATGCACTCAAGAAGCAAAGTACTTGAACTTGACTATTCGCTATCGCGTACTCTGTCATCAAAGTACTCATACTCAATCATATTAGGACTCAAAGAGAAATTCAGTAATTTTCGTTAAAATAAAAAAAATCTCCTTACTTGGAGGTGCACGTGGTCTGTTTTATTGATACTTACTCAGTGGTCCAAGTACTCTGACTTGGCTTCACATAACTTGTACTCTAAGATCAAAGTACTCGGACTAAGATACCTGAACTCGTTCTCAAACACAATAGCTGATTGTAGAAACAAATAAGAATAAGAATGTTTCTTTAAGTTCTCAAAGAGAATTTGGAGTTTGAGATAATCCTAATATTTTTTGGATGTTCTTTTAATGCTGTACCAGGTGTTGTGGTAGCAGTCAGTGGTCACGAGAGAGATGACGGCAAGTTTGAGGTGGACGATTTCTGCATGGCCGACCTGCCAGTCCAGCTACCACCCAAGCAACTGGACGAAGACAGGTGGGCATAGACTGACTTCTGCACTAATAAGCCAACCACGGCTTCTAATTTTGTTTGCCGAATTTGTCCATAGTTGCCAAGTTTTGTTTTCACTCATATTTCCCCCACCCTGTTTGTGTAGGTATGTTGTACTGGTGTCTGGCCTGGGTCTCGGCGAGGAGGGTCACCATCTCATGAACCTTCAGCTTCTGCTGGATTTAATCACGGGTCAGCTAGGGAGCCCCGAGGAGCAGGAAGTCTACTCCAAGGTCGTGCGGGTCATCATCGCCGGTAACAGTCTGAGCCGGAACACGCAGCAGACAGATGTCCTCAGCACGGTGAGTATTTAGTCCCTTCTCACTCTCAGAGAGTGCCGGGCATATGGCCGTAGTACGTTCAAGGGTCCTGCCGCTCTCTTTGTTGCAGTAAAAAGTTAAGTCTGTCACGAACCAATATGGCCCATCAGGCCGGTGTTTATTCCTGGTTTCCTTGACATGAAACGACTGAGAATATTTCTATTCCCCCTGGATGGGATGATAGTCCATCGCAGGTTACTCCCCAGCTATTGCCAGTACCCATTTATGATCCTGGGTAGAGAGAGGCAAGTGAAGGTGAAGTGGCTTGCCCAAGGACACAACATATGACCAGCAGCTGGATTCGAACCCCTGACCCTCTGATCATGAGTCAAAAACCTTAACCACAATTTGAGGTTTTAGAATCACACATTCAATATGACGATGTGTGCCTTTAGTCCCTGTACTACCTCAAACGCCCTGTCTGTTACTCCTTATACCCCCCTAACCCTGTCCCATCCCTCTATGGTTTATGGCTTCATTAATAACCCCCTAGGCCCTTGTTGCTTACAACCATCCTCAATCCTCCAAAATCCTCCAAAATTTTTCAACTCCGCCTAAATTTTTCAAAATTGTCAGACAGTCCTGCCTCAAAATGCATTCATCCTCAATCCTCCAAAATCCTCCTCATCCCAAAACTTTGCACTCGTGTTTAAATGAAGGATAACCAACACCAAATCCTTCAAAATCATCAGACAGTCCTGCTTCAAAATGCATTCATCCTCAATCCTCCAAAATCCTCTTGTGCTTCATTCACCATTCATCCTCAATCCTCCAAATTCCTCATGTGCTTCAATCACCATTCATCCTCAATCCTCCAGAATCCTCATTTGATTCAATCACCATTCATCCTCAATCCTCTAGAATCCTCCAAAACCGCCAGGAGGATTTTGGAGGAGTGAGGTGGGTTAGGGTTAAGGACTAGATATAATGTACTACAGTGTAATACAAGTGCTGATGGGATAATTTAATTCTTTTCAGGCCAAATATCTGAGTCGTAAAGTCAAGGCGGGTACCGTGGAAGCGGTGAAGGCCTTGGACGATGTACTAGCGCAACTAGCAGTGAGTGGAGTTTCGTTTTTGCAAAGGGTTTCATTTCATATTCTTCATAATTGTTTAGTTTCTGTAAGTTGAATACTTATACATAGGATGAGAAATATGGGGGAAATCCCAAGTCTGTGCATTCACATTGAAATCTCTCAGGCCCCCGATGTTCGATTCTGTGCTGAATATTTACGTATTCTATGAATATTTTATCATTAATGATGAAATAAATTTCATCTTTCTGGATAGCCTATTGGCTAAAGTGAAGTCATCGTCCACCATATTACCACTCCCATAACAATGGAATTGGAAACAAATCTGTCATAATATAACCACAAGCTATTATATTTATTCATGTCTTAGAAATTAAAATTAATTTGTGACTTAAATATGTTTTGTATTAATTTCTGCTAAGACAAAAAGTGTTAATATACTTGAATCGCGTTTAGAATTTTGTGATAAATGTACAATGGGAGTGGTTACACTGGTTCCCATACCATGGTTCAAATTGAGAGATTGGGAACCAGCGCATGGCTTCAAACATAAGTACAGCGCACAATGGCTATTGAGCTATCCAGATTTTAAAACATGTTGTCTGTGAAGTATAACCTTTGATTTGACCTCACGACAGAGCTGTGTCGCTGTGGACGTGATGCCAGGCCCATCCGACCCGGCCTTTTGCTTCCTACCCCAGCAGCCTCTGCACAGATGTATGTTCCCTCAGGCGTCTGTCTATCCCACAATGCAGTCTGTCACCAATCCCTACGAGGCATCCGTCGATGGTGTCAGGTAAGGATTCAATTATTTCTTATTTGAATTTGCCGGATAGCTCAGTTGGTAGAGCACCGGAACGGTAATCCGGAGGTCGCAGGTTCAAACCCCTCTCCAGTCAATTTCTTTGTTCAACTTTGAAAAAAATGATTATAATACACCTAGTCAGTTTTTCTATGTGGTTTATTTTATTTTAATATCTTGTTGGTATTTTTTTTTTACTTTTTTTCTCAGGTTTCTTGGCTCCTCGGGCCAGAACATTACAGACATATTCCAGTACACGGACATGGAGGATGGCATTGGAATCTTGGAGGCTACCCTAAGTGCCAATCACATCGCTCCTACAGCTCCCGACACACTTGGTATGATAGCCACTTCAACCCAAGATAATTCTAAATATAATTTGTAAACGTTCCACTTTAAACAAAACAAAATAATACGTCATCATTCAAGAATTTGCTTGAAAGATGTAGATTTAAATGAGACAGTTCGAAAAGACAACATAAATGCAGATAAATGAAAGGATTAAATAATATGGTGCCTTTTTAAAAAAATCTCTGTACATTCCTTAAAGGGAATATACAACATTTGCAAACATCGAAAAATAAAACTACCACGTTTTTACAAAATACCTTACCAGGATGTTGGTAAATGCCAGCCTAAAGCATTCTGTAAAATTATGGCACATGGTGTCAAGTCATTTTCAAGAAAATTGTATTTTTGTATACATTTCCAACGGTGGTCGGCCGACCACCGTTGGAAAAACTATTTTTCAACTACTGCTCCAATTTACAATTTTTTTCAGTCCAAATTTTGTTTGCTATTGGTTACATGTTCATGAACGGGTGCAGGCCAGCTAGACTGGTCCCCGTTACCTTACAATTTTCTGACATCTATAAATTGATCCATTTTTATCTTTGGTGGAGTCAGGGAACCAGACTACTTAAACATTTTTGTTTTTCTTGGTTTTTCAAGCATTTTCGAACACAAAAACTTCAAACATGGTAGTTAAACAATATTTGATCCATTATATTAACCCCTCAAATAGTTCATTTATGAAAATTGCAGTAAAAGCCAATGATGTACATTCCCTTTAAGTGTAATTAATCATTTTAAAATTATTTTGGCAGCCTGTTATCCTTACTACAATGAGGATCCGTTCATCATGTCGGAGTGTCCACATGTCTACTTTGCCGGCAACCAGACCAAATTCCAAAGTAGAATTTTCAAAGGTAAATTAACAGCCATTTAAGAATCTTGATTAAAAATCCTAAAATTGTCTTCTGTCCATATTTAGAATCAATTGTAAGATTTCCAACTTTTCAAATCTCACCATTCATCTTTTGCGAATTTTATTTTCCCTGAAAAACCTAAATTTTCTTGTAGACATACGGCAAACTTATCTGGTAGCATCTTTACATTACATCAAGACCAGTTCTTCTACAAAAGTAAACAGAAATGGAATCGAATGTTTTGGAAATTGTTACCATCTGTCACTGCTCCGGTTCATTTATGCTTTTTAGTTTTCTGCATGTATGTTTTTTCGTAGCCGATACAATGTTGTGACTTGTTGATTTATTTTGGCAGCTGCAATATATCTCAGTTTATCTTTACTTAATAAAGCAAGTACAGAATTTGCATCCCCCACCCCCGTAGCAAAAACTTTGTAATGTTTCCTCAATCTGTCAAAAAAATGCTTCTGGAATGGTTTCATTTTGTCAAGCAAATTTCAATTTTTCAAACATGCTGAAAATTTGCGTTCTGATGAATTCAGAGTAAGGTTTTTGTTGTTGTGTATCCTTTTCATCATTGACATCAGTTTCCTTACTTTCGTTTTGTTTGTAGGTAATGCTGGGCAGAAAGTCTTATTAGTGACGGTCCCGCGATTTGTCAGCAGTCATGCCTGCGTGTTGCTGAATCTACGCAATCTGCAGTGCACCCCTGTCGTGTTCTCAAGTAACATCGGCTCAGAGTGAGATGCCCGACAGCCTCGTGTCAAATTTCTAGGATCTCCCATGCACACAAGTCATGCTTAGCATTAACGTTTTGCGGTAAGCAGAGATTGGTTTCAAGCCAAAACATCATGTGATTGTGACTGCTTCTCAATTTTTGCACAGTGTGTTCATTGGCTATAAAGCACAATTGTTCTGCTTTATTCAAAGTCCAAAAGCGAACAAGACCAAGAAAAGGTTTTGAATGCCATTCGTGTGGAATTTTCATAATGAAAACCAGGCTACATGCAAAACCAGTACAGATTTCACGTTATGAAATATATTTATTTTTTGACGCTCGCGAAAGTTGCAGTTACACCGTAAAGCTAAAAGGCCCTTCAGACAACTTCCGAGATTCGGGGTGGGGTTTCGATTACGGGTATCCGAGTACCCGTGTTTTACTTCAATAGTGTAACCTGTTTCCGTACTACCCGTAAATGCGCACCATTACCTATAACTAGCACTGATAATACATGGACACAACAGTAACATCAAAAATCGAGTTTATTTCATTTCACTGAGATTAACATGTACGGAGTGTAATTGGTCGTGGCTGTATGCCATTAAGAATCAATGAAAACTAAGTTGTGAATACTACAATTGTTTACCAATTTCAATAATTGTATCCCAATAAAAGTCTTAAACCCCAATTGGGGGTTTGCTGCATATATATTAAGTTATACATCTACATGTATTTGTAGCCACTTATTTTACTTTTAGGAAGAAGAATCTTTTTTATATTGGGTTTTGCCTTTTGCCAATGAATTTTATAAACACTGAACACTCGGTGTTGTCCGAGGGCTTACGAGAATTTTTTTTTACAAACTACTCGGATGGGACTCGAACCCACGACCTCCTGCTTACTAGTGCAGACGTCTTAGGCCCCAAAAAAAGTCTCCGGTTTCTGGTATGGAGCTTGCCCAAAAAGTGGTGTTTTTTTTGTTTTACCTATTTTTTTTTTGCCTCAAATGTCGGCTGATGACTGCAAATGGTGCCCGACTAAACTTAGTGCAAATACATGGGAGTCCAGAGAGGCCACATAAAGCTTATTCTCGATCATAACCCCATCCAAAAACAC
Organism: Patiria miniata; assembly: GCF_015706575.1. Classification (NCBI taxonomy): domain Eukaryota; kingdom Metazoa; phylum Echinodermata; class Asteroidea; order Valvatida; family Asterinidae; genus Patiria; species Patiria miniata. The sequence continues at coordinate 5,468,550 of NW_024037067.1, forward strand.
GTTAAAATTGTGCAGCAGCAGGATTCCAGTCAAACCAGTGAGTTTGGCGGTTTTGAGACATCATCTTTCATTGAATTTTTTTTTTCATTTTGCCGACGCGCATGGCTACAGCGACACGCGCGCATACCAGAAACTGGAGACTTTTTTTTTTTGGCCTTACCACTCAACCACCGAGCTTGCCGTGACACTCATCACACAAGAAGTATCTTGTTTAAGAAAATTGACAATTTCAAAAATTCTTGCTTTAGCAAAAACCTATTAATACATCTTGATTTATTTCCAATTCTTGCGATCGCAATTTAGCGTGAAACACTCCTTAAATTAATAACCACTTTAAATAACTATCTGAATTCGCGTGACAACATTCTCAGATTCTCAGAATCTGTTTCAAAAGCTTACGCAAAAACAACAAAAATACATTTTGAAAATTTAATAACTCTACTGTAATATTTGCCGTTGTAAGTTATTATTTTTTTTGAACACAAAATAGCACATGACTAGAATTGCAGGCAAAGCATTCCATAGGGAAAGAATTCAACTGCATTTTCTTCAACATTTGGATAAGCAACCTTCAGCAAAGTCTGCATTTTAGTGCAGTGAAGGGCAGTTAATAGGAAATAAATTACTTTGAAATCATTTGATACCTGGGCAATTCTAGCATTTATGAAAGTGTGATGTCAGTGACATTAACCATGATATCTAATTAATGATTCAGAGAAATGATCCAAAACTCCTAGTCTGTAATCTCCTTGATTATTACTAGGTGATGGATATCGTTTTGGTTTGCGGTAACTAGGTAACACCATGTGGTAATAACTACTGCTTAGAAGATATTTAGTTCTGAAAAGAACTTGTCCGGCTTATTATCACTTTCGCTAAGTATTTTTTTTATTCTGATAAGAACAGTCCTGCTTTAAGTTCTAAAAGAACTTGTCTTTGGTCTCAACGTTTCGACTAGCCTGCTCTAGTCGTCATCATGAGACTGTCTCCTGACGATGACTAGAGCAGGCTAGTTGAGACGTGCAACACATTCATGGCAGGTGTTGCGTGTAAAGCAGTTGACTCTGGTCAACAGTTCCTTCCAAAAAAATTGGCAGCAACTCTTTGCCGCGCTCGACAGTGATGAACATTAATTTTACATGTACCAATATTTTCTGATAATTTTATGTTGCCGTCAGTCCAGCTCCTCTTCTGCAGGCCTTGACGAGCCCGTGCCCTCATCATGCCCCGTTTCGCCGCCGAGAAAACCACGCAGCAGGTTATCTGTGGGGGAAAGTCGAGACAAACGCTCCATTACTAATGTCTGCGCCATGCAGAAAATACCATTTTTGCAAAACTGATTTTGCCCATAGAGTTAGCACCCACACTTCAAATTCCTGAACAGGTTTTTTTCTGTGGTGAAGCTCAGGGCAAGCAGGCAGATTCGGTCACACTTCACTGCTCTCCACAGTGCTGTTTTTTTGGTGTAGTGACTCTCTGTGTGACCGAGTTACTTAGCGCTTTGTATCCCTCCCCCTGAAACTGATCTGCAGCATTTTAAAGACTTTAACAATAATTAACCTATCGCTGTAGAATCGAGTCAACGCAGCTCATGAAATATTGTTTAATTACATGAGATACGCCGAATGAGCAAAATCTGAGACAATTAAAACTTAGCGTACAAAATTCCATAGGGTTGTCGAAGGCGCGTGGCTAACTCGCAAACGGTGATAGGTCAATTACATATTAATTATATAGTTCCTATGCATGATACTGAGAATGAAAATTCTTTCATTTTGTGAAGCTTTGTGAAGGCTACCAGGGTGGGTGTTGGGGTGGGGGGGGGGGGCTGGGTGTTGGGCTGGGGAGTGGGGTGGGGGTGACTTACCTAGCATCCCTCCACCCGTAGTGGGCCCAGCCGGAGGAGGCAAACCAAAGAACAGCTGGCCTATTCTATCCAGATACTCCAAGTAAACGGGATCTCTCTTGAGACTGGGCTGATATCGCTCACAGAGCACCGTGAAAGTAGTCAGCTTGCCACTACAGAGAGAAACAAAATAACAGCACTGTCTTTAGTTTTATAGAAAGATGGACTTTGGCAAAAAACCTTTCTAAAGGCACCTTAAAGGCATATAGGATCATTTGCATTTATCCCCAAAAGTAACCTACCGAATTATTATCCAAGGGCTTACTTGGATTAAAGATCGTACTGGTACTAAGCACCCTGTGAAATTATTCCGTCTGGCTTGCTGTCATTTAGAAGAAATCAAGACATGTAGGTGATTTCCAACGATCAGTCAATTGACTGATTTTTTGGCAATAAAAGTGTGCTATGGACACATTTTTGTTTCGTGATCAAAAAGGTTGTGCATGGTTTTTCCACTTTTCTCAAAATGGGTAATATCCACTGAGCTGGAACTTCAACAGGTTAGGTTTTGAACATTCTTCTATGGATTTGAGTGGTGTTATTATTGGAAACGAACAAAATGCATGAGAAGCCGCCTTCCATCTCTGGTAAACAAAAGAAACTTTTAACAGTGATCAGAATTTAGACTTACCCTTCTATTGCCGTCAGCATAAACCAGAGGAAATTCAGGAGGGGCAGAATGAATGGCGGACCGCTCTCTATAGCCGGGTGCTTCTCGGTGTAAATGTGAAACGTCAGCGAGGCACAGGCCTTGTTCTTGAGGCACAAGTACCTGGAGGGAAAAAAAATGAGATTGTTAAAGTTTCTTGTCGACTACGGAACATAATAAATTTCTGAATAGGTCTCGTTCAAATGACGTCATTTCCTGCAGACCATCCACGTGCATCGGCAATTTTGAGCGTCAACTTGCACAACGCGCATCGGCTGCGTCATATTTCGAGCACATTTCGATCAACAAGCGCGCATTTGGAAGATTTTCAACACTGCGCAATCCGTGCTGGATTGCGTAAAATACGCAGTTGCAGTTCTCCTACAGAGATGGCCGTCATTGAGCGAGCCCTATTCTGACTGGTGTAATTGTGCCAAGAGTGAGTTAGGCCTAAAAGCGGCGTCAGGCTGCAACATCCTTTCCTACCCATCGCTTTTGCTTTGTATAAACTTCCACAGTAAAAAACACCTTTTGTCTATTCAAAAAACTTGTCACTAATAATAATGTATAATTTTAATCATCTAGTAGTAGTAGTAGGTGAAACTTCAAACACTTCTCATTCTGGAACTTACTTTTTAAGCACACTGCATCTTCGTCTGTTGCCTGATGAATTCTTATGGTTTCAGACAAAGCCTTACAAGTTGCAAAAAATAGTGAGTTCCAGAGTTGGATCTATTGCAATTGACTTGCAATTGACTTGCAATGTTTTGATTACAATTGTGGTTCAAACAAATTTAAAAAAAAACCTAAAAAAACAAAACCCAAACCAACCCATCCACACCAACCCCAACCCCACCTCATCCCAACTCCACCCCACCCCAACCCCCCTCACCCCAACCCAACCCAACCCACCCCCACCCCAACCCAACCCCAAAAAACAAAGTAACTTACTGAAAGACGGCCTGAGCTACAAACATATCCACCTCACTCGGGTAGCCATTGGTCACTTGGTACTCAACCAACATGGAGGCACATCCCTCACCATCGTACGAGTGCAAGAAATGATACCGCGCCTCCATATAATTCTTCTCTGTTAAGGAACAAATATTTGAGAAATACAGAAGTTGATATGTCTATTTGTATGTGTACACAGTGGGTAATATTATGGTTTGTTGCTGTTGACTGTATCTGTCGAAACAAAACTGGGTAAAAGGCATTCTATTGTTATTGTTTGTCTGCCTTCACTTGTGACTGGACTAATGAACTGACTTATGATTCATGTCCGTGATTGTGATGTGGGGCAATGTGGCCTAGTGGTTAGGGTTCAAATCCAGCTGCTGGTCATATGTTGTGTCCTTGGGCAAGCCACTTCATCCCCACTTGCTTCTCTCCACCCAGGAGTATAAATAGGTACCGGCGTTAGCCGGGGAGTTAGCCTACAATGGACTGTCATCCCATCCATGGAAAAATAGAAATATTCTCGGTTGTTTCAGGCCAAGGAAACCGGAGACAAACGCCAGCCTGATGGGCCATATTGGCCAGTGACAGCCATTACTTTCTAATTTTACTTAGTTGTGATGTACTTGTGAGCCATAACAAGTACATCGTCTACAACACTGGTTCTAAACAGTAGCAAATTGGACGTACCTTTCCAGAGTGTTACGGCTAATCTTTGATGGAGTTCTGGGTCTCCTGTTTTGATGGCTTGGTTACTGGCTTTGGACCACTGCAAGGCTGAGTTGATACACTTGCCTCTCTCTGGCACTTCGGCAGGAATAGTGCAGACAAGATTAGCTACTTTATCTGAACATGGGAGGAAGAACACAACAGAAACAATGCAATTCAAATGCTCAAAATGTATGTTTTATTCCAACAAACAACCTCTTTTTCCCCCTGTTTTGGACATTTGCAACCCTCTAAAAAAATATATATATTTTTGTTTTCGGTACAACTACAAACATATCCGCTTTGAGAGCAGACTGGCTTCCAGTCCCTACATAATCAATACTGATAGTGAGACGGGAACCAGCCTACTCCGCAAAAACGGAATTATTTTCTAGCAGCCAAAAATTTTAAATTGTGAAGTACTAATTCAATAACTAAACATGGGCTGATATTTTTCCGGTTGATCTCTCATTCAAAAGTCTGCAACTCTTCAAAAAGGAAGGTTAATGGCTAGGAAATATTTTGTGTAGAATGTAGCTTCAAAGCAAGTATTTTTTACCTATATTTTCAGTGTCAACAGGAGTATCAGATGTATTGAAGGCTTCAACCAACAGTAAACACAGATCAGCACCACTAGTATACTGCAGAAAAAAAGAAGAAATCAGAAAGAACTTTTAGACAGTGGATGTTAAATTTAATACTTTTATAGTTCAGTAACACGACAGCTACTTTTCTTTTTTTTGAAACAATGAACTCTTCCAACTGAATTTTCCATGTCTGGTTGCTTAAACTGTAACTGTCATAACCTTCTCGACCTGAGATATAACTTGATCTTTTTTACCTGGTTATCTTAGGCTAGCAATAGCCTAAGATATTGATTTGATTTTTTTTTAACCTAGTAATCTTGGAGATTTATATGATTTATTTTTTAACCTAGTTAAATCTTAGTTTAGCCATAGTCTTAGATACTGATTTGTTTTTTTAACTTAGTTATCTTAGGTTAGCCATAATCTTAGATACTGATTTGATCTCTTTTTTTAATTAAACCTAGTTATGCTTAGCCATAGTCTTAGATATTATTTGATTATTTTTTAAACCTAGTTATCTCAGCTTAGCCATAGCCTTAGATATTGAGTTGATGTTGTTTACCTGGTTGTGGCTCAGTAGCAAGGATGCTCCTGAGTAGATTAACTCTATCGCCTCAGCATGCTTCTTCTGTGCCATGTACCTATGAAATAATACAAAACAATACAATATAACCAAGGACAAGTAAAACAATAATCCAGTTTCTCGTCCCGCCCTTTTCCTTTCTTTCTCTTCTGCCATCTTCTTTGTTTATATCATACATTTGCAATATCTTCTGTCTTTTTAATTTATTGTGGCGAAATTTACAACGCGCATCAGAAACTGGTATGGTAACCACACACATATACATGTACATCACACTGTATGGAGACATGTTACCACACTCGTTTCAGGCGCACGTTGTGATTTCAAAATTTCGCCACAACACAGTTAAGCTGCGACGCGACGGTTCTATCTCAAAAGCCTCCAAAATCTTCATTTTTGTTCGTATTTTATTTTTAGTCAGTGTGTAGTTCTGTTTCAATTTTTTTTCATATTTTCATAGTCGGTGTATTAAATTCCGTTTCAGGTCGATCCTTTGCTTCGTAAATGACTACTGAAAGTGAAAGTTTAATTTGACATTTTTAGGATATCCCTCCTTAATGGTTGATGAGTCATTGCAGCAATGCAGGGAAAAACTAGTGACATTCGTAATATGAAATTCTTTCCTTTTTCAACTGTATGTACATGTATGAAACTATATGCAACTGATGAAAAGGGACTTTAACTGCCCATCCAGTTCACACCAGCACACATGATGAGCACACGTACGTACTGATGAGATCGACCACGCAACATCTTGAACATGCGCAATGTCACGACATGGTCCAAATGGAAATGCGCAGTGGCAGTATAAACTCATAGCTCGTTCTACTTTTACGTTGACTTATGACAGCAATATTCCCCCCTCAAATGCTTTACCTATGGTACAACGTTCTATACATCTGATGTGCTTCGTAGTAGTTCCCTTCCTCCACATTTCGCTTCAACTTCAGCAGAACGCGAGAAGTTCCTCTTCCCGGAGCCGCCATTTTGTTTGTGGTTACTGTACTTGTCGATTCCGATTAATTCGAGGGTACGAACTCGAATAATCACGCCTCGATGTAATCATCGTTAGAGGGCGCTAGTTAATTCCGGACGCAAATTAATTGGTAAATAATGAAAGGTTTGCGGAAACGCCATGTGCGAATAATTTCTCAACTAAGAGAATGGTTCTGAAAAGAACCAGAGGTATAAACTCGACGTTCCGGTCAGTATGCTCTGACCTTCTTCAGAAGAGTGCCTAAACTCTAAGAAAGTAAACACTTCAGTAGCAAAAGCGAAATAGGTTTGCGGAAACACCATGTGCGAATAATTTTCTCAACTAAGAGAATGTTTCTGAAAAGAACCAGAGGTATAAACTAAACTCTAAGAAAGTATTTACTTTACTTTATACCTCTGGTTCTTTTCAGAACCATTCTCTTAGTTGAGAAATTATTCGCACATGGTGTTTCCGCAAACCTTTCATTATTTAGTATCTCCACCATGCAAAGCCTCAAATCTTACTTAAATTAATTGGTGTTTTTTACACCGTCATCATTTTATGGAACTTTCGCTTTTGAGGCGTAGGTACTTCTCCAAATTCTGCGATCAGTTCTAAGTTGAACAGGAGCTGTGTTCAAGTTGATTTGTTGCAGAAGTGAAATTCATTAACACGTGGAATGTGTTTTGAGACCGCTAAACTTCAAGGAATTTTCGGCCAAAATTAAAACGATTGCCAGGGGTTTAACATTTTTAATCAAATTGTGCCAAGCATTGAAATTTCTCCAAACAATACAGACATGGCCTTTTTTTAACTTGATATACCTGTCGTGTGGAATTGACATTTTGTCTATTGATTGGTCATTTTTGCTTTACGTAATATTTTTTTTTGCTTTACCTTAATGGCACGTACCGCCCATATTAAACAGATCAATTAAGGAAAAATTCGTCAAACAATAAATGTATTGCAATCAATTCAAAACAATAGAATGTGGTCAGGTCAGCGCGAAAAATATTATCCGAATTAGAGTAAACTTTAATGTAACAAAAACAACATATTATTCGGTGTCCAGACGACAACTCAAGAAATGCCCGTTGTCAGTGGCACACCCAGGATTTTGCTTTTGCAGGGCTCTCGATTTATTTTTCAAAAACCAATTCTTGTGCTTTTTTTTTGGGGGGGGGGCTATTTTGATGCTGGTGGCGACACTTACACCCCTATTATACTACTCAAACATAGGCCAAATACATGTACATATCACCCGTGGTCAAATTTTGGGATCAAAAACAAAAAAAATCCCCCTCCCCAAAAAAATTGTTAACTTCTTGGAGGTGGGGGGGGGGGGGCTCAAGGTGTTCGAAAAGTAGATCGAAATGGATTTTAAAAAATGATGTTTTGCTTCATTTGTGTGAAACACCAGATGCAAGAATTTTGAGCTGTTATCATCGACAAATCAATTATACTTGATGTCTTGCGCCACATCGTTCTATTTTTATGTGTAAATTGGTGTATACGTGCTTTTTGGGTGGTGGCACTTTGAATTGATATGGTCTAGCATTACATGAGCTGTCTAATGAGACATCACAAGAACAAAAATCGGCCCCTGACTAGTAATTAATTAATTAATTAATTTCAACTTTTGATTTAAGAGCGGGACGCTCCTATTTCGTTCTGAGCAGTGTGCTAAAATTACTGGAGCGCGCCATTTAAAACCAATTTTTAAAAATGTATAAAGGCTAGCTTCAAGACAAACAAAAAACCAAGCAAATTTATTTGTTACATGACGTTATGCTTTAAACTTCGTTCGGAAAAGGAAATCGAAATTTTGAAAAAGCACGTACAGTATATACCGACTTTACGATGTGTTTTTACTCCTTTAGATTTAATCCCTGCAAACTTTGGCCCGAACCGCACTTACAAAAAAACACAGGCAGTTTATCTAAACTTTATATGTTTTATAAAAAAAAAACCTTTCAAAAATGTCTTTGAGTGAAATATTGACACGTATTTGATGGTTATTGCTTTGGTAGCTCATCAGTTTCTTATTATGTAATTTTGCCCAAATGTAAATATATTTTTGTCTTATATTTTACAAAGAATAATTTGTACAGTTTACTCTCAAAGAAAATGTATTTACAGCAATATTTAATTTGCGGAATGATTTTTAATTTTCATCACAGCCTACAGAATGTTTTCGCCACATTTGTCGGGAAAAAACTTGTTATGCACATTCATGTACTTTTACAAGTAGTACACTTAATATTTTGAATTATTCAGATCAACCTGCTCAATTGATTTTAGCAAATCCAGAAGTTAAGGATAGTGAGAAGGCAAGAAATAAAAAGAATGAATTTAATGATATCAAGTGAAGTTGTTTAATTTGTTGCGTGTTATTATCTTTCGTCTGTTATTTCTTTTTAGTTGGGGGGAAGCTACACAGAACAAAAACGAAAGTAGGAGGAAAAGTGAAATAGAAAAATGGGAAAACAATTAGAATGATTATATTAGAAACATTGAAAGAAAATATAGGCCTAGTACTTGAATTTTCCCATAAGTTCACCATTACAGAGAGTTTCTTTCACCATTAAGGGGGTAAATATCAGATATTATGATGAAAGGGAAAACAAAGGAGTAATTATTAAAAGCAAATATTAAAACATAATAGAAAAAAAACATATACCCATAGGATTCGAACCCGGGCCGCCGGATCGCGAGTGCCGCTCCGTGCAGCAAACCTACTAACATTTCAAGGTTTTAAGTGTGTTTTTGTCAGTGTTAAACAACTGGGATTTGTTTGGGCTTAACACTTGCACAAGCCTAGACACTCGTAGACGCAACTCACAGTCATAGGAAGAAGTAATTATGGGTTTCACTCTAATAAAACCATTTAAGGAGATGATATTTCACTGAGGAAACGGAGATTGTTTAAACTGCAACAATTCTGCAGAAATTAATGAACTAAAAGTGGTACTGGTGTAGATTTATGCATAAAGTGGACGTGTTCAACGGATGCAGGGAAGGCCATTTCTTTTGTTAATTTCCTTTGTTCGATCCGGCGTTAACAATAAAATGTTTCCATTGAGGCGAAAGGATTAAACGCCGCTATCTTTTTCCACGCTTGAGTGCATCTGAATTGGTGTTTTTCAAGCGGAAAATCACGAAATACAGCGCTTATACAGGATTTTAACCCACAAAACGATACTTTTGCAGAGGAAATTGCATACTAAACAAAACTGTAGTTTCAAAATGCAAAAATTCGCCGTATTAAGAAAATCCGTCGAATTTTTTGGTTGCGCCAAGCAAAAACTTTCCGATTTCCAACGTAGGTGGCGCTATATATATTTCGTTAACAGTACAGGTGTTCAGAGTGCAGTGCCTGATGTAATTAGGCGTTTAATTATGAGATTGTGGGACATAAAGCTGTCGATTTAGGAGATCAGAATTTCATCCGAGGGGACAGAGTTTCACACTGCGGCCCCTAGAGGTATTCGTACCGCTGGGGGCGCTCAACAATAGTCGCCCGTAGCGGTACGTACCGCTGGAGGCGACCAACACAGTCGCCCGTAGAGGTACGTACCGCTGGGGTCGACTCGCCCGTAGCGGTATACCCTAGCGATAAACCGCTGGGGGCGACCAACAATAGTCGCCCCTAGAGGTATTCGTACCGCTGGAGGCGACCAGCAGTCGCCCCTAGAGGTACGTACCGCTGGGGGCGACTCGCCCGTAGCGGTATACCCTAGCGATAAACCGCTGGGGGCGACCAACAATAGTCGCCCCTAGAGGTATTCGTACCGCTGGAGGCGACCAACAGTCGCCCCTAGAGGTACGTACCGCTGGGGGCGCTCAACAATAGTCGCCCGTAGCGATATACCACTGGGGGCGACCAACACAGTCGCCCCTAGGTGTTCGTACCGCTGGAGGCGACCAACAGTCGCCCCTAGAGGTACGTACCGCTGGGGGCGCTCATCAATAGTCGCCCGTAGCGATATACCGCTGGAGGCGACCAACACAGTCGCCCCTAGGTATTCGTACCGATGGAGGCGACCAACAGTCGCCCCTAGAGGTATTCGTACCGCTGGAGGCGACCAACAGTCGCCCCTAGAGGTACGTACCGCTGGGGGCGCTCATCAATAGTCGCCCGTAGCGATATACCGCTGGAGGCGACCAACACAGTCGCCCCTAGAGGTATTCGTACCGCTGGAGGCGACCAACAGTCGCCCCTAGAGGTACGTACCGCTGGGGGCGCTCAACAATAGTCGCCCGTAGCGATATACCGCTGGGGGCGACCAACACAGTCGCCCCTAGGTATTCGTACCGATGGAGGCGACCAACAGTCGCCCCTAGAGGTATTCGTACCGCTGGGGGCGCTCAACAATTGTCGCCCGTAGCGATATACCGCTGGGGGCGACTCGCCCGTAGCGGTATACCCTAGCGATATACCGCTGGGGGCGACCAACACAGTCGCCCCTAGAGATACGTACCGCTGGGGGCGACTCGCCCGTAGCGGTATACCCTAGCGATATACCGCTGGGGGCGACCAACAATAGTCGCCTGTAGCGGTATACCGCTGGGGGCGACCAACACAGTCGCCCCTAGGTATTCGTACCGCTGGAGGCGACCAACAGTCGTTGAAAAAAGGAGAATAAGTTGGCCGCTATACGAGATAATCCTCAGTTTCAACATTTGGCGCACGTGTTAAACGGATGCAGGGAAGGCCATTTCTTTTGTTAAATTCCTTTGTTGAATCTTGCGTTCACAATAAAATGTTTCCATTGAGGCGAAAGGATTAAACGCCGCTATCTTTTTCCACGCTTGAGTGCATCTGAATGGGTGTTTTTCAAGCGGAAAATCACGAAATACAGCGCTTATACAGGATTTTAACCCACAAAACGATACTTTTTGTAGAGGAAATTGCATACTGAATAAAACTGTAGTTTCAAAATGCAAAAATTCGCCGTATTAAGGAAATCAATGACGAATTTTTTGGTTGTGCCAAGCAAAAACTTTCCACTTTCCGACGTAGGTGGCGCTATGTATATTTCGTTCACAGTACAGCATGTACAGTATGCCTCTTGCCGGGAATTTGGCCCGCGCCAGCCATCGAGGCGGGACACTGCGGTAATTTCCACACGGGGAATATCCGAAGATTTTCGCAGAAAATCTCGAAAAACAGGCTCTACAGAAACGCTAGAAACTCAGAAAAGACATTTCTGTACATTATTAAACCCAATAAACATCCCTGTTGAATTGAAATTCCACACTAGTGCAAAACTCATAAATACTTATCGTATTTATTAGCATCTATATTTTTACTTAATTTTTTAATATTTCTCGCCATATTTTGTATCAGGTCTATAGTCTACCAGACCTAACCCCCACGCCCCACCTATTTAAAACGGACCCCGCCCCTTAATGTCTATAAGTATGAGTGTCGAGCACACGCTGGGCCAATATTTCAGTACACGCGCACGAATGAAATATATATAGCGCCGCCTACGTTCGAATGGGGAAAGTTTTTGCTTGGAACTGCCAAAAAAATTGTCATTGATTGTCTTAATACGGCGAATTTTTGCATTTTGAAACTACAGTCTTGTTCAGAATGCAATTTCCTCTGCAAAAAGTATCGTTTTGTGGGATAAAATGCTGTATAAGAGCTGTAATTCGTGATTTTCCGCTTGAAAAACACCCATTCAGATGCACTCAAGCGCAGAAAAAGATAGCGGCGTTTAATCCTTTCGCCTCAATGGAAACATTTTATTGTTAACGCCAGATTCAACAAAGGAAATGAACAAAGAAAATAGACTCCCTTGCATTCGCTGGACAGGTCGTCTTCGTTCTAAGCCTATTACGGTACACGTGCACAACAGAAATAGAATTGCAAAACGCCTTTAGACAAAACTAACCGGCTCAGGAGTCTTTTGTAGTGTGTGTCTATATAGCTAGAGATGCAGTTCCATTCAATTTCAATAGCCGCAGGGCTCAGCCTTTCAGAAGGAATTTGAATATATGAATATTCAGTTTATATCTCAGCTACGTGGAAATGTACGCCCTTTTTTGTAAAGTTTTGGTAGACTTTGTATATCAAGTAATATATAAAATTATTCACCCATCCCTGCCCTTCATATGACCCCTGGTAATAGATATAACACGGTATTAATTTATTTATATTTAATAAAAAGAAAACTGGTACGCCAAAGAAAGGACAATAATCAAAATATCATTTTTTTTTCTCAATAAAAGTTTATTGTGTACATGATCATGTAAAGGGAACTCTAATATCAATGTCTAAATCGAAACTGTGTACCAATCAAAACTTTGCTAGTAACATGTTATACATGAAAATCAATAGAAGTTATATAGTTATATGAATTTTGTGCGTGCATGAGGCCCCAGCAAAGTCAAACCTTTCTTCTAAAAACTTCTTTCTAAATTTTCCATGAAAACAGTCTTTATAATATGGAATTCGTTTGTTTTAGTATGCTTCCAGTTGCATATTGCTGCTATGGGGTTTGGCTTTTTAAAAATACAATGTACAACTGGAATTAAAGTCAACTTTACATTCATCAAAATTTACAAGGTGCCTACACATTATCCAATTATGAGACCATTTAAATATGCATATTAATGGTAACAGATTACGGAGTTTCATGTTATATTGACATGGAATGTTAGGCAAATAAGTAAACACAATCGGAACATAATCATTGTCTGTTATTCACAAGTAATTATACACAATATGTAGCTGTTTAATCAGTTGTTCTTTCCGGGTTCTTACTGTACACTTTAACATTTTAAAAACAGCTGCACTTGAAACCCATACATTAAAAAATACTCACGAAATCAATCATAAAATATACTTTTGTATTTCAGATAACAGTGTTCAATTGTTGGTGTATACATGCTTTTTGTGGTGTAGCACCCGGAAAATAGATTTTCAAATTAAATTGATATTTTTTTCTAGCATAACATTAGTTACGAGCATTCCAATGAGACATCGCACCCACAAAAAATCGGCCCACGACTTTAGTAATCAATTAATTGATTTCAACTTTTGAATTAAGAGCGGGACGCTCCTAATTCATTCTGATTATAGTGTGCGCATTTTCTGAACTGGAGTACGCCATTTCAAACCAATTTTTAAAACGGTATAAAAGCCTGCAAAAACAAACAAGCAAATTTATTTGTTACATGACATTATTTTCCTTTAAATTTTGTTTGGAAAAGAAAATCGAAATTTTGAAAAAGCATGTATATACCAACTTTAAATTCCACATCAAAATATTTTCAACATCTCACTTTCCACCAAAATAAGAAACAATTGTAAAAATTATGAATAAGCAAAATAAAAACCCGCTTTTTTTTCCTTTACCATATTTTACTCGGCTTACTGCATCAATTCAAGAACATTTTTTTTAAATAGTAATTAAAAATTGCTAAAATGTCAAACATTATATAAATTTCATTTGCCTATTTCAGATAAATGGAATTTCCACATTTGATTTGTATCACAAGATAAAACATACACATATACACCTATTTCAAATATACACATATTTCAAACAAAACCAAGCATTCAAAGACAGATCATTATTTGCACTTTTGATATTAGCATTACACTATGATCATCACGAATGTTACCATATCAAATTATTTGAATGTTGGTTATTTAGTTTCTTAATTTAAATACATTTCCAAACAGATTGTGAAAAGTTAAAGTATCCCTACTTTGAACCTTAATTAGGAAATGGTTGCCAGACTATTGAATAAGCAAAATGAAAACCAACATTCAGTTTCTTCACTACGTATTACACAGCTTACAATTGCAATTGCTCAATAACATTAAATAGTCATTCAACGCTAAATTTAGTCGCCTTTTTCAGATAATTGGAATGTCAACATGGATTTTTAAAAACACAGATACTGAAATTCTTGTGGAGTCATTTCTTTTAATTCTAGTGTAGTAAAAAAAATTGCGTTTGAAAATCTAGTTTCAAAATGCTCCTATTTTAACCAAAATTAATTTCCTGGGCTTAAATTCGGACTCAATATCCCTTGCATAAATACTTCACTCGAATTTGCAACACATCAACACATCTTAGAAAATTCCTAGTTTTTGAGTTAAATCCATATATCTATTTCGTGATAACCTTGTGGAGACGTATTCACCTATAGTAATTGCCCTGTGGAGACGTATACAATCTTGTGTTCCCTATTATACCCATGTCTCCACAGGGTACCGTGTACCAGGTCATTTTACTCAATTGTCTTCAATCAGCTCTCATCCTTTGACATATAATACAATATTGACTAAGAATAAAGCTCTTGTAGTGATATACCAGTTACAAATTAAACGTAATTATGAATGGGATTAGGCTCTTTGACAAAGTACAGAAAAATACAACATAGATTTGTATCTAGGAGTTTCACACACATGATAAGACACACATACACATATGTTTCAAACAACACCATGCGTTTACCATAAAACCCAAACATTTCATACATTTTAGGCAAGGATGACAGGAATATAAATATTTCAAAAATGTGTAGGCTTTGTTATATTTCTAAATATAAACACATTTCTAAATAGAGTGCATGGCCAATTCTAAAATTTTCAGTAAATGAAAAAAAATGCACTGATTTTATTTTTAAAGATTGAGTGGAGTTTGAAAGTTAGGCCCTGAGTGGCCGACGTCAAGCAGGTGAGAAAGCTACGAAGTGACCAGTCGTTCCTAAAATCGTCATTTTATACTCCTTGCAAAAATGTACGCCTTCCCAATTCGAACAGACCAAATCCTATTTAAAATCCCCAAATTATCAAAATCATCTAGAGGCAGATCCAGGAATTGTTGCAGGGGTGGGAGGGGGGGGGGGTTGTCAGGCCAGTCAGATTTGTTTATGTCCGATTGTTGCGGAGGGGCAGACATATTGGTCATGCAGCACGTTCTTACTTATGCACTTATGTTAGAAACTTTGTTTTTGGGGTGTCACAGCAGGGGGAGGGGTGTTTCGACCCCCCCCCCCTCAAATCGGGTTTGGGGAATTCATCAATCTTTAGTAACATTTGTTTTCTCAAGTGAAAATATTTCAGTTCTGTGTTTTAAGAACTTTTTCCCTTCAAATGTGCAACCTTCACTGATCTAAACAAATAAATACAAAGTCTTCAGAAACGCCAAAAAAACCCAAAAAAACCCAAACCCTGACAGATGTTGTACCACTCAGATTCAGATTGTTTGCAGGACAAACGATGTGACGTTCATATATTTATAAATAAAAAGTTTGAAAATCCATTCACAAATTCGCCCAAATGTTAAAACATAACCTAGTTAAAGCTCGGATCTTGCACTATGACACAGTCAGTTTTATTTTACGAGGAAGCAAGTTTGTCCAAAAACCTATTAAAATTACAAAACATTAGAAGCACCTTAGCACTTGATCATATCACTGGAAGTTGGATCCATACATTTTAAAAAAATAATTGGTAACATAAGATTGTATTTCTTGAGTCAACTAGCCACTTTTTGTACAATTTATTGTGTTTGATATTTTAATATGCGGCCTGGCCAAGGGCAGATCCAGGGAGGGGGGGGGGGGCAACGGGGGCCATGGCCCACCCCCCCCCCCAAAAAAATGAACCCAATTTGTTTGTTTTTTTAAGTGACAGTCACTGCATACACCACACCCTTTTCCTCAACAAAAAAATGGGTTAAAAAAGGTCAGAAATTGCCTCAGATCGTACCACAGAGCATCTAGAATCCAAATTATTTTAGGGGCTTTTAAGCGGGCCTCGAACCCCTTGCCGTAATTTTTTGGCCCCACTTTTTGGGGCACCAAATTTTTTTTTTGGCCCCCCAAAAATTGTGTTCTGGATCCGCCCATGGGCCTGGCCTAGCTTGACGCTCCATGCTTCTCCAGCATACAATGCACAGCAAATAAAAAAAAACAACTTTTAACGGAGGGAAGCAAATGCCCAAAACAGAAACAAAGAATTTTTAATTTCATTAAAATAAAACCTGGAAATTGTTGAAAGTCCGTTACGAGAACAAACTCTATACCTCTACTGCAGCGCTGTAGGGAGGTGGTTCTGTAGGCCAATTTGGCTGCATGTTGACCGGATGACTGTTTTCACCAAGATCGAATGCGCTGTTTGTCATTCCGGCATGATGGGTAGGCGAGGTCATTCCCGCATGATGGGTAGGCGAGATATTCTGGTCTTCTCCAGACTGCATCCTGGCAAACTCAAGGAACACCTGAAAGAATAAGATATGATCAAATATCAAATCAAGACAATGTCATGCATCAGCGGAAAGAAGCGAATGTAAAAAACCTTTAATCATGATTTTACATGATGGAATTTTGTGCTGTGGAGACTTTAATTCAATACTGAGGATTAGTCACAAGCTTGCTGAGACATCTGACCCCTCAACCACAATGCTTGCCGGGGTCGGCTAGCTGATTAAAATCTGAATTTGTCCTTGAATTTACAACAATGGTAGTAATAAAGTACCTGTTCAAGAGAAGCCTGGCTGAAGCTGTATTCCTCGATGTTCAGTGACTCTTTGCCTGAAAGAGACCCAAAGAAAAAAGTAATGTTGTGGATATGCCCTCTGAAAGAATGGAGCACATAATTCTGCAACATTCATACTGATTATAACACCAGCATCTTTCTCGGACAGGGTAGAAATTTAATGAGGATAAATTTCTGCTTCTGGGCAGTGCTCCCATTTGATAGTGGATTAGAGCGAGGGAACTTCCAAGACAATTTAAGGCAGTTCAAGGTTCAGGGGCAGATTTGGGGAAAACAAAAAATCCACCAAACAATTCGGGTCATTCATTGCAGTGCGCCACCTAGAGTTTGCCATGGAGGGTCAATTTTTCAAGTTTACGGTCGATAAAACACGGCCCATTTGAATGAGTGCCAGTAGACAACTGGAGCTAATTTGTTGTAGATTGGGCATAGCGTTCTGCCGCTATACAAAAAAACACCATATTGATAAAAAGAAAAGAAAATGGGCAAACATATACTCGAATCATATGCTTACGAAAGTACTGACAGAGGAAAAACTAACAATTTCAAATGTCCTACACTGCGAATTTGTCAACCATCTCCCACAATGCCCTGGAAAAAATGAGCTCTCCGTGGCAAACTCTTAGAGGCGCCACTGCATTGTGAATAGAATAAGTAGAGGATTTGAGGTTTCCAAGGGCACCAGAACAACATAAGATGTCTGGTATATGTTCGTATTTGCCTTGAGTCGTCACTGATCCTTACAACACCCACTTTTTTTGTCCAACATAAAATAATTTGGAACAAAACCTCAGGAATTCCAGATTTCAAAAGAGATTCTTTAAAAATTCTGAAATCAGGAGAACAAAAATCCAGACAAAAATCTGGAAATCAGGCAAAAGTCCTGACCAAACATTTTCTAAAATCTGGAAAAATCATGACAAAATATTCCTGAAATCCGGAAAAATCCTGAAAAAAAATCCTGATAAATTTCAGCCATGCTACATACCTTGTTCAAGCACAGCAAAGACCGTAGACAGCGACTTAACGTCTCTGCTGGGGATCTTGTACGTCACACGCTCCCCGAAGCTCTCCATGACCTCAGCGCTGGGGAAGACCTTCCTGATCTGGTTGTCCAGCGACGCCAAGAGTCCCTCCAGTAGCTGGACTGCCTGGCCGCTGGTGTGGTCCATGGAGTAGTAAGCTGGGCCCGGGTTGAGCTTGACTTCCAGGCTGTAGCCACGGCCGTACTTGCCCTTCAGATGCTGAGTTGTACCGAGACACCTGACGAGATTTACAAGGAAAGAAATAAGAATAGACTACATTAGGCCCCCCCCCCCTCAAAAAAAGTCTCCAGTTTCTGGTCTGTACACGCATCGCCGTAGCCAAAATTGAAAAACAAAATTCTCAATGTAAGATGATGTTACCTTTTTTGAGCAAGCTCCATTCCAGAAACCGGAGACATTATTTTTTTTGGCCTTAAAACTTGGCTTAAAAAATGACCGTTCCCGAGCTCAGCGAAGTTTGCGGACTAAATTTGGTCCTGAGTTACCTGCCAACAGCCAGCTCGGCAGGCTAATTTGCATCTCATGGCAATGAGCCTTTGTTATGCTAATTATATGCTAATTTGCTACAGCTGCTGACTTTGCAGAGAATGCGTACCTATCATACGCAGAGCAAGCGTAGCTATCATATCGGCGCGGCACTCCGGTAATAATTTTTAGGCTTTTCTGCAAGGCGCTGTATTCCCGAATATTTTCCCGAGGTTTCTTTTTTCATAGATTTGGTTTTTTTCATAGGCAGCAACTTTTCTGACACATTAGTGTTTGTTAAATTTTGCAAAGTCAAATTCAAGTTGCTGAAATTGGAAAGACAACTTCCTACCGCAAGTTTCTTTGCCCTTGGGAAATATTTTAACTTGATCAGATGACACCCTGCAGTATGCAGTTATCACATAATTTTTTGTAAATCAGTGTCGGGTCATCCTTGCGACGACACAGAACAGTCAGCGACTGGTTTTTCAAGATCAAGCTGCACCCGAGTTACGACCAAGTGCATAAATTATTTACTTGAAATTATTTATAAATTATTGACTTGTCTTCTTATGAGACTTACATCAACTTTCCAAGGACCATGATTCCAACCCGAGAGCACACAGCGTCCGCTTCCTCCATGGAATGTGTCGTCAAGATGGCTCCCTGGTCGCCACGGAAACTGGAAATGATGATGTTCCTGCACAGCAAATTTACAAATAAACAACCAAAGTGAAATGCTTCAAGTATTTATCCTTTTTTTTTTTTTTTTGGAACTCTACAACCCTCTCAAAAACGCTTTGCGAGCAGACTGGCTCCCGGTCTGTACGTTATCGATGCTGATTGTGGGGCCGGAACCAGCCTTCCCCATGAGAATTATCGTCCGACAGCCAATGAGCTCCGTGCGCCGGCCAATGAAAGAGGGCGCCCTTTTACCTAGCAAAGACGTCCCATGGGCGAGACATTTAGCTGGTTGACGCGCACCGTTCCTTGTGTGTGGCGCACGTACACCAGGGGATTTGTACTTTGTACATGCAGTGGTATGGCCGCGCGTCGCGGCAAAATTGCAGTCAGGCAAGATGGCGTCGGTCGGTCACCCCCAACTGTACTTTGTTTGCCGGTGAGGGAGTACTTGTGAACGGAGTGGATCATTTGAAAATTGTAACATAATAATTCAATAAGCTTTGGCTGTTTTGGGGTCGGTGTCGCATTCGAAAGTGAATATCTTTTGTGATTGCAAGAAAAATGGTAATTTAGAGAAGGAATGATTGTTGGGTTAAAACTGTAACTTAAACAGATTTTACTTTGTACCTAGATGAATGGTTAATTTTGTTACAAGTAATGTTACTTACCAGACAAACCGCTTGGAGCTTGGATCCATGCCAGTCGATGGTTCGTCCAAAAACACAATTTTGGGCTTTCCAAGCATGCTGATAGCGAAGCACAGCTGTCGAGAAAAAATTGACACGGAATGCTAATTATATGAATGACGTAAGAATCATTATGAATGACGTAAGATTTGTACAACTTCACGTTTCAAACAAAACCTTTAATCTTCTTGACAACCATCATCACAATTTGGGCGTATCACAATGCAGTGCGCCACAAAGAGTTTGCCATGAAGAGTTCATTTTTTCCAGTGCATTGCCGGAAATGGTCGACAAATTCGCAGCACGGGACATTTGAAATCGTTACTTTTCCGGTCAGTAGTTTCGTAAGCGTATTATTCGAGTATCGGTTTGCCCTTTTCTTTTCTTTTTCCAGAACGCTATGCCTAAAACTACAACAAAATTAGCTCAAGTTGCCTACTGGCACTCATTCAAATGGGCCGTGTTTTGTTGACAGTAAAGTTGAAAAATGGATGGCAAACTCTTGGTGGCGCACTGCATTGTGAATCACCCAAATTGTAAAGAATTTCAAAGCCTGATGTAATGTATATCTTCTACTATATCACCACACTAGGGGACAGCAAATTTGAATTTTTGAATTTTGTTATTTTTGTTATGTACCTTCCTCTTGGTTCCTCCAGATAACTCCTTTGCCTTTTTCTTAGCATGCTCGCTGATGCCGACCGCATCCATGAAACTGCAACGGAAAGGAATATTGTTGAAGTTTATTTCATTGCAAGGACATTTTTGGCAAGGGGAAGATTTTTTAATTAAAGTAAGGCAAAAAAAAACAGTCCTGCTTCCGATTACGTGGCATTGGAAAATAGGCTAGGTAGGTAGGGATATTTTTTGTTTACCAATTTTTTTTGTATACGATCATTTGGAGGCGTCTGCGTGTAGTGAAGGGAAAAGGTAGTAATGGATGGTTTTGGATGTTTTTTCTCATTTTTCCCCAAACAAAATAAAGCATAGGGGCTGTCAGAATAGAGTAGGTAGGGAAACCGGAAGCAGAGGGTTTTTTTTTTGGGGGGGGGGGGCCTAAGTACGAACGAATGGACTTGTTTTAACAGGTCTCAACCAAGACCACTTATTTATATAAACAATGGTACAACCCTTGATATAGACCTCAATTGGTCTTAAAAATCATGTTATAGATATTTTGCATCAGAGAGATGTAAATATATTGCTTTTATTTTTAATATATCAGGTTTTTCTTTCGCTGACATAAGTTTTAACTACTAGAGCACCAACTCACTGCACAAATGTGAGCCTGCTGGGTGCATCCATATTTGTGCAAAAAGCTATGGAAAACTCGATATTTAGTACAGCTTTAATACTGTTATTTGCATATCTGTGTTTGCAGTCTATACAGGTGCATTATTGAAGCCGATACGTCTAAAACCGAAACGTACAATTGTAATAGTATCAGACTATAGAGGGCGCTAGTCATGTTCTAGATAGTTCTCGAGTTCATGTTGTCAGGCAATAAAAGAGTAGCCACAGATTTCACCAAAGTTGGAGGTCATCCCGACTCTATGTAAATCCACCACCCATTACATGGTGGCAGCGCGGTTCTTACCTCGTCATTGGCGCTACTGACATTCATATCGTCGCCTCAAAAAGGTGAGATTTTGACGCGAAAACTTGCCACACATTGTACGTAAATGACTGAGTAATTATTGCACGTGTAACGGTGTATACAGAGACTGTGTGTATGTACAGTAGCCTCGTGTCGCCTGTGTGTATAGCTTAGGATCGTCACGGTGCAGCATATACTGATACTCGCATAGTTTGAACTGAACATACAATAGGAACTATGACGGACTCAGTCACTCCTCGAATGGCCTGGGATGACCCAGATTTGCCCAGTTCCATACAAATTTTTCGACAACAATGTGAACTGTATTTCTCTGTGAAGAATGTCAAAACAGAGAAACAAGTCGACCATATTCTTCTCTTCATGGGACCTACTGGACTTCGCATGTATAATTCATGGAGCTTACCTGATGCTGACGCGAAAAAGCCTGATGTGGTCTGGGATCGCTTCGCTGCACAAATCACTCCGAGAACAAATTTCCGTGTTGCTCGACTGTACTTGCAGAAATTCCAGCAGAAGGATCGCGAATCTGTTGACGACTATATGTCACGACTAAAACTACATGCTCAAACATGTAAATTCCGCGATGACAAGGAATATGCGGACAGAATCATCGAACAGTTCATCGCTGGAACGCGTCACCCAGACCTGCAAAAGCAACTATTGGCTCGCGATGACACTTTGACCATTGATCAGTGTTTGGATATCGCTCGCACCCATGAAGCATCTCTATCGCACATGGAACAGCTTAATAGTGTTCATCATGGACCTTCCTCCGTTGATGCACTACAACGCCGACGCACATGCAGAAACTGTGGTAGACAACACCCCTTCAGACCTCGCGACTTATGCCCCGCCTACAACACAACTTGTGATAACTGTGGCAAACGTAATCATTGGAGAAATGTGTGCAAGTCCCGACACCAATCTGATGATTCCACACGTGGCCGACAAAACCAACGTACTCCACGGGATACTCGTCGTCGCTCACAATCGCAGTCACGGTCCAAGTCACGACAACGCCGTTCTCAACGCGACATGCACATGCTTGCAGACAGTGCCCCACCGAGTGGAGACATTGACGTTCCATTCGAACAGCTTACGCTTGATATTGTCGTATCTGCCATTCGTCCAAACAAACGCGATCGCGACGAAGCCTACACTTATGTCCAACTGCGACAAGATAAAGAACGCCGTGTTATCAATCTACACGCGAAGGTGGACACAGGTGCCCAGACAAACACCATTCCCGTTCGCATTTATCGTCGAATGTACCCAAGTCATCTGGACTCTGATGGATTTCCGCGCAAAGGACATCTTGCTGACTCAGGTGCTGTTCTCAAGGCATACAATGGCACAGAAATTAAGCAGTACGGCACACTGACACTCCCATGTAAACACACCCAGTCAGAATGGCACAATGCTGTGTTTCATGTCTGCGAGACTGATGGTCCGGCTATCATTGGTCTTCGTACAGCTCTTCAGTTGAACATTGTCGCTCTAAACTGTTCGGTTGAATCGCACGCTCAGTCTGACGGAAATGTTACGTCACAGCACCAACCGATTCGTTCCGTTGAGGATCTACTCTCCGCGTACCCAGAACAGTTTGATGCACTTGGAGATTTTCCGGGTGCCTATCACATTGTGCTTCGTGAAGGTGCACAACCTGTCGTGCATGCACCACGTAAGTGCTCCATTCATCTCCGCGATGAACTTAAGTCAGAGTTGGACAAAATGGAAGCACAGGGTGTGATCCGACGTGTGACCGAGCCCACCGATTGGGTTAGTAGCATCGCGATTTCACGCAAAGCTAATGGACAGTTACGCGTTTGTTTGGATCCCAAAGACCTTAACAAGGCACTCATGCGATGTCATCATAAGACACCAACTCTCGAAGAGATCACGCACAAACTTGCTGGCGCAAAGGTCTTCAGCAAAATGGACGCCAAACACGGTTACTGGTCCATCCATATCGATGAGGACAGCTCACTGTTGACGACTTTCAATAGCCCCTTCGGTCGCTATTGTTACAAACGCATGCCGTTTGGCCTGGCAGTTAGTCAGGATATTTTCCAACATCGGATGGATCAGATACTCGAACAGTGTGACGGCGTGATCGGAATCGCAGACGACATCATTGTCTTTGGAGACTCGGAACAGTCTCATGACAAGAACCTTCGTAAGCTCATGACTGTTTCTGCAGCAAACGGTCTGAAGTTCAACAGTAGCAAGTGCGCGATAAAGGACAAACAGATCACATTCTTCGGCATGGTGTACGACGCGCAGGGTGTCCACCCTGACCCAGCTAAAGTGCATGCAATCAAGGCCATGCCACCCCCTCCCGACAAGACCCAACTCCGTGAGTTTCTTGGAATGGTAACGTACTTAAGTCCATTCATCCAGCACTTGTCGAGCCACACTGCAGATTTACGCGAGCTACTCCGCAATGACTGTGAGTATGTGTGGTCTGCAAGTCACCAGCAGTGCTTCGAGAAAGTACGCGATTTGATCTGCGACTCTGCTACGTTGCGATATTTCGACCCCAACAAACCCACGACAATTCAGGTGGATGCATCGTCACGTGGTTTGGGTGCCACCTTGATGCAGGAAGGCGAACCAATCGCATATGCATCAAAGGCACTCAGTAGTGCTGAGACAAGATACGCGAACATAGAGCGAGAACTGTTGGCGGTTGTTTTCGGTTGTGAGCGTTACCATACGTATGTCTATGGTAAGCATTTCACGATCGAGTCTGACCACAAACCGCTTCAGATGATTCATCAGAAACCTCTCACATCTGCACCACCTCGCCTCCAGCGTATGCTCATGCGTCTTCAGCCATACAACTTCACTCTGCAATACCGGCCCGGCAAAGAGGTTCCCGTTGCTGACAGCTTATCACGCTCTCCAACGACTGACGGTACACATATTCCGTTAGACATTCAGATAAACCTCGTGCACTTCACTGCCGATCGACTTGCAGCTGTCAAACGCGAGACGGAACGAGATCCCATACTTCAGGAACTCAAACAGATCATCATATCCGGTTGGCCAGATCGGATGAAGGATCTCCCAGCTCCCCTCCGACCATATTGGTCATTTCGCGATGAGCTCTCAATCGCTGATGGCATCCTTATGAAAGGATGTCGTGTTGTCATACCTACAGCCATGCATACCTACACGCTGAACAAGCTGCATGAGGGTCATCAGGGTGCAACCAAGACGAAGCTCCGAGCGAAAGACACTGTGTATTGGCTCAACATGAATCAAGACATAGATCATGTTGTGAGTCAATGCCCTACATGTCAGGAACATCAACGGTCGCAAACCAAGGAGACTCTACTTCCACACGAGCTGCCGACGCGACCATGGCAAATACTTGGAACTGACCTATTCCACTTTGAGGAAAATGAGTATCTCATGATAGCTGACTATTACTCTAAATTTCCTCTGGTTCGCAGAATGCCTGCAAACTGCACAAGTGGTGCAGTGATTGATGCCACTCAGCAAATCTTTTCCGAGCATGGTGTGCCGGAGAAGATTATTAGCGACAATGGTCCACATTTTGCCTCTGCCGCCTACAAAGTGTTTGCTGAAGGATGGGGCTTTACACATGTAACGTCTTCGCCTCATTTCCCACGGTCGAATGGGTTCGTCGAAAGAATGATACAAACTGTCAAGCGTACAATGACCAAAGCAAGAGCCAGTGGTCAAAACATCAGCATGGCTCTTCTATGCCTTCGGACAACCCCAGTGGACAGCAAACTTCCAAGCCCTGCAGAACTGCTCTGCGGTAGAAAGGTTCAGAGCAACCTTCCTGTTGTGATTCAGAATACCTCGGAACGCAAGGACCAGACATACCAACGCCTACAGGACAGACAAGCACAACAAAAAGCCTACCATGACAGATCAGCTCATGACCTCAAGCCACTTCACCCAGGTCAACTAGTTCGTGTACAGGATCCACGAACTGGGTTGTGGACACCAGCTCAGATAAAACAGCGCTGTGAAGAACCACGTTCTTATGTCATAGTGACACCCAATGGTCGCGAACTTCGACGCAATCGCCGCCATCTTCGTGACATTGAACCTGTCAAAAAACGTGTCACATTCGAAGATGACACTTCACCGTCTCGTAACAGAGAAGTACGGGACACCTCGAAAACTCCCACTATCACGCGATCAGGTCGGCAAGTCAAACCACCAAAGAGACTTGATCTGTGAACAGTTGTGTGAACATTATCAGTTTAGCACCACCATTTTTTTTTACTCTTATTGTTATTGTACTCTTGTTTTCATGGATATGCAGATGACTACACTAAACACATGAAAACCAGATTATTTTTCTTTCTTTTTCTAAGATGCAGAAGTCATGCAAAGATTATTTTATTCATTATTTCCTACATTTGTTTGTTTTCAAAAGACAACCAAATTTTTTTTTCACCTTGTATTCAGTAAGACTACAGAGACAGATTCATATAGCACCAGAGAGCATTTTGTTTTTCAGGTTAACAACTGATTTGTGGGGTTTTTTTTGGACCTGTTGGAAGTAATGGCACACAAGAAAATGACCTTTATTTTTTGTTTTGTTCATCTTTCCTCTGCAAAGAGATTTTGAGATATCACATTAGCTCTGGAAAACGTGTTAAAGCAAAGGAACTCTCATTACCCCATCTTTACCAATCCGACACTTTTATTGCATTTTCAGAAGCAGTATTTATTTCTAGATAAGCATTTTTTTTTTTTAAAAGGGGGATGTAATAGTATCAGACTATAGAGGGCGCTAGTCATGTTCTAGATAGTTCTCGAGTTCATGTTGTCAGGCAATAAAAGAGTAGCCACAGATTTCACCAAAGTTGGAGGTCATCCCGACTCTATGTAAATCCACCACCCATTACACAATTAGTAAATGAGGGTTTCATTTTGCTCTGCGCATACTTACGCAAACGCGCGTGTGCGTAGGTGCTGAAGACAATTTTGCTGTGATGTTTTTTAACCGTCATACTCACAGAAAACATGCACACATTTTTCGTGTATGTTGTACTTGTGCGTTGCATTTAGAGTCTAGTTATTTAAAATCCATTCCATGTGATTTTATTATGTTCCACAAACACCCAAATGAATTCAAAATGTCTGCGGCCAGGACAGCTTCAAAGTATCTCCACATAGGGAAAGAGGAGCTAGCGCTCTAGTAGCTTAATATAGCTCTATGGTTTTGTCCTATCACTTATGCAGGGGCAACCATTCAATCCTGTTGTTTCTGTCAACCAAAGCCTGCCAGGAGAAAGTCTTCATCAATACTCACGACTTGGCTACAGCCTTGGCATCAGTCGGATGGACGCCTTTGATGAGTGCATAGGCCTCGAGATGCTCGCGCACCGTCAGGTTCTCGTACAGCGGATCATGCTGCGGGCAGTAACCTATGACGCGGAACGCTTCGGTCAGGGATGACGCGAGGTCGTGGCCGGCAATTTGGATCTGAGGGGAAGGATGTCAATTGGGTGAAATGAAAAAATTAACACTTCAAAAAGACACGCATACCAAAAAGGGGTGAGTCCTGATGCAAAATGAAAGGAATTGGCTGTTTCTAAATAGTGGTGGGTTTAAAAATCTAGATTTTTTTTTAAATTCGGTTTGAATTCCACTAGTCGGTTGGATTTCAGAAACCGGATATTCGTAACACAAGCTAAAGAAAATATCTTGAAAATCCCTCAATTTGCTCCATGGTCTCTGATTGTGACCCCATTCACGTGCTGATGGTCTTCTTGGTTCATGAACAGCTTGCTTTTTCCTTCCACTGATCTGAGAGAGTTCCTATCCATTTTTACAACCCTGGAGTGTTTTTGACACGGCCCGAAACTACCCACCTGTCCCCTAGCAGGCTTGGTGTCGGCCGTGATGACGTTCATGGAGGTGGTTTTGCCAGCTCCGTTGGGTCCGAGTAGGCCCAGCACCTGGCCTTCATTCACGCTCAGCGACAGGTTACGCACGGCCACTTTGTCCTCTCCGGGTCGACAGCAGCAGCGTCTCTTGTGGAACACTTTGCGTATGCTGGAGGCGGCCACGACACAATTCCCAGCAGTTTGGGCATGATTCTACCAGAAAAAGGATATATCATTTTGTAGATTGGTAATCAAGACATCACAAGTCATCACAAGTCCATCACAAGTCATCACAAGTCATCACAAGTCATCCCAAGTCATCCCAAGTCATCACAAGGGGGAGTGGTGTAGGGGTGTAATTGGGGTATATCCCCCCCCCCCCCCAACTTTTTGACTGGAGAGATGGGCTATCGGATCATCCCCCCACTTTTTCGCGGTGAGAAAACAAAAAATGCAGATTATGAGGTATTTATAGAACTTCCCAACAACTTCCCAAGCGCAAAAGTATATTGAGATGTACACCTGTATCATGAGTAGTGCTACCTAGCGAAATGTGGTGTTTCCCCCCCCCCCCCCCCCCTTTCCTTTTTCACGGCCGGCCAATTTTTGATTTTGGTCATCTCCCCCCCCCCCCCCCCGCCCCTCCCCGGCACACATTTACACCACTGTACTAAATCCTCCCAAATTCTCAATATGCAGAAAACCATCTATAACATGGCCAAAAAAAAAAAAAAAATATCAGGTTAAGTAATAATGGTTGAGCTAAACCAGCCATACTTTGTTTGTCAAAAAATCCACCAAAACATTCGGGTGTATATTTGAAGAATCTGGGCAGTTTATGGACTGACTTACCGGAGACCGAAATGAACTCTGGTGAAATATCCCGCGGACTTTATCTCTCTCTGCCTTCACATCCGAGTCTTCGTCTTCGATGAAGTCATCGTTCTGAGGCAAATGTTCAGGTTTCGGCTTTGCCCTGTATAAAGACAAAAAACAATTCTGAGGATTTTCTAGAACAGACATTTTCCATTTCAAGAAACGGTCATGGGTTTCCCGTACAGAAAAAAGACAAACCAAACCTAGGCTTGCAACCAAACCGCGTCCGTAATTCCAATTTTTTTGTGTCGACTGTTTGTGCTATTCCTTTTGGAGGCAGTGGTGAATTAAAGACATCATTTGCATTTATCCCGTAGGTAACCTATCAAATTATTACCACAAAGCTTACTTGGATTAAACCCCAGGAAATTATTCCTTCCGGCTTGCCGTCATTTAGGAGAAATCAAGAAATGTAGGTGATTTCCAACAATCAGTCAATTGAATGATTTTTTTAAATACAGAGAGATATGGATGAAATCGTGTTTCGTGATCAAAAGTTTGTGCAAGATTTATCACAGTTTTTCGAGAAAAAAAATGTAATATTAGCTGAATCTTCAATAGGATGTTTTTTTAAAGTTCTTCTTTGGATTTTGAGTGGTGTTATTATTGGAAACAACAAATAAAATGCATGAAAAGCAAATGATCCTACAAAATTTTCTTGAGAAGACTAATGATATCCAGTAAGATGAACTTTCAACAAGTTAGGCTTTATGAGAGTTCTTCTTTGGAATTTGAGTGGTGTTGGTTATTATAGGAAACGCCAATAAATATGCATGAAAAATAAATGATTTTACACCTTCAAGAAAAAAACTTTCCTAGTAGCAGAAACTGACTGCACACCTCAATTCAAACTATCACTTGCACCTGAAATTGCAGTTATTTAAAACCATGTTTGTCATTTGATTGGCAATAAGATGCAGTCGGTATTTTATAAAGAATACAATATTAACAGCAATCTTGTGCTTGAAACCATATTAAATGTTTTTTTTACGAACCAAAACATGATAGCATCTATCAGACGGCCTCCCGTGGACATGACTTCCAGAACACGAAGCAGACAGATCACTACCACCAGAGAACCCAAAGTCTGTCGAAAAAAAGACAAATAAAGTTGGCTGATCTTGTACAAACTGTCATATCCCACCCCAGATTTCATTTACATACCTCATACATTCAGCAGTCGTTCACGAAGCAAATGATCAACTTGAAACAGACCACAAAAAAAAAAAATGTGAAAAATCTTGACGATTTCGGTGGCTTGTCCGTAAATATACGCCAGTTCCAACGGCTGTCATCCATTTTGTTGTCTTGTTTACTTGTGACTGGACTTGTGATTTACTTGAGACTGGACTTGTGATTTACTTGTGACTGGACTAGTGATTTACTTGTGACTTGTGATTTACTTGTGATTGGACTTGTGATTTACTTGAGACAACTTGTGATGGACTCGACTACGTCCCTGCATGGAGAACGAAGACACAAAACAAACATTCTGAAACCTCAACCAATTAACACGCCTATACTTACGCACAGTATGGCGGGAAGGACATTGTTGATCATTTCAAAGAAAACTCCAAACTGAAGCTTATCTACCTCTTCCTTCTTGTAGGCCGTTTGATAGACCTGCAATGGTAACATTTGAAAAAATAAATCACAAGATAACGAAAATGAGCTCCACCAATGGTAAATTCTACAAAACGTCTACACCTGTGCTAGAATCAGTCAAACTTACAAGACAAAAGGGACAAGGTAGTCCTAAACCTCCTCCCAGAGAACACAAATTTCTATGGAATTGATTCAGAGCAGATTTTCTCTGGAAAGTCTTGTCATGCATCCGAGCAGCCGATTTCACAAACAAAGTGCATAGCTTGCGCTATGCGTAAGACTTACGTAACAAATTTGTTGCGCAGGTACGCAATAAAGTTAAGAACGATTTCATGACACTTGGCATAGCCGCGCAATGTTTTAAATAATCTAAACATCTTGGACAAGGATACAACGTGAAGAACAGCAGATTTAATAAATTCAATTCATCAAGTGTCCACAACAAGAAACCCAACTGAAAATACCCTGCCGTTTTGACGCAATGTTGTTTCACAAGACGTTCAACTTTAGATGCCGTTTTCTCCGATTGCTAGTTTTAACTTGCATGCACATGGGTGTTACTTCGTGGTGTTGCTGACGAAACATGTACCTTATCACTGAAGTAGAGTAACCCAAAGATGGTGTACGGAGGATAGAAGAAACTGAAGATCTGATGCATTAGGCTTGCGTCGGGGTGTGGAATGTCGGGATTATAATCTCCATTAGGTTTTGGAAGTAAATCAACAAAGAGGGCGGCTACTACCAAAGCCACTGGCAACTAGAGAACACCAAAAAAAAGCGGAAAATTTGTAAAGCTATGGTAACTAGGAATACAGTATTGCGGACGGTGGGGGAGTGTGGCCTAGTGGTTAGGGTTTGTGACTCATGATCAGAGAGTCAAGGGTTCGAATCTAGCTGCTGGCCATATGTTGTGTCCTTGGGCAAGCCACTTCACCCCCACTTGCCTCTCCACCCATGAGTACAAATGGGTACTGGCATTAGCTGGGGAGTAGCCTGCGAAAAAATTTTCAATTTGTATGTTTTGTTTCGACAAAATAAAAGTACTTAAGTTTGATTTTGGGTGTCTGCAACCCTCTGAACAAGGGCTTTAATTTTTGCACAGAAATAAACCCGCCCTGTGACAGCCCAATTATTGTCTGGCAGCCGATAATACGCATTTTGCAAAGAAACAACTCAACAAGTACACGTCGGTGGATTTTTTTTGCTCGATGTCTCAGTCAAAAGTGAATATTGAATAACTTAAATATTGCTAGGAAAACAGCAATTGAAAAAAAACAAATCTATTTTTGGAGGCGAAACTCAAAAAGAGCACAGGAAACG
Source organism: Patiria miniata (assembly GCF_015706575.1). Taxonomy (NCBI): domain Eukaryota; kingdom Metazoa; phylum Echinodermata; class Asteroidea; order Valvatida; family Asterinidae; genus Patiria; species Patiria miniata. The sequence goes on from NW_024037067.1 coordinate 5,499,623, forward strand.
CATCTTAAAACAAAAACACGAGAAGTGACGGTAATACATAAAACAAATAAACTTACAAATATGTAAAGTATCTGAGCCACTATCTGACTCGTCCTAACTTCCGAGAACATGAAGCTCAGACAGTAGGAGAACAGCACAGACAAGGGAACCCAAGGGATCGCGAAGAGGATGAATGCGGCCATTCCCCCGCCGGTACTCAGCGCCATTCCACCGGTGGAGAAACCAGTAATCAAGCTGATGATGATGGCGACGATGATCATCAAGAACATCTGAGCGGAGTCAATCAGGAAATGCGACAACCAGTAGCTGAACATTGAGACGCCGGACACTCGCAGCTGAGTGCGGATTTTCTCCTAAAATAAGAAGAAAAAAAAACAGAGAGTCTTGTTGTCGTTAGAGCCTTTCCCTTCTTGATCACAGTCAAATTGCCCTAGTTTTCCCTGATTTTTTTGTGAATTATCACAAATTCTCAGAGTTTTCCCTGACTGGAAAACGGAAACTAATTTTCAAGGTTTTCCCTGATCTCCAGAGTCAGGCTGGGAACCCTAAAAGGAATTTTTCAGTGTATACTGTAAAAAATGAACAAACATTAGAATTGTTTAATGCATGTGTGTAAGTGATTAAAATCATTCATTTTTGCTATCCAGATTTTTTGATGGCTAAAAAAAAACTGTAAGAATAATATCCAAAATAGTCTTTATTTACTTAGGACATTAATTCAACAATTAAAAAAATTATGATTAGGTTAAAATGATTATTACTGAATAGACACAAATCTAAATAAAGGTTATGAGATATTTCACACAATATGTATAATTTGTTTTAAAATCTGCTCAAACAAACACTTTATTTCATTTGTATTTATTCAAATTTCCGATGTTTCTAAGACTCTTCCTCCCTGACAATATTTGAGAGAAACCCTGAAACTAGAGCACCGGAGCGGCAATCCGGAGATCCCGGTTCAAAACTCCGCTCCAGTCAATTTCTTTGTTCATCTTCAAAAGAATTAACATTTCTAAGACTCCGACTCACCTGTCGCTCCCTGACAATATTTGTGAGAAACCCTGACGGAAGTAGTGTCAACCCTATGGGTATGAACGCCACCATGAAGACGCCGGCGTTCATATGACGGTAGGAGTACGCTTCCGTTGGCAAGGGATGGTTCACGAAGGTCATGTCCAAAATCCGCGTGCTTGTCGTTAGGATGTTGTTTAGCGCATTGCCGAGAATGCTGATCATTACCGGGATGGAGTGGATCGCTGTGCCGTTGTATGCAACCAGCAGTTTGGGCGTTGCACCCTGTATTGATTTAGCCCAAAAAGACGCAATTTGTAGAACTTAATTTATGACCTGAGACAGATCACCTATTCCTGTTGGTCGACAGCCCGTTTCGAGGCTGCCTAAAACTGAAGTTTAAACACTGCTGAGAAGTGTTTAAAACCTTCCTGTGAAATGTGGCCCCCGAACCAGGACAATAAATATCTCCTCTCAAAAATGTTGTAGAAGTCTTTGGCCAAAGTCAGCAAAGTTTCAGCAGTTTTAAGTTCTCTTTGTTGCACTGTTTGAACGTTTTATAACATCACCTTACGTGTAAGGAAATACAAGGAAACACTATGTAATAAGAGAATCACACGGCAACAAGGCTGACATCACACTTTTCCTTCTTGACTTATATATGATGATTACAACATCTCTGATCACAAATGTTTTTTGGAAATTTAAACCAGCATAAAATTGCCTGAAATAAATGAGTCCAACAATTTGTCTTAAAATAGTATGGGAATAGGATGGGAAAATTGATCAACAAAAATCGTCTTACACTTGTGCCCAAGTTGGTAGGGACTGTGGCCAAGTTGTGTGGTGCCACAGACATCACTTTGCTCAGGTCATCGAGTTCGTCGCTGATGCGCAGTCCCATGCGCCCAAATTCTTTCGTCAACACAGAGACATCTGCAAAAGGAGATTTTTAAAGCAGTCAAGGGAGGGCAATAACAATAATAATAATCGTAGTGCTGATATAGCGCTTTGTATTTCAACAATCTCAAAGCGCTTTACAATTATTACCCCGTTCATCAGGCCATGGGACCACGCGGCAGCCATATCAGCGCTCAATCGGTCCTCGACCCTCACAGGTACCCATTTATACTCCTGGGTGGAGAGAAGCAATTGTAGTTAAGTGTCTTACCCAAGGGCACAAACACCATGTTCCTGGCAGGATTCGAACCCACGCACACACACACATTTGTTTTTGGTGTAAATCAAGGATTTTCTATTGTTCCTCTTCCCTTTTCCTTTGTTTATACTCTTAACTTTTTAGTAACAGCTCTCACTGGTTTTGCACACATTTTCTAATCGAGGTCGTCCTCGATTTGGTTCCTGTCCTCAATTCATCAATGATGTTTCATGTGTGTGTCCTCAATTTACACCATAAATAAATGCCATTGTGCGTGAGTCAAACACCGTGAGTCAAACACCGTAACACAACCATTTGTTTTGCCTAATAATAGTCTTTGTCGTACGATTACAAGACTCACCCTCGGGTGCTGTCAAGTTGTCAACGTACAGGAGAGGATTGACTCTATCAGACTGATAACCGGAAGTCTTCTCCACGTACATCTTGGGATCTATGGTGACAGGAGGTGTCTCGCCAGTATTGACATAGTCCAATGAGACGGTGGCTACCAGGACAGCTGAAACCACCATGAGGATAATCGGTAGGAGAAGACGCACTACATAGGTCTGAAAAAGGGGACAGGGGAACAATAATCATATTAACAATAATAAGAAGAACTAGAGTTATGTTTGCAGACAAACACATGGCTGTTTCGGCAATTTGTTGTATATTTATGTCATGGACATCAGAAGAAGTTGCATATCAGATCAGTAGAAAGTTGCATAGCGATTGGTGCCACTAGTTCCGTAGATACAGGCTTATAAAAATGCACCTTCAATGTGACGCCACAACATCACATCACATTCCTGCTTAGGTACATACCAAGATTAAACCAAATCAGACCTATAGTTTGGCAGATATATGTGATGTGATCAAGCTAAATGAGTCGTTTGTCGGGAAGTTTTATTTGGAGATACAGGCCAAAATAGGGCTACTTCATCACATCACTTCCTCACATTTCTTGGTGTTCCGACTTTCATAATTTTCGAAGTAATGACGGTATCGGCATGCGATTTTCACAGCAGTAATGCTGAGATTGTGCTTTTTTAAAATCTGTAATAAAAAAATTGTGACAAGGGTCGACAAACGACTCATTTTAGCTTGATTACATCAGATATATAGGCCAAAGGAAAATGCAATGACCCTTGGCCAGGGATCACGCCAGCCAAGACTCAGAAACAAATGAGACTTGCCCTGGGATTTCGCCACATCTGCAGGAACTGGACTTTGCAAAGTGCTTGGATCTGGTAGCTGCCTGGCTGGAGAGGCTGTGTGATTGTGGCCTCCACATCTAGGGTCCTTGACTCCACGCCGTTAACCCTCCCTTTGGGACTGTCCAAATCTGCAAGGCATATATGCATGATACGATTGTAAATCTTGTGTAAAGTTGAGAACTTACGCAATAACCTTAGATCAAACAGTGCATTTAAAGCTTTTCTACTGTTTGATCTACAGTTTTCATGTCGCGTTCGTCTACATCCTCCTCATCATTTCAGGGTTAAAGTCTGTGCAGACATTCTCATTTGTCTTACCTGACACGCTGTTTGTCATGTCGCGTTCGTCTACGTCCTCCTCATCATTCAGGGTTAAAGTCTGCGCAGACATTCTCATTTGTCTTACCTGACACGCTGTTTGTCATGTCGCGCTCGTCCACGTCCTTCTCATCATTCAGGGTTAAAGTCTGTGCAGACATTCTCACTTGTCTTACCTGACACGCTGTTTGTCATGTCGCGTTCGTCTATGTCCTCCTCATCATTCAGGGTTAAAGTCTGTGCAGACATTCTCATTTGTCTTACCTGACACGCTGTTTGTCATGTCGCGTTCGTCTACGTCCTCCTCATCATTCAGGGTTAAAGTCTGTGCAGACATTCTCATTTGTCTTACCTGACACACTGTTTGTCATGTAGCGTTCGTCCACGTCCTCCTCATCATTCAGGGTTCAAGTCTGTCAAGACATTCTCACTTGTCTTACCTGACACGCTGTTTGTCATGTCGTGTTCGTCCACGTCCTTCTCATCATTCAGGGTTAAAGTCTGCGCAGACATTCTCATTTGTCTTACCTGACACGCTGTTTGTCATGTCGCGTTCGTCCATGTCCTCCTCATCATTCAGGGTTAAAGTCTGCGCAGACATTTTCATTTGTCTTACCTGACACGCTGTTTGTCATGTCGCGTTCGTCCACGTCCTCCTCATCATTCAGTTTCAGGAAGACTTCCTCAAGCGTTGTCATGGAGACTCCGTATGACTGGATCCCTAGTTCCTTGGCAACCGATTGATCTGATTTTGAGGTGTGATTTTCCAGAGCTTTGAAAAGATCTGTGGATTTGATTTTAAAAAAAATGGAAAAGGTCATGGAGAGTCATGGAAAAGTCATGGAGAGTCCTGGAAAAGGTCACGGAGAGTCATGAAAAAGGTCACAGAAAGTCACGGAAAAGGTCACAGAGAGGCGTGGAAAATGTCATGGAAAAAGTCATGAAAAAGCTCATCATGTGGAAAGTCATGGAAAAGGTCACGGAGGGTCATGGTAAAGACCATGGAGAGTCAAGGAAACGGTCATGGAGAGTCGATCATGGAAAAGGTTATGGAGAGTCAAGGAAATGGTCATGGAAAGTCATGGAAATGGTCATGGAAAGTCATAGAAAAGGTCACAGAGGGTCATGGTAAAGGTTATGGAGAGTCAAGGAAATGGTCATGGAGAGTCATGGAAAAGGTCATGGAGAGTCACGGAAAAAGTCATGGAGAGTCACGGAAAAGGTCATGGAAAGTCATGGAAAAGGTCATGGAGAGTCATGGAAAAGGTCATGGAGAGTCACGGAAAAGGTCATGGAGAGTCATGGAAAAGGTCATGGAGAGTCATGGAAAAGGTCATGGAGAGTCATGGAAAAGGTCATGGAGAGTCATGGAAATGGTCATGGAGAGTCATGGAAAAGGTCTTGAAGAGCCATGGAAAAGGTCATGGAGAGCATGGAAAAGGTAAGGGAGCGTTATGGAAAAAGTCGTGGAAAACATCAAACTCTTGGAGAGTTGTGGAAAAGGTCATGGAGAGTCATGGAAAAGGTCATGGAGAGTTATGAAAAAGGTCATGAAGAGTCATGGAAATGGTCATGGAGAGTCATGGAAAAGGTCTTGGAGAGCCATGGAAAAGGTCATGGAGAGCATGGAAAAGGTAAGGGAGCATTATGGAAAAAGTCGAGGAAAACATCAAACTCTTGGAGAGTTGTGGAAAAGGTCATGGAGAGCCAAAGGTCAAGAAAAGTCATGGTAAACTTATGGAAAAAATGTGTGGATAGTCATGGGAAAGATCCCAGTAAGTCTTGGAAACGACAAACGCCGGTTTAATGAAAGATATGGAGAACAGCCATCCAACGTAGCAGTTACAAATTCCAGTATATCCTATTCCGTACAAGACAAGATTGGTACCTTGGAATCTGTGGGCTTCCTGCAGTGGGAGTGTGTAGGATAATTCCATGCCGTGACTACGGGACACCTGACTGTTGGGAACGTGTTCCATCACCAGATCCGTAACGCTATCCACATGTGCATTCTGCTCCACAACCATGCTAGTTGAACCAAAATAACTTCTGTTAGCTTATTAAACTATGTTTAATTTCTTAAAATGAGCCAGTATTTCATATTATAAATTCCATTTCATTGTGCCTTCATAGAAACAATATCTTTCAATTTCTGCATCCATCCTGGTAACTAACATGCTTACCCAAGATGGTATCCAACGCCAAATCGACTCTTTAAGAAAAGAGAGGAACCATAGCAACGCAGTCTTCCACGTGACATCACAGCTTTACGATCTAGAAACAAAAAAGTCCAAGATTCCGATTGGCTATGCATGTAATTCATCTTTTAATAAGATCAAGTTGCTTAAACTGTAAGCAAAGGTGGCTTTGCTGACTGTTTTCTTTTAAATTTTGAAGTACTGGTCTTTAATTTCAGCATCCTAAGTGTACCAGAAGCAGGCGTCAGATGAGGTTTGCGGTATTCGGAACGGATGACTGATAAACAAGCATCAAGCGAGGCCGGAAATATCCGTCTGCGACCCGCTCCCAGCGAGCGAGGCCGGAAATATCAGGGTGTGCTACCCGCAGATGACAGCCTGAACCCGTCTGACATCGATCTTGTGAGAAAAAAAATCCCGCGCCTGGCTCTGGTTACTGTCCAAATAATCCCGGCACGAACTGGTTAAATGAGAAAATCATGGGTCCGCTTTAACCGCTGATGGGTCACCGTGAATAAGCTATATAGGTGTGTACACATGATGACTGCCAAACCGCAGTTGCTCAAATGCTCAAACCAATGACAAACAATTAACCTAACACAAACAAAATGAAACATGGCCTGGCATGAATGGCCTCGCTGACCTGCCAAGATGTCTGCCTCATCCATGAAGTGAGTGGTGAGCACCACGATCCGTCCCTGTCGCTGGTTCTTCAGGAGCGACCACATCTGCCGGCGAGAGTACGGGTCCATGCCGCTACTCGGCTCATCAAGAAACAGAATCTAAGAAAGTTAACAAAAACCAGGAGGTTCCACATGAGCATCAGTGCAGAGACAGTACCAACCATTTTCTTAATAATTTCTTTTGTACATCCGAGGGTTTGTCCAATCACAAGCTCACTTAGTAGGGACTCGAACCCACGACCTCCTGTTTGCTAGTGAAGGCATCTTACCGCCCAACCCCCGAGCTTGCCAGGATCAGCTGGCCGGTTCAAGTCTGTGCAGCATGTACTGCAATCACTGACACTATTCTTTGGTAAAATGGATTCTATGTGTCAGGGAGATGTTATAAATCCATACTGGGTTTTGCCCTTCACAAACACAATTTCTCTTTCTTGCTCTCCTTAATCCTCATGAGTAGTGATTAAAACTATGCTTGTCATAAAATACTTTAAAAGGTACCTTTGGGTCACCAATGAGAGCGATTCCGACGCAGAGTTTGCGTTTCTGTCCCCCGCTGAGATCTTTAGACTTGGTGTTGGCCGACTCGTCAAGCATGGTGAGTTTCAAGATCTTGTCCACCTAATGCGAGAAAAAAAAACTCAATTAGTTTCTGAGAAGTGAGTCACTCGGTTGGCTGAGCTCAGATAATTAAGATAGGGCTCGGTGTCGTCTATCTGACTAAATTCAACCAAATACGTGACCCAAATAATAAAATAAATCGTGAAGTCAGAATAACCTTCATGAAGGTTATTCTGACTTCACGATTTATTTTATTATTTGGGTCACGTATTCGGTTGAATTTTTGTAAGACACTGATAGGTTGACGAAGTTTGAGTCCATTTCAAGACCAACGGACTTGAAGCGGCAACCAAACTTAGAGGTCAGTGCATATTGTGGTTGAGGAGGGGTGGGTTTGTGGTAAAAAACAGTAGTCTGTCGCGAGCCAATATGGCACATCCGGCTGGCGTTTATCTTCGGTTTTCTTGGCACAAAATGACTGTGAATATCTTTATGTGCCCTGGATGACAGCCAGTCCATTGCAGGTTACTCCCCAGCTAATGCTGGTACCCATTTATGCTCCTGGGTGGAGAGAGGCAAGTGGGGATAAAGTGGCTTGCCCAAGGACACAAAATATGACCAGCAGCTGGATTCAAACCCCTGACCCTCTGATCATGAGTCATAAACCCTAACCACTCGGCCACACTCCCCCAAGGGGTTTGGGTTGGGAGGCAGACAACAAACCAAATGCCGAACTCTCACCTCCGCCTTAATGTCACGGCGCGGTACCCCCTTCAGTCCGGCGTACACCTGGAGGTGTTCCCGTGCTGACAAGACGTCAAACAGCGTGTTGTCCTGGGGACACACCCCCATCATGGACCGGATCTTCTGCATCTGTATGGGATCCCGGATGCTGTAGCCACAGATGGTGGCCTGGCCGTTGTCGGCCGTTATCAGGCCAGTCAGGGTGTTGATCAGGGTGGTCTTACCGGCCCCGTTGTGGCCCAGGAGGCAGGTGATCTGGCCCTCGTAGACGTCCAGGCTCATTTCTGTAACAACAACGGAGTACATTGTCAACTATTAATGTATCTTTCATTTCCCTAAGCCATAATTTGTGGAGCGCTGTTGTCCAGTGGTAATGGTGTTTGACTCATCTGCTGATCGAGGTACATCGGTGCAAACCCTGACGGGGAACATGGGGCTTGTGTTCTTTGGCAAGACGCTTTACTACAACTGCCTCTCTCCACCCAGGGGTATAAATGGGTACCTGTGAAGGTCGAGACCAGAGTGTGCTGATCTCGAGCTGTTGCTGGGAAAAATGGTACTTTTTATGAGCTGAATTTTCATAAATTCCCAAATATGTCTTGCAATTACCTACCTCTCACAGCAAAAACGTCTTGTTCTTTCCCTCCACGGTGAAACGTCTTGGACAAGTTGCGAATCCTGCAAGAAAATGTTTTGATCTTATCTGAAGAATGGTGCATTATACTCAGACTCACAAGGAAACACAACCTGACACCAGATATTATGTGAATGTTGGCCACAGCCAAAGAACGTTTTTATTCATTTTTGCCGGATACCGAATTGTTTTCTTGGCATACCGGTCTCACATTGTCATAAAAATTAAGTGGGCGCACCTGGCCCCAAACATGTATACAAAATGGGCGCACCTGGCCCAATATACCAAATGGGCGCACCTGGCCCCATATACCAAATGGGCGCACCTGGCCCAATATACAAAATGGGCGCACCTGGCCCAATATACAAAATGGGCGCATCTGGCCAGAAACAAAGTGGGCGCACCTGCCCCCCTACAATAATACGAAATCATTAACATCATTATGTTAATTTTACAAGTAATTTCTGAGTGCAGAAGTGGTCCCACTGATGTTGTACATTCAGTCAGGAGCAGCATAGTCTTTTGAAACGTTCTAGCACTATGTCCTCTGCACTTAACATTTATGATCATTATTCAGAACAAATGACCAATTTGTGTCTAGCTCCATGTCAGTTATTTTATTTTGAATTTTTAAAATGGGGGTTACTGGCTGTCTGCACCTCAAGAAAAATGCCTCCAAATATAGTAAATACCTGAACTTGACAAAACTTTAAAATCACACCATTTGAAAAAGGTGGAGTAAAAAGGGGGTGGCGGTGAAATTGTTGTGTTTAATCTCACAACAAAATGCACCCTCCGCCTCCTTTGGATGGCTGTGACAGAATGACAGCTACATGTACGTGAATTGTGTTTCCCGCTCGAGATAGCGTCATGACGCATATTCATGATCTTTGATTGGTCTTAACTTTGTTCCATCCCGCATTTGCATACGCGCCACCCTAATTTGCATATCGATCCTGTCCACTATGACCTTGGTCATAAGTCACAGGTCACGAGTCACCTTCTCGCGTACATGTAATTGTTTACAATGTGTTCTGATCCTTCTCGCGTACATGTAATTGTTTACAATGTGTTCTGATCGGCTACTAGCGAAATGCTCTGCAATATACAGGGTGCTTATGGTAGGTGTTCACTGAGTATAAGGCCTTTTATCGTTTATGCGATAAAAGGGGGTTATTTGCACAATTAACTAAGATTTCAAGTGAGACTTTTCTTAACTGTGATGAAGTGTCTCATAACCAGAACAGATCAGATAAAAAATATCATCAGCACATGTTCTAAGTCCTGCACCGCAATATGCATTTTTACACACAATTTTCACAGTTGTACCGCAGTTTGAAGTCAACGTTTGAATAGGGTCCCCTCATGCACTACCATGTCCAATCTGTCCGCTTTGGGCGTTACAGTCAGATGACTACAGTCATCACTTGAATTTGCTGACTACAGCCTGGGGTGCGTTTTGGTGGTCATGTCCAAGAATTGGTTCGGTAGTTTCTTGTCGGTGAATTTCTTCAGCAATTTTAATTGGGTTAGAACTACGCATGATCATGTAGTACTCAAATCCCCAAAACAATTGACCTAAGAGAAACCACCGAACCTGAATTCTTGGTTATCCTGGTTGACAGGATGATTGATTTTTCATGCCCTGCGGCAAGACTGGCTGGACTTACTAAGATTTTATTCATTAAAAATGTGGTTCTTGTCAGAGGGGCCGGTGCCTGGCTAGGATATTCACGAGCAAACGTTCAATCGAGGCAAAAGGGGCACTCACCAAGTTATTTGGCTATTCTTGCATGAGAAACTTGTGAAATATACAATGTTTGATCGGCTAGACTCACTAGGATTCTATGAACAAACATGTGGTTCTTGTCAGAGGGGAAGGTGTTTGGCTATGATTTTCAGGGTCAATAGTTCAACCAAGGCTAACGGGGCACTCACCACGTTAATTGGCTATGCTTGCATGAGGAACTTGAGAAATATACAATTCTTGACCAAAAAAGTCAGAGTACCTAAGCAAAATGGACGTCATTTTTAAGCACGATCCCTGAGTGGAGGGAATTTTTTAAATACCTGATGCCAGCACTGGCTCTCATTTCGGACGACACTGGCTCTACATCTGCCTGGCTATGCATCTCAATCGACTCCACATCATTGCTTGCAACACCATTCTTGGGGTTTCCGCACCAGTAAGACGGCATGAAGCAGAACCAAGGGGGCTTCTGCTGGCCATAGTTTCCTACAAGTTAACGTAATGAGGTTTTTTAACCACTTGGAGACGGGCTTATTTTCGGCTGAAAAACGCAGTTTTTCAGAAAGGCAAAACTTATTGGCTAAATTTCAAAATTAAGTCAAACACCAAATTAGGTTTTGCCCTTCACCGACGTTTAAACACTGTATACTCAGTGTGTTACCTCCCGAGTGAAAGTTGGAAAAAATCACTCGGGTGGGACTCGAACCTACGACCTCCTGCTTTCTAGTGCAGATGTCTTACCACTCGACCACCGAGCTAACGGGATCGGTTGACTGGTTCGAATCTGATATACATAGCAGCGGGTACCGCATGAACTATTATAAGATGGAATTTTGCATCGGGGTGATATAAATCAAATTAGGTTTTGCCCTTCACCGACGTTTAGGTCAAACAAGTTTAAGTCAAACACCTCAGATACTGAGTCTTGAGAGTCGTATTTACAATATTTGTGTCGGGAAATGAAAATATGTTACATGTGTTTGGCTTCTTTATGTTGTTTTCTATCCTCAAGGATACATGAACTCATGAAGCTTTTCACAACCAAAATGAGCTGGTAATTGGTATGGCCTCCTGCCAGATCACTGTCTCATTCTTGGGTCTAACCAAACCCTTTGTTTTAGAGAGATTTTCCCATGCCCATGTCTAGCTATTTTTGGTAGCAAGAATGTCACTTTCACTAGCTGTGGAGACAAATCAATTAAGGTTTGGAGGTTGTTGGGACCTGGAAGAAATCTTGCTGATCAGCAGATTCACCCAGGACTCCCTGAAACACTAGCCAATCAAAAAGTTTATATTCAAATTATTTCACGGGGGAGGAGTAGTCAATTTAATATGTAGCCAATCGGCAAATGGATCGAAGTGTCCATCACCCAACTAAAGTGGGTATTTAAGGTCCCGCATCAGGGCCAAAAGACGAGTCTGCACCCACATCCAGCAGGCCACTGAAGCCAAGCCAATGTCGTAGCCATAGAGGGGTGAGTTCTTGTCTTTAGTTATTTTGAGTTGTAATTTCGAGACTTAGTTTCTAGTTGAGAGCTATTTGTGTTCTGTAGTTGTGATGTTGATTGAAGTTCATTCTTATAATTGGTGGTTCATGGTTTTAATCATTTGTTTGCATTTTTGTGCACTAAGTTATCTGCAGCTTGAGCCATTATTGTGTGAATAATTGTTGCACTTTGATTGACTCGAACCATGCTTGAACTTAGAAATTTACAATAATAGGTTCGGCAGTCAACTTAAATTGATAATATGAATTGAACATGTATCTTAATTAGTGTATCATTGATAACATTGTGGAACCATTTGTTCAAGCATTATGTCATTCTTTTGTATATAGCTTCCAGCTATGCAAATGGAGTTGAAGTTGATGTACATGTAGCTGTACAGGCTGTTCTTTAACTTTATCCAGGTTAGCTCTTGATTCGTTGTGTTCTTGATCCACAATTAAATCCGAGAGATTGAGTACTGTATTTTTGGAACCAATGTTTACTCAATTCCAATTGATAGGTCAAGACAGTGTATTTATTTGATTCTGTTTTCCAAGTTGTGCTGTAGCTAATGCACTATGTTATTCTGATTTTACGGTACAGTCAATGTTTTGCTCCTGGTACTTTAAACACCTTGAATTAAGGACAAGGACAAATCTCTGTCTAGCCCAAACAGTGTTATGTAACCTGTCACATTCCATCTATTGAGCACCAGCTGATGTACTGGTTATAGTGTTTTGGTTACCAGTACTATGACCTTTGAACTGTGTGTTGTTGTCTATGTACAATGACTGTAGTAGTAGTATTTTAAACCCATGTTTTGCATTATTTCTTAATGTACAGGGGTCTGTTGAAGACCGTCTGTCATGGATCGGTTGTAAATTCTGTCAAGGACCGTCCATTAACCGTCTGTAGAGTCCGTTAGACTCTAAATTCATCGAATAAAAGTTCATCAGAGAGACATCGCAGAACTGTGTCGTTGTCCGTTAGTTGTTGTATCTTGATCTCGAACCCTGCGTTCTAACGAATGCTAAACTAAATCCGCTGCGAGGATTATACGACATTTGTAAGATGCTTCTCATCGGAACTTCATATTTTGTAACACTCCGAGGCCCCGTCACGGAGCGATATTTGCCAAGTTCAAGTTCAAGAAACTGTGTGTACAAAACCAATGGGTCGGCAATCACTGATGTGTGTACACGTCCTCAACCAGCTTGAAAATTCAACCCATCACCCGTAAAAGTCGTCGTTGCGGGCAGCAAATAAAACACAGTAAATCGTGACGTAATAAACAGGACTCTCGATGCAGAGTAGCACAAACGAGTCCTGTTTATTACGTCATGATTTACTGTGTTTTGTTTGCTGCCCGCAACGACGACTTTTACACAAATTGCACGTTCGGGTCGAAACAGGACCTGAAAAATAGCTCTCAAAAGTACCCTTTGTACTCATTTCATGACAGAAACAATAGTCGTTTTTATTTCATCACACCTTAGGCTACATATACCCCAAAAATGACTTCGAGCATTCCACAACCTCTTTAACTGGTTCAAGCATACAGACAAACATAAATTAACTTCAATTTCAAGACTGACGTTTTTTTATTAAGGAAAATCCATACATTCTTTCTATTTTTGAGTGCCAGCATCCCAACAAACTTTTGGTTGTTTTTTCCCTTGGTTGTTTTTGTGCTTCTAACGCACGAGAACCATCCTATGGGAACTGAATTATTGTGTGGACATATTTACTTTGAAATTTTTGTGAGGTAATTATGAATTTTAAAAGTAATTGTTTTTTATAAAATAAGTTGTGCGTATACTTTGCGCTATACGCACGCAAACCAGTACTCGCACTGCTTTAACATAAAAAGAAATTAGGGAAATTTATCAGGTTTACGATTGGCAAGACTGAAATCAAGTAAACTGGATACGGCTTAATATTACAAAATTAAAAGTTTTATGTAAAGTTCTCACAATTTCTCTCCAAGACTGGAATAGAATGATACTAATGAAAGGAAAATATGAGATTTTTGTTTACCTGGTATGACGTTGTCAAAGTAGATGGCAAGCAGTAGATACAGCACCATGTCTATGACCAGCATGGCAATGTATGGAGGGAACCCACCCAGGCCTGTCAGTACGTTATCAAACTGGAGTCCAGGTCCTTGCAGCTCAAAGAAAATAGTCTGTACCAAAAAAAAAAGGGGCAAACAAGGTTTTTTTTTTCCCCAAGAATTTTTAACACAACCACCGTTTTAAAGTTCTGTCCACGGATCGCAAAAAAAAGGTGTGCATTCTTTCAGCAAAACGAAAACAATTCACACACATCCCTATGTGCTTTGTTTTGCTGAAAGAACAACTTTCTTTGTGATCCGTGGACAGAACTTTAAAACAGTGGTTGTGTTACAAATTTCTGTATCTTGAAAAGTACATGAGTGTTATGAATGATTCTTGTACTAAATGAAAGCTTAAGAATTTGGCTTTTATATTCTAGATTTTGAAAGTGCTACATGCAGAACTTCACTAAAAAAGTGTTAAAGACCAGCTAGCCATGTCTTTATCTGGCCATGTGATGGCCTCTCGACCAATGGGAATGGGTAAACTGTATAAGCTATTTATGAATAACATTTGAAATGTTGTCTACCTGGTCCATGGCGAATGCAACTGCTAGTGGCGAGAAGAACGACAGCAAAAACCTGTATACGGCATCAAATGACACACCATCATTGGTGACGAAACCAATCGGTATGTAGACAGCGCCCAACAGAATGGTTGCTATGGTTGCCACTGCCCCGGCAACCACAGACTTGTTGAAAAATGGCGTCAGCATGAAGGCCATACTGACCACTGTAGGATAATTTATAGAAAAAAGGAGGTAAAAAGTGGTTTGAAATCTTGAGTCACAACTTCCACTAACGAATTTATGTTAAGAGACACACTGTCTGTGTTTCTCAACAAACAGCACATTTTCTTCCAAAGTACTTTTCAATTTGCAAATTCCTTTTAACTTAAAACAACTTCTACATTTTTCTTTTGGGTGTCTGCAACCTTTGGATAAAGGATTTTATTCTGTGTTGCTTTTGTGCCTCTAGGGTTTGTATCCCCAGAAGTAGAGGCAGAGGGAAAATGATAATTGTGCAAAAGCGAACACTAAACAAAATTTTGTACATGGACATTGTAGGGAGGTTAAAACTTGGCATAAGAATTAAGCACTTCTCAATTCTGACAATTTTCACAGCGAATTTCCGTGTGACGTGCGTCAAATTTGCATCGTATTTGCATTCACGTGAAGTACAAACCTCTTTAGAGGCCGGTTCAGATTTCGCGGGAATACAAAGCAAATTTGACGTCAGGAAGCATCCACTGCGAAATTCACAGCAGAGTTGAAATGTGTTCAACTTTTGCAAATTGCAAACACCTGGTATGACATCACCAATTTGCATTCGTGCTCGCCTTTATGCTGAGTACGAACCGGCCTTAAGGCAGCAAAGAATCATTAAAAAAAAACTTCTTAGATCTTTTCCCAGCCTGTGATAATTACATAACATAACGGACTTCCACACTAATGCATTTTTAGGCAAGACTTACGTGACATTCCGTAGAAGAACAGGACGAGGAAGATGAGAAAGAAGTCACTGTTTTCGGTCGTCTTCAAGGCATATTTACTCAGGACGGTAATGACAAGAGAAACAAGCAACAAGATGACGGAATAGATGATGAACCAGGCTAGCCTGAAGCAAAAACAAAACCCAACAGTCCTAGGTTTAGAAGGGTTTTGTGGGATTTCAACCACCAAGAATCTAAAGCCCCAATCACATCATCCAAAATCTTTGTGAGACATTCCCATCATCAGCTTACCATTCTTAAGGCCAAAAAAAAAAGTCTCTGGTTTCTGGTATGCGCGCGCGTCGCTGTAGCCATGCGCGTCGGCAAAATGAAAAAAAAAATTTTCAATGAAAGATGATGTCTCAAAACCGCCAAACTCACTGGTTTGACTGGAATCCTGCTGCTGCACAATTTTAACGTGTTTTTAGATTGGGTTATGGTCGAGAATAAGCTTTATGTGGCCTCTCTGGACTCCCATATATTTGCACTAAGTTTTAATAGTCAGGCACCATTTGCAGTCATCAGCCGACATTTGAAGCAAAAAAATCAGGTAAAAAAAAAAAAGCCGTGTCGCCGCACCACTTTTTGGGCAAGCTCCATACCAGAAACCGGAGACTTTTTTGGGGGCCTAATCTTTGTTTTCTCATACTCCCTGTGACTCAAGTTATATACTGAGACTCAGGACCTAGTGGTCCACATTTGGATTCCGAGTTAAGGGACTCATACTCGCTGTGACTCGTATGTTATATTGAAACTCAGAACCTAATGGTCCACATGTGACTTCTGAGATATGTGACTCATATCATATATTGAAACTCAGGACCTAGTGGTCCACATTTGAATTCTGAGTTATGCGACTCATACTCGCTGTAACTCATATAATAAAACTCAGGACCTGGTGGTCCACATTTGAGTTCTGAGTTATGCAACTCATACTCACTGTGACTCATATCGTGTAT
The DNA here is from genome assembly GCF_015706575.1 of Patiria miniata. Taxonomy (NCBI): domain Eukaryota; kingdom Metazoa; phylum Echinodermata; class Asteroidea; order Valvatida; family Asterinidae; genus Patiria; species Patiria miniata. The sequence goes on from NW_024037067.1 coordinate 5,515,946, forward strand.
TGAAACTCAGGACCTAGTGGTCCACATTTGAGTTCTGAGTTATGCAACTCATATGCTCGCTGTGACTCGTAGCATATATTGAAAACTCAGGACTTAGTGATCCACATTTGAATTCTGAGTTGTGCAACTCATAGGGCCTACTCACTGTGACTCATATATTGAAAACTCAGGACCTAGTGGTTCACATTTGAATTCTGAGTTATGTGACTCATACTCACTGTGACTCATATACTGAAACTCAGGACCTAGTGGTCTACATTTGAATTCTGAGTTATGCAACTCATACTCACTGTGACTCATATATTGAAAACTGAGGACCTAGTGGTCCACGTTTGAATTCTGAGTTATGCGACTCATACTCGCTGTAACTCATATACTAAAACTCAGGACCTGGTGGTCCACATTTGAGTTCTGAGTTATGCAACTCATACTTGCTGTGACTCATATCATATATTAAAACTCAGGACCGAGTGGTCCACATTTGAGTTCCGAGTTATGCGACTCATACTCACTATGACTCATTTACTGAAACTCAGGACCTGGTGGTCCACATTTGTGTTCTGAGTTCTGCAACTCACCAGAAGGCAGCGTTGGACATTCCCATCATCAGCATTGTCTCCTTGATCTTCTTCTCTTTCTCATACACAAGATTGGTCATCAGTACGGTGATGAAGATGGCGTACATGAGGACGTAGAAAAAGACGTTGATAATATCAACGTAAGAGGTGCTTGAGACTTTTACTCCTTCCGTTGGCAACATCCGGACCCAAAAATCAGGCACTGGAAGGGTCTCTCCTGTCACAACCTAAACAGATTAATAAAACCCAAAAAATTGCTGTAAAATCGGTAAACTAAGAACATTATTGCATCTGATCAAGGTAAATCATTATTGGTATTAACATAATACTGCAAGTGAGTACTTTAAAGCTACAGTCCATCATTTGCAGCCATCCGAAAAGTAACTGGTGTAATTATTGTTGAAAAACATACTTGGTTGAAAGATAGTAAGGGGACTAAACTCCCTGAGAAATTATTCCTTCTGGCAAGCTGTCATTTTGAAGTAATCAACGAAAGAAGGCCTTTCCAACGGTGCTTCTTAAGACGCACCGTAGGAAATTTAAATTAGTAGTTTGTTTTGTTATTTGGCGAAGCGCGCACAAGCATTGGCACAATGCACACGCACGGGCGGCTGCTATAATTCGTCGGATCAGTGTGCGACATCGCGTAGCTGCAATCGGCTCGGAGAGAATGTGGCCCAATTCAAAACATGATTCAGCAACTTTTGATTTGAAATTGAGATCCTAGAATGCTGTTTTTCTCGGAATATACAGCTGAAGCTGAGCTAAAACTTAATCAGGTTAGTTGTTCAGTACCCTTCTTTAGATTTTGAGCACTTTTGTTGCTTCAAACGAACAAAAAGCACAAATTACAAATGATGGACTATATCTTGTGCACCACGTACAGTGTTGCGCTACGTGCACTCCGCTTGAGTACAATAGCTGGCAAGTAATAGCCATAAATGGAATCCCACAGCAATGGGATCTTATGGGGTCCAATTGGAATTTTCTCCGGGGGGGGGGGGGGGGGGGGGGGGGAGAGAGGGGGGAATGGCAGGCATTCACATATCCATTTTCAAACTTACCGAAGCTACAGCGTGCTGTAAACCAATTTGAATGGCAGCAAAACCGGTGATTAAGTACTGATTTGTGTTACAATACCGAATCCTCGGGGGGTCAGACGGGGGTTCAGGTCTTGACAAGTTCCTGTGTATGCAAAACATATATATCTAAAGATCAACAATGAAAGATAGTAAGGAGATTTTTTTTTCGCGTCAACTTCAAGACAAATTTAAAGCAATTTAAAGATAGAACCACAAACTACATGGTTTAAGCAATCACCTAATTGTTGTTACATCAAATTTGCTTTTGTGGTTTGGGAGGTTTAGGTTTCCCTCCCAAAATTCATGAAAATCTATTTTGTCCACAGTTCACCGTAATCAGGCTAAAATGTCAGGGTTTTTTTTCTTTCTTTACTTATTGAACTGTTTATTCAACAATGTTTCTGATTATTGCAGAGCTGATAGATTACAGACAGTTTTTCTGAAACCATTTCTGTCTCACTTTGTTATTGCTTTCACATGACTGAGAATGATTAAGGACTCTATTTGTGTGCCTATGTCATTCACGCCTCGCCTGTAGTAAAACCGACACGTCTTTGTATTTTGGGTATTCCGTGGACAGCTTTGTTTTCCTCCTATATTTTTTCTCAGAAATTTGGTTGTATTGTGTTGCCCATTTCACCAGATGACAGCTAAGGAACAGGGGTTTTCAATGATGTACTATTTTCAACCCCTGTCTTACAAAAGATGTTTAAAAAATTTTTTTTTGGAAATTGGGTATCCATCTTTCTGACTGACCCTGTAGTTTTAGATGTTTTCTTTACAGTGTAGTATATTGTGGTAGTTATGTTGAACTCACGGTGCAATGCGTTTCCAATTCCAAAGCAAATAGCAATTCTAAGAACGCTTAATAGAAATGTGAATATCATGGGTGTGCACCAAGACAGGTTCAAGTTTATGTAGCAAAAGCCTAGTGTGACGGTTTGGTCCATTTTTTTTTAACTTAAAAAGTCGACTTTTTTGTGCTCGACTTTTAGATCAACCAATTACACGTATGGCTTGCTTTAGGTATTTCAAATTTTAAAAACAGTATTACCTGGTCTGCCAAATAGATTCGCCAACGGTCGATAAGTGGAAGTGAATCCATGATGATTCATACGTATATTGACAGTCAAGACGTCAGGAAAGTTGCTGCTGAACACAATGGCCGTATCAAAAGGCCTTGGGTATGTTGATACATTGTAGGCATCAACCAAGGCGTTCTCGCTGTCGTAGCCCAGAGGAGCTGGGATATCATATCCTTTATCTTCGATGGCATTGAGGGTGGAGATCAGCGTGTCCATAACTGCTCGAGTCTCTGATGTGTTCGGAGCGAAAGCAAAGGGATCATAATAATCAGGCACAAACTTATACCCGTCGTGATAAGCACCATCCAGTATTTTGTAGCTGATGAATTGATCATACTTCTGCCCATAATATGTCTCTGAATACTCCAATTCCTGTTTGAAGATCAGAATGACCAGGATGAAAACACAGGGGACAATTAGCTCCTGAAAGAAATAAGAACAGAAAAACAACATCCATAATGACTTTACATGTGTGTGTAGCGTTGATACAGAAACCGGTTAAACTTGATACCAAAGTTAAGTACATGTATTCTTGTTGATTTGGGAGGTTAGTATTTTATAGCAAATATTGTTATACTGACTTGCTTGAAGGTTTGTGTTCGTAGATTCCGGAAAAACCAAGAAAAACAATCATGCTCTTGTAGTCTGGTTCCCTGACCCCAATTAAATTGAAATGGAGCAATTTATAGACGTCAGGGAATTATAAGGTCAGGGAGCCAGTCTAGAAGGCTTGTACCCATTCATAGATGTGCAATCGATTGCAAACAAAATTCGGACTAACTACATATGGTAAATTGGGGGCACTATTTGGAAAAAGCCAGTGTTTTTCCAATGCTGGTCGGCCGACCAGCGTTGGAAATTGATACGAAAATACCACTTTTCTTGAAAATATGAACTTGCACACCAGGTGCCATGATTTTACAGGATGCTTTAGACTGTCAAATTAACTTACAGTCCAGTAAGGTATTTCACAATAATATGGTAGTCTTTTTTCTTTTTTTGATATTTGCAAATGTTGTACATGTATATTCCCTTTAATGTAAATTTAACTTTATACACGAATGGATGAATATAATTATTATTTTAATGACTCATTTTTGAATGTAATTGTTACATTGTGAAATTTCCGAGAAGATGATCTACGAACAAGGGTGGATACGGGGAGGGGGGCGGGAGGAGGTCCATGCCCCTCCTCTCCCCCCCCCCCCCCCACACCAACAAAAGACAATAGCTTTTTCCCCTTTTTTTCTGCAATTAAACCAAACGAAGAGTTACCAAATCCCATTTCCCCTGTGGATTTGTGAGTAGTAATAAAATGAGAGATAAATTAAAGGGAAAGCCTCGCACCTTTCATTTTAAATTGAGGTCAACCCCCCCCCCCCCCCCCCCCCCATTTTCACATTCGCATCTGCCCTTGACCGTGAATATGTGGCAAGGCCACATAGTTAACTTGCATTAGCTTTTGGTTTTCAACATAGGAGTCCCTCCCCCTGACTTGCATACGCTTAGTTTGTGTTGTAGCCCTCTTAAGTTAATTAAGTAGAAGTTTATGACACAGTAAAATAATAGCAGTGCTGTAGGAGGATAGTAGTGTACGCCCCCTGGATAGAGTAAACATCCTGTCCAGAACAGAGACCCCCTTATCTGTGAGACCATGTGGTCCATGCCTCATTTTGCAGACTGGTAGAAGGCAGGGCAGCATCATTTAGTTTTGCTCTGCAGATTCCCTTGAAAATCTATGGCTTTTCTACCCTGAAAGTTTGGTCTGCTGCTGGATTCGGTTGTTTAAGCTGTTGTTTTCGATTTATGACCTTCTTTTGATGCTGTATTGGTTTTAATTTTAGTTGGTTTTAAATCTTAGGTTTTTATTGTTGGTTTTAATTTTAAATCTTCGTTCTAGGTTTTAGTTGTTGGTGTCTTTATTTTTATCTGGTTTATGGTTTTTAGTTGGTTTATGGCTTGAAGTGATTGAGTTGTTTTTTTTGTCTATTGGTTCGTGTCATTTTACATTTCTTAGTCTATTTTTGCTTCATTTACTTAGTTTCAGTTGTGATCATTATACTGAGTTTTTTGGTTCATAGCAGTTTTTTATCTTTAGGGAAAGTAAAAGGTCATTTACATTTGTTTGGTTAGGAGAACATCAAGGTTGGTCAAGTGTCAGGTACAAAATCGGTTGTTCTTCGAGTCTCATAATTTTATTTTTGGTTTAGTTTGTTTTTTTAATTGTCGTTCAGGAGAAATAAATGCGTTCCAGTGATAGCTCTTGAATCTCTGTTTCTTTGCCAACTTAATTTTCCTCGCGATTTTCTAGAGATCCTAGGTCCAATCCCTTTGTTCCATTTTTCTGGGTTACATTTTTACCATTTTTGGTGGAGAATCCGGGTAGGGAATATGTTTTTAGAACTTAGCCAGGAATTGTTTTAATAGGGACTATAGGCATTTTTAAAAGGTTTTTTGGTCTGTCTTTGGTGGTCAGTATTTTAGAGTCGAAACCAACACAGTGTTGTTATTGGTGGGTCTGAGGAGTACACAATGACTGGAATCCTGACTCCACAGTTACACATCCTGGAGCTGCTGCAACACCAAGCTCAGATGCAGCAAGTCATTCTCCAGCAGTTTCGGCAAATCAACATGCTGAAAGAGGTCATCTCGCAAGTTATCAAAGGGCGGCAGCTTCAGAGGATGAGCATGCAGAGTCAAGTCTTTGTTTCCCCCGTCTCCATCCACACGCAAGAACCCAAGAGTCAAGAAGAAGCCCCTCATCATGTCCTCCCTCGAAGACAAGTAGTAGTTCCTACCGTCGCCCCAACCAGTGGCCAGTTAAGCCAAGGTATTAATGGAGGCATTGGACGTTGCCAAAGTCTGCGCCAAGCACAGCAACAGGATCCAGCCATTAGGAGAGTGGTGGAACAGAAGCTGTCCAATCCTAAGAGGATGAGCCAGAGCAAGATGGCACGTCGACCAAAAGCGGTACAGCGATTACTGAACGTCTGGGATCGTCTTGAAGTAAGAAGTGGCCTGCTTCTCTACAGACGAGGTGAAGACGAGGCCAAGACTCTGATGGTACCGGTACTACCCCGCAGCTTAAGAGAGGAAGTACTACGCGGCTTGCATCAAAGCATGGAGACACGTGGACATGGACAGGTCCTAAATCTAGTGAGAGGACAGTACTTCTGGCCTGGTCTCCATAACGAAACCATGGAGTACATGAGACGACACAAGAAGCGAGTGAGGCAACACTGTGAGAGGATGTCTACCAGAGTTCCCCCTCCAGTCGGGTTTCGAGATGTCAGTGACGAGATGACAGCCCCTATGGTGGAAGATGTTTGTGTCATCCCACCTCCCCTTGAATTCCAGGATGTGGAAGGGTCCTACCAGTATGGTTGATTGCCGGCTAGTTCATTGTCATTAATTATTTATTGAAGTGTTTTGTATATTTTTTTCGTGTGTTTGTTGAAATCATTTTAATTGTATAAAGTTTTTTGTTTGCCATTGCTGGGGACAGCAATGATTTTAAGATGGCGTGAATGTGGCAGGGCCCAGTTTTAGTTGTATGTTTTCATAATGTATAGTGTATTAAATAGGAGTAGCTCCCCTTTAGAACAAAAAGAAATCATTTTAGTTACTCAAGATTCCCCCCCCCCCCTTTTCAGTAGTGTGACCCCCTGTTTGTTTACTTTAGCCCACATGTTCCCCCTAAAAGCTGCCGCATGGTCAAGCCACTTAAGTTCACCCAGCAGATCAGCAGAGACAAGTCACATGCAAATATATTTTCCTCCTAACTGGAGTGCCTGTCCTGCTTAGTTTTGTCTGCTTGTTGGAGTCATTGGTGAGTTTTCTTTTGTATATTGTCTACTTTTCATTTATCATGTATAATTATTATTAGAAATATAGTTCAGTTTTCTTTTGAAAGTTTGTTAGCTTTGAATTGACTCTGGTCAGTTTAGATCTTTGAGGAAGCTCCAGTTTGAAGTTTTCTTTTACAACTTTTTGTTTCATTTTGTTTCCATTTATTATTTTACTTAAGACACAAGTGTTTTTACTTCTCTTCATGATGATTTATTTGTTCCTACTGTAATAAGGAAGCTTTAGTCTTTTCAATGAAACCGGTCTCTTTTGAGTTCTTTTGAGAAAAGTTTCTTAGTTCTGTTTATTTTCACTAACCTTGGTTTTGCTTAAGGATAGATTTTTTTGGCCTTGTTTTATTACTAAGAAAGGTTGAAAGTTCATTTGCATTCTAGATTTTCATGTTTTTCTTGTACATTTTCTTAGTATTAGATTTAGAGATTTTCTTAAATTCTTCACCATATGTGCTTTAGCTTTTCATTGCAATTTCTTTGTTCTCATTTAACTCACATGGCCTGTGTATAGGATGGTGCTACTGGACGTGTTTTATTACTTGCTAATCCTTCACTTTGGGGATTAGTGTCTCCCACTTCCTTTGTATCTTAGAACTTGTTTATTACATCATGAATATTCATTAGATCATTTCCTTATATGTTTTCTCTTTTTGTATTTTCTTGTTTACAGACTTTATTCCTGCTTGAGTGTTCTTTGAAAGATCCACTATTCACACTGTGTTGGTTTTAGATTTTAGGGTTTAAGTCTCAATTTCTTCGGGTTTTTTTTGGTTTAGTCTTTGGATTTTAGGTTTTATTCTTTGCTTTTAGTTTCTGGTTTTTGGTTTAAGGTTCTTGTGAATAAATTCTTTTTGGTCCTTTTTTTGTTAGAAATCTAGAATTGGTCTCTGGTCTCTATTAATTCAATTTCCTCGCGACAGTTCCCTTCAAAGATCCTGAGTTTAGTTTAGTTTTGTTAGTTAATCCCCATAGAGTCTTAGTTTGTGCGAGTTCCCCCAAGTGTGTCGTTTTTCACGGTTACATTTTTTTTACCATTTTTGGTGGAGAATCCGGGTACTAGCGCACTGTTTTTTATATAACTTAGCCAGCTAAAAGAAAAAAATGTAACCCAGAAAAATGGAACAAAGGGATTGGACCTAGGATCTCTAGAAAATCGCGAGGAAAATTAAGTTGGCAAAGAAACAGAGATTCAAGAGCTATCACTGGAACGCATTTATTTCTCCTGAACGACAATTAAAAAAACAAACTAAACCAAAAATAAAATTATGAGACTCGAAGAACAACCGATTTTGTACCTGACACTTGACCAACCTTGATGTTCTCCTAACCAAACAAATGTAAATGACCTTTTACTTTCCCTAAAGATAAAAAACTGCTATGAACCAAAAAAACTCAGTATAATGATCACAACTGAAACCAAGTAAATGAAGCAAAAATAGACTAAGAAATGTAAAATGACACGAACCAATAGACAAAAAAACAACTCAATCACTTCAAGCCATAAACCAACTAAAAACCATAAACCAGATAAAAATAAAGACACCAACAACTAAAACCTAGAACGAAGATTTAAAATTAAAACCAACAATAAAAACCTAAGATTTAAAACCAACTAAAATTAAAACCAATACGGCATCAAAAGAAGGTCATAAATCGAAAACAACAGCTTAAACAACCGAATCCAGCAGCAGACCAAACGTTCAGGGTAGAAAAGCCATAGATTTTCAAGGGAATCTGCAGAGCAAAACTAAATGATGCTGCCCTGCCTTCTACCAGTCTGCAAAATGAGGCATGGACCACATGGTCTCACAGATAAGGGGGTCTCTGTTCTGGACAGGATGTTTACTCTATCCAGGGGGCGTACACTACTATCCTCCTACAGCACTGCTATTATTTTACTGTGTCATAAACTTCTACTTAATTAACTTCAGAGGGCTACAACACAAACTAAGCGTATGCAAGTCAGGGGGAGGGACTCCTATGTTGAAAACCAAAAGCTAATGCAAGTTAACTATGTGGCCCTGCCACACACTCGCCAACTAAAATACATTGCTATCCTTAGCAATGGCGCAAGGAGAGTGTCAAGACCTATTACTAGAATCCTCGAAAATTGTGTGACCACTATGGGCATAATTCATTAACTCTTCACTGCCAGTCTCCAAACCTGCTACCCCTCGGGATGTACAACCTGCTACCCCTCAGGCTATATTAACAGCGCAACTGGGAGACGAGGACATCACAAGGGTAGTGGAAATGAAGTCCACTAGCCAAAAGCCTAGCCCTCATCAGATGGATAAGGAACCAGGAGCAGTTAAGAGGCTGTTACGTTCTTGGGATAGCCTAGAGATGAGAGGAGGTACCTTGTGCTATCGGCTAGACCGGGTAGAGCCAGAGTACCTGGAGGTTTTGCCCAAGTCGATGAGGTGGCAGGTTTTACATAATTCTGCAAATTGCATGCAACATTGAGGGGTTTCGAGAGATCCTACAGATGGCACGACTTATTTATTTTTGGCCTTGATTTTTGTAATGTTGATTCCTTTTTTGTTATTTTTGCTGTAATTTCATTTTCGTTTGCATTGGCGTAATTTTAACATTGTTGAGGACAACAATGGGTTTAAGTAGTGGCGAGTGTGGCAGGTGTAGAAAGACCCTGTGTTGATGTTAGAGTTAATTGCCCTTCCACTGTTTACATTTCCCCTTTAAGCTCTTCCAGCACCCCCTTAGTTAATTTCTTAGGAATCCCGTGTAATAAACAATGAACCCTCTTACATAATCCTTGGTAGTGTGGTTGGTCACCTCTATAATGTACATGTTCTTCAGTTAGCAGACTGGCAGTGCAAGGGGAACACCCACACTTGTTCTCCCTTCCCAAGCTTTGATTTTTACTCTATAAGTTTTGCCTGCTTCAAGACCTTACTGCTATATGGACTCGGTAAGCTTAAACTTTGTTTTATTATTTAGTTGTTTCATTAGTTGATTAGTTTGACAATCATATTATTCCTTTATTTCTTTGGAATTTCATTTTCTAAAGTTGTATTTTAAAGATCGGACTTGGAAGTATCTTTTGTTATAAACTTAGTTTGGATTCAATGTTTAAGACTTTGTGTTTCTTAAATTTGATTGAAGAAGTGTATTATAATCGATTGTATTTTTTGTTGTTTTATTTAACAGGTTTGAAAGCCATTTTGATTTTAATCTGTAACTTTCTTTGGCACTGTGTTTTTAATTGTTTCAATTCTGGGTTTCGTTTAATAGTTTTACTGTGTGTTGGTCTTGGTTAAGGTTACACTGGTTTGGCTTTTGGTCATTGCTTTAGTATCAATAAAGTTATTTTTCTTATTTTTGTTTATTGAGGAAACCTACATTTTGAGTCACTGTTCCACTTCTTGCATTTCCTCGCGTCTTTACCCTATTCGATCATTAGATTAATTGAGTTTTCTTAAGTGAGTTCCCCCAGCGTTTAGTTTTATTTAGTTTAGTCGAGCGGTCCATTTTTCCCGATTACATTTTTGGTGGAGAATCCGGGTAGGGTTTATGTTCTTTTAGAACTTAGCCAGGTTGTGTCAGAAGTAGGGACAGTCATTAGTTTTCAGTCAAACCCAGTGCCAGAGTTTGGAAGCATTTTAACTTCACTATGGTTGAAGGGCCGAGTCCAATCATTTTGCCTGATGGGACGCCATATGTCTCCCCACCCCCAGGATTTGGTTGGGATGAGGACGTCCTCCAACCAGAAATCGAGCCCATTTCGACCGCGCTTCCGATATGTAGGTTTGACACATCGTCAGAGGAGGGAACATCCCATCTGATGGAGAAACCCGGTAATCCAAGCCTGCTTGTAACAGTGAAGGGTCTCCTTGAAGAGATTGTCTCACAGCAGCGACAACAAGGAGAACTGTTGCGGAAATTGCAGATGCAAATGGATGGTCATCAGCGCCAGAGGAAGAGTTCTGCTTGGAGCAGTAAATATCCCAGAAGTTGCCAGGGGCAATGGCGAGAGTTTCATGGCCAGTCCAAACCGACAACAGTGTACTACAGCCCTTCATCTTTTAAGAAGCAGGAAGAGCCAACTCCAGAGGTGGGAAAGTCACCCCAACCTGCTACCCCTCGGGATGTACAACCTGCTACCCCTCAGGCTATACTAATAGCGCAACTGGGAGACGAGGACAACACAAGGGTAGTGGAAATGAAGTCCACTAGCCAAAAGCCTAGCCCTCATCAGATGGATAAGGAACCAGGAGCAGTTAAGAGGCTGTTACGTTCTTGGGATAGCCTAGAGATGAGAGGAGGTACCTTGTGCTATCGGCTAGACCGGGTAGAGCCAGAGTACCTGGAGTATTTAACAGGTTTGAAAGCCATTTTGATTTTAATCTGTAACTTTCTTTGGCACTGTGTTTTTAATTGTTTCAATTCTGGGTTTCGTTTAATAGTTTTACTGTGTGTTGGTCTTGGTTAAGGTTACACTGGTTTGGCTTTTGGTCATTGCTTTAGTATCAATAAAGTTATTTTTCTTATTTTTGTTTATTAAGGAAACCTACATTTTGAGTCACTGTTCCACTTCTTGCATTTCCTCGCGTCTTTACCCTATTCGATCATTAGATTAATTGAGTTTTCTTAAGTGAGTTCCCCCAGCGTTTAGTTTTATTTAGTTTAGTCGAGCGGTCCATTTTTCCCGTTTACAAATACATTGAAATTATCCAAGTATGAATATTAAAGTATGCACAGTAAAGTATGCAATTGGGAATTTATGAGACACAAAAAGGAAAAGAAGATTTACAGGATGTCAAAAGGTAATTGGGTTGTTTTGTTTGTTTGTTTTGGGGTTTGTATTTTAAATCACATACCAGATCTAGAACTGAAAAACAAAGAAATCAGCAAATCCAAGGGAAAGGTGCATACATGTATAAACATTTACTTAACTGTTCACAATTGAGAAGAATTACACAGACTTATTCACCAATCCAACCTCGTCCCCAGTGCTTGCTTTATTTCCAACCGCGTTTCCAATAGTAAACCCTGGATAGGAAACTTTCTTCCTGTATCCTGATTGGATACCGCAATTGGCTAGTAATGGATTTTTATCGTGTACTTGGTGCTATTTTTCACAACGTGCAGTACGTGTTTTCGCGATCATTCGTCCACGCCTTCTCGAAAATACTAAATTCCTTTCCAATTTGCTAATATTAATATGAAATAAGATACTGCATGTTGTCTCGATAAGATCGTAACAGTTTGATTTCAAAAATCGTGTTTTCGTAACTCACGCCGTGCTCGCGCTGCTACGAATTGACTCTGTTTTTACCCCAGACACCGCATACAAAAACAAACGCTAATGTGTAACGCATATCCAGGCAACAGACTGTTCCTCATTTGCATACGTGTTCAAAAATCTTGCACATGCAAATGATCTAATACCAGGGTGAGAGAGCAGGTAGTGGTGGGCGCGTACTGCTCGACACCCTGGGGACGAGGTTGTCACCAATCCAAAACGCAAAGTCAAGTAAAAATGTAATCCCAAATCGCATAATGTACATATATTGATAGCTGGAATTCAACAGCTAAATATCAGGTTTTCCCCCTTATTTCTTACCTGCAAAATCTGCTTGATGTTTCTTCCCTTCAGCAGCAAGTTGCGATAAAGGAGAACCAACAGCTGTTGCCAGAAGGACGTCATTTTCACACAGTTGTCTGCAGTCAGTTACCTTTCTGCAACAAAATCAAGAAAACAAAATCAAGTCAAAGGCCATATATGTTTTAAGATTTACCCGTCGACAATGGTAAAATCCAAAGCTATATCACCGTGTTGCCATAAAATACATACCTGATTGAAAACACTTAGGAGAAAATGTTCAGGGGCTCCAGGATCAGAGTGAATTCAAAAATATGGAAACAGATCTCTTGTAAAGTGGCATGCCTCTTCTCAATGTGAAACCTCCTGTGGTATTTTTATATTAAATATTGGAAGGGGCATGATCATAAACACGACAATATTATGCCAAATATAGGTCTCTCTCAAAGGACGTCATTTCCTACAGACCAGCCACGTGCATCGGCATTTTGAGCCTCAACTTGCACAAAGCGCATCGGCTGCGTCGTATTTTTAACACATTTTGAGCAACAAGCGCGCGTGTTTGGAAAATTTTCAACACTGCGCAATGCATGCTTGATTGCGTAAAATGCGCAGTTGCAGTTCTCCTACAGTGATGGTCGTCTTTGAATAAGACCTATAGGCCACCAGGAACTGCATCCATTGTAGCCAGAATGATACAAGTGTCGAGTCACTTGACGTTAAGGTACAATCTTTTTCATGCATGATCTGAATGTAATTTTTTTTTCAAAAAAATAATGAAATTTTTGACATCCAATTTGATCACATCACTCCCCGCCTCAAAACCTTACAAATGTAGCTGTCACAAAATTCTCTGGCTCTGCGAAAAGGCGTTCTATCTTCTCAGGCTACCTTTGCAAAATACTGTCTGAATCATGGGCGTTGGACAAACCGAGAGACAAACACAGCTCTATTGGTGAATGATTTCCCATGTAAGTGCACTCTCTGTACAATATTAACTTGCAGATGCAGATATGCTTGTCGGTTAAATCAAAAATATAAATAAACTATTTCATATCCGCAATACATAAATCACTTTAAAAAAAGCTAATGATTAACATCAGATCTAAAGTCTTAACGGCTACACCCAACTGAAAAAAACAAGAACGAAAAACACATCTGTTATCTGTAAAATATTAACTCTATAAATTAATGATTATTATATAGTACTATTGTATAATACTATTGTATTGTGCAGGCTTAGTCATGCAGTATCGGTACTAAAATCTTAATAAAACTTTGTTCGATAATTCAGTGACGTTTGCGGTGCCACCATGTGGAATAATCTCTTTTGAGAAGAAGCATGGTTCTGAAAAGAACAGAACCTGTTGATTGTGAAACTCGACATTCTGATCTGCATGCTCTTCTTCAGGAGAAGATGATCCTGAAGACGATCAGAGCATGTACTGATCGAAATGTCGAGTTTCACAACCAACCGGTTTTTTTTTTCAGAGCTGCTTCTTCTCAAAAGAGATTATTCCACATACTGCAAATCTCACTTGTATACACTAACACCATGCAAGGGCAGATCAAGAACACAATTTGTTTGGAGAGGGGCCTTAAACAATTTTGGTCCCCCAAAAAGTGGGTCCAAAAAATTACGGCGATCAGGTATTTGGGGCCCACTTAAGGGCCCCGAAATTTTGATTCTAGATGCTCTGTGCTCTATGGTGCGATCTGAGGCAATTTCTGACCACTTTAACCAATTTTTTTCTGGGAAAAGATGGTGGTGTACACAGTGCCTTCCTTTATTCACTTGAAACAAATTTCAAATGTAATTTTTGTTTGATGTAGAATCCTATGAACTAATAGGCCTAAAGTCATGAAATTCGGTCTTTACAAGTGAGGGGAAAAAAGTGTATTCTGGGACAGAGGTGCACTTATCCAATCAATTTCCAAGTGAACATGCATGGAAGAATTTCTTGTTACTCAACAAATTTCAAACAAGTATGATATTTCTCTAAGGAACTAATTGAAACACTGGCATGCACGCTCATGATTTATGAACAAGAATATCAGAATTTACCACTGCCTGACATCACCCATGTCTTAGGGTATGTCTCGATAGCTATGATCGCTTAATAATTTCATTGCTATAGCATCCAGTACCAGCACTTTTCTGTGGTATTTATAAATAGCCTTTGAGTAAACATAATGCAACGGCGGATCCTGAGGTTGTGCCAGGCAGCGAACTGTTGTTTCATAGGCGGGTGAAGCAATATCATGAATAATTCAGTAGTTTAAATGGGAAAATTGTGTTTATTCATGAGAAAAGAACAATGACATCAACAGCATTGTTGTTATTTAGTCAACTAGTTCCTTTAAAGCATTATAGAGAACCGCTTTCGTCGAGCTTCCACAAGTAGCCTAGTGGATAGCGAGATGAGCTAGGGATAGAAAGATCCCTGGTTCGAATCCACAGATGCTCATTTTTACTGACTAATTTTCTTCTCCAAATTTATCAATGGGATAATTTTAATTTAAGGGGGAAAAAAAGAACAAGAACCTAAGGCCAAAAAAAAAAAGTCTCCGGTTTCTGGTATGGAGCTTGCCCCAAAAGTGGTGCGGCGACACGGCTTTTTTTTTTTTTAACCTGTTTTTTTTGGTTGTTTTTTTGGCTTCAAATGTCGGCCAATAACTGCAAATGGTGCCCGACTAAACTTAGTGCAAATATATGGAAGTCCAGAGTGGCCACATAAAGCTTATTCTCGACCATAACCCCATCTAAAAACATGTTAAAATTGTGCAGCAGCAGGATTCCAGTCAAACCAGTGAGTTTGGCGGTTTTGAGACATCATCTTGTATTGAAAAAAAAACTTTTTCATTTTGCCGACGCGCATGGCTGCGGCGACGCGCGCGCATACCAGAAACCGGAGACTTTTTTTTTTGGCCCAAGTGTCTTGCCATTGATTCCAATGAAACTACTGAAATATTTACAAAAATGGCATCCCTCACCGACAGGAAAAAATATGCTGGGTAAGATGTAGGCTGTGCTGTAGGGAGGGGGGGGGGGCGGAAGGGCTCTCACAAGTGAAATATGGCCTTATTTGAGACAAATTGTGATACTATAGTGGGGGCGCCCCCTGGAGCCACCACTGTAGTGAATCTGTGATGCCCCCCCCCCCCCTACATTTGGCATCATATGGTTGGGACAATCCAAATTACAGTTAGGATCGTCCCAACTTTATTTAGGAATTTCCCACACTATTGTTGGGACTGTCCCACAGCGGAGGCATACCAAACCCACACACATAAATCAACAACTATAATTGCAGGCATATTAATTACAACACATATATATGAAGTCTAATACAGCAACTATCCTTACCATCTATGTATGTAGCACTCGTGTATTAATAACGGTCTCTTCAAGGTCGGATGTCGATCGTTGCACACTCGCATGCAGAATAGCTACACACAATGTGATCGATGACAACAATTGCTAGTATATAGCTAGGCCGCACACAATAAATTTCGGCACGCATGGCCTATGGGGTAATGGTTTAAATATAGAGCCAAAGATTTAAAAAAAAAAACCACTGCACTTTGTACATAACGTCAAACGACATCTACCCAAACTGCACTACCATTTATGTATATGTGCTCGTATTCATCATCAAAATTATCATTTTGTCACCATGGCAACAGGTCACATGCATTATGAGGTTTTCCCATATTTGCTTTTGCTGGCTGGAGTGGTGCGAACCCCGAGATTCTGGGCCAAATTAACTGACCTAGGAAATTTAGCTGGGGCAAATCTGGTTAATGATAACTTTTGTGCAAACAGTGACATCATGTTGCGTGCCGATTTATCATCCTATTTAACTAATGGGAATGCACTTTGTCGCTAGCAGAGCTACTGAGCAAAAATGTGCAACCATTAGGCCTACAGCGTAATTAAACTTCAACAGTAAACGCAAGATATATACCTGAACGCTTTATTTCGAAAACAAATTCCATTTAATTCTGTGTAAAAAAATAACTTATATCTCCCAAATTATACATTATTCACAATCGAATTCATGCAAAATTTGAACTATGCTTGAAAAATTGCATCATTGATTTAACTGTGCCAAAAAGAAAAAAAATACAAGGTTATTCTTTCATATACATTTTTTTTTGGGGGGGGGGGTAATTTGTTTATATACATCTCATTTTTATTGTGTTTGTTATATGTACAAAGACTGATGCATATGAATATTGTTGGTAGTGGACCTACTTTTACTCAAAGTGTGAAACATAATCAGCACATATTACTATTATCTACAAATAAATAACTGTATTTTTTTCCCGAGATTTCACACCCATGAAGAGCTAAATTTGTGCAACTGCAAGAATTGACATTTACGCAGGACACAATAAATTAACCCTCCCAGGCTTTCTGGCTGACAAATTCAGCTACACCATCACAACAGTCAAAATCAATCAAGTGACTGTTTTCAACAGTTTAAGAATTCCCTTGTTGATTTGATATAGCCATGCTTTGACTGGAGGTGATTGATATGCCAGCTGTACCTACCAGTTACCTTCTTTGTCTGTTGATGGAATATGACTAGTCACAGCGTCTACGAGAATGTGACCTGACTGTTTTGACTAGTCTGGAAACAAATGCGAGGCAGGGGAAGTTGAAGTAATTTTTGACTGTCTGTGACTGATCAAACAATAGGAGGGTTTTAAAAATTGTGAAGTGGGTGCCCAAGTAAGAAATAATGGATCGTTGTCAGGCAAGAATGCAGGAATACAGGACAACTTTAGCATTCAAGAAATCCCAATTTCTGGTTATGAAACATAAAATGCAAGGGGCAATTTCTTTTGTCCTCAATCTCTAAATTCCAAAGAGTGAAAATAGAAGACCAGGCGATTGAGAGTTGTAATCACTCTTCTTTTAGATTGAAAAACTCTTCGTTTATCGAGGGCACGTGGCGTGCCGTCCGCCATCCACCGGTAGGGTAGCCCCCGTGATAAACGTGGCAGCATCAGAGGCAAGGAAGGCGATGGCATTGGCTGCTTCGTCGGGCTGCCCGGGTCGCCCGAGGGCGTGAGCTGTTTTCGAGCGTTCTAAGAACTGTAGGAGCAAAACAAATGAATTCATTTTGCTTTGCCGCCTTCCCCACTTTGTCGGAGAATAACCACTTTGATCCATTGATCAAGGATAGACACACACACCCATTTTTGTGAAAACCGGCAATCATGGACCCCTATTCTCCCTAACTTTGTCCAACAACTTTGTCCAAGAAAAATAAAACATTTTCATTCCTGTCGGCTTTCTTTTCCTGCCCGCAACCCTTTATTTTTATAAATACAATTTATAAAATTTGGGAGGGGGGAGGGGGCCCCCTCTTTCCTTTTTTCAAAAGCCCGGAAAAGAAACTTTTTTTAGCTTGGTCTTATCACAGACTTAGTGAAATTTGCCCCAAACTAGGTTGGTTAAGGTGTGACTGAAGATTTATAATTTTGGGAAGCATTTTCTGTAAAATAACTGCAGTACAGACAGTAATTATGAAGCTTATAACATTAGCAATGCTTGAAATCTGGGAAATGATGGCAGGGGATCTCTCAGAGAGGCTCCAGATTTTTTTTTTTTTTAATCAGAAATATCTTGAGTTTAAGAAAACTAGACCTTTTCAATTTTAAACCAAAAAAGCAACGAACCTCTGCATAAGCTTCATCGTCAATCCCGGAAGCTTTCTGTAAGTTGGTTACAATCACACCAGGACTGTTAGAGAAATTAAAACCCCAAAACCTCAGAATTTGTTATTTGAAAATAAAATAAACAGACGGCAATTTTTTAGCAAATGATTTTATCCTTCTCTTCAAATACAAAATTATTTTCAGGATAACGACGTCATTGTGGGCTTAAATAAATTATTTCTCCACGCACTTACTTAATTGAATTCACACGCACTCCTTTGGGCGCCAATTCTGAAAATAAAGACACAATAAAATGTAATATTTTATTTTTGGCGGGGGGAAATTTGGAAACTTTTCTTCGACCTATTTACTTTGATATTGAAGTACTGGTAAATAATGGAGAAATTGTTTCTTTCATTTAGCCATTTGTAAGCTGACATCTGACGGACCTTGTAAAATGCTTTATAACACTGCATGAATGGTTTGAGGGGTCCATGCATGGCCATGAGATGATTTTTCCGAGGAACACATTTTGTGCAACTTTCTACTCCTCTTTAAATGTATGAAAACTATTTGACACCCCTTTTTGGTTAATTTTATTGAAATGTGCACATTTAAAAATTGTCCATGCTTTTCCGGTCAACTGAGGGCATTGTTCACTGTTCAGTTTGGGGGTTTTCTGATCAAATTTTGAACCCAAAAATGTACTCATTGAAAACATTTTTGAGCGTCCATACTGAAATTTGTATCCTCGTGGAGATATTTCTTTATTCTCGTGTACTAAAGTTTTCGAGTTTGAAAGTACAGTTTCAAAATGCTCTTATTTTATCCAGGATTAATTTCCTTGGCTGAAATTTTGACTTATAATATCCTTTTCTAAAACTCTACCAATTGCGATCAACATACCTTGGAAATTCCTAGTTTTTGAGTAAAATCCGTATATCTATTTCGTGAAAACCTTGTGGAGACGTATTCATCTATAGAAATTGCCCTGTGGAGACGTATACAATATTTTGTTCCCTATTGTGTGCATGTCTCCAGAGGGCACGGTGTATCAGATCAAGGTTTGCTCACTGACGTACTGCCATGCACTGACAATCACCAAAGAAAAAAAATCAGCATGACATTTAAAATGACAGCATGCCAGAAAGAATAATATCACAGGGAGTTTAGTGCCATTACCATATTTAACCCTTACATAACTCAACCCATCAAACTCCAACAGCATGATTTGTTGGAATCTGTCGGGATGGGTACAGTACCCCTAAACTGACAGTCTTTTACATTGGGTTGGCACACCTCCAGAAACTAAGTCAGAAATATGCGTGTACAGTTTCCCATATGGTGTTGGAATTTGCCAGGATGGGTATGGTTCCTAGTAAATCATGCTAGGGAGTTAGGATTAAACCAAGTAAGCTTTTCAACAATAACTTTGTCAGTTACTTTTTGGATAGCTGCAAATGATCTACTCTACCTTTAGGCCAAAAAAAAGTCTCCGGTTTCTGGTATGGAGCTTGCCCAAAAAGTGGTGTGGCGACGCGGCTTTTTTTTTTTTTTTTTACCTGATTTTTTTGCTTCAAATGTCAGCTGATGACTGCAAATGGTGCCCGACTAAACTTAGTGCAAATATATGGGAGTCCAGAGAGGCCACATAAAGCTTATTCTCGACCATAACCCAATCTAAAAACACGTTAAAATTGTGCAGCAGCAGGATTCCAGTCAAACCAGTGAGTTTGGCGGTTTTGAGACATCATCTTTCATTGAAAAAAAAACTTTTTCATTTTGCTGACGCGCATGGCTACGGTGACGCGCACACATACAGAAGCCAGAGACTTTTTTTTTTTGGCCTTATACTAAATAAGCTATTTATATCAATAAAGCAAATTGACCAAAGTAAACTGACCTAATGAAGTCACTCTGGTGAACTGGTCCAGGGCGCTCTTAGACATACAGTATGTTAGCACTCCTGGGAACTGGTATCCAAAAGGACAAATCAGAATTTACTTTACCACACGGAAACATGATGTATTATTCATTCATTTATTCATTTAAGTTTAACTCTAGATGCATACAGCAGCTGTTGAGCGGGCATGGAGAGTCAGTCCCATGCCCAACATAAAAACCTTCAGTATTCCCTCCGCAGTGCTCGCTTGAAGAATTTGTCAGTGGTGATGGCATGGATGTTGACTACCTGCGGCAGGAGGGTAGGTAACCGGTTGCCAGATTTCCGGTTCTTGTCCTCATTGAACAAGAGACGCTTGGTGAGGTAAGCGTTTGGTTGTCTGACAAGATGGGCTAGGTACTTTGTTTGCTGACGCTGTACGAATTCAGCAAGCTTCTTGCATCTGCAAATCCGCAAGATGTCGACATTAGTCAGCTTTAGTTTGAACTCGTCATCCTTCCTATTGTATCCTCTGCGAATCATTCTCCTTAGGAAGGAGATACATGTGGACTCGAGTCTGTCCCACTGTCATTGATTTAGGTTCCATAAAGGAAAATATGTTGATTTCATATTTGTTTAGACGATTTCCTTCTTTAATTTTCAGAACTGCCAAAAAAGAAAGATTTGAGGGCAGAAATGTGAGGGGAACTTTTGTTAAGAAGCTTCGTCAACCCATCAAATTCAAAGAAACTATGCAGTATAAGATCGATGGCCCTTTCCTTTTCTGATTTTTTGGCCGTACTGAATAAAATTGGGACACGAAGCCCCCCCCCCCCCAAAAAAAATATCCGAAAATGCTCACCGCCCGCAGTCCACCGACACTAGAGACATTAACAATGTTGCCTTTGCTTTCAATCAAGTGAGGAACGGCCAGAGATGTCAGATGAAATACTGACCTGGTGTCAACGAGAGAAAATTATATCCATCAGGGGCGTCAACCCAAATCTCCTGGATCTTTCAAGTCTACCAGAAGGGGAATCGGAAGATTCTGCAGGATTGAGGAAGGTAGAGCCCAGCCACCATCACTTTATAGGTGAGCTTGATGCTCCTCGGAAATTGAGGAGCACATTGGACCCTCACCCCCGGTTTATCAGGCTGGCGTTCCTGAGCCACACCAAACCAATCAGATTATGGGCTCCATGTGCCAACGAAAGAGGGCGCCCTTTTACCCAGCAACGACGTCCCATGGGCGGGACATTTCGCTGGTTGACGCGCACCGTTCCTTGTGTGTGATGCACGTACACCAGGGGGTGTGTACTATGTGCACGCAGTGGCTGGGCTTCGCCACAAATGAATTGCAGTCAGGCAAGATGGCATCGGTCGGTCACCCCTAACTGTACCCTCTTTGCCGGTGAGGGGGTACTTGTGAACGGAGCGGATAGGAGCGTCTCGAGTCGACCAAAATAGATTCTTGGATTCAGACATCATTCAAACCCACCGTAAGGGCGATGCATCGTAGGTGTATTTATAGCACAACACAGTGACTGATATACATATTTATTCAACGTACAGTAAATAGTGGTCGGAAATTCAGCAAAGTGTCATTGGATCTCCTCTCAAACAGTTTTTAAAACATAAACCAAATGGCGGACATATGATGCAGTTTTAAAGGCAAACAAGCTTGCGGTGGGCTGTACAGCTACATAATTTCAACCGCAAGCTAAATGATAATTACTTTGATGCATTTTTAACTTACAACTTCACACACATTGTCTCGGTTTCAGAGTCTCATTTATGGTATAAAACTGGCCAAGAAAAGTACTAGGAAAGATATTTCCTCTGTATTGACTAACAAGCCCCCAGATAGCAATTTCATGTCATCAAAGTCAATTTGAGCAGTGAGAAAATACGAGCATTTTCTTAGAAAACACTTACAATTTTTCAGTCCACTCTCATAGGGTTTGTACACAGGGTGTTGAGTGAACTTCTTATATGGAAATCTTTCCAAGTACTATTCTTATTTTAATATGACCACTAGAAACCTCGTAACTTGTGACATCTTTTAAGCCATTGTCAAGGAACTTACGATGAGTAAAACACATCGTAAGTTTCGTGAACTGGACCATAAAAGGCATTGCAAGTTGTGACGTGTTATGCCTCGCGACTGGAGTAAAGCCCGGTTCATACTTCATGCGAAAGCGAATGCGAAGCGAATTTGACGTCAGGAAACATTCGCTGCGAAATTCGCCCGGGTTGAAATATGTTCAACTTTTACAAATTCGCAGCGCGAATACTTGCCACAACGTCACAATTCGCGTTCGCTTTCGCGCCAAGTATGAACCGGGCTTTACGACACATCGCAGCACTTCATGCTCAGGAAATCGGGTGCAGCCCAGCACATGGGTAATTAGAACGCCAGTCATTCAGAGAAATGGAAGACTCTGTGGCTCAATCCTATGAAATAAACACGTAACGTTCCATGCTTACCGGATGTTGGCATTCATCATGGTGTCATAGGCCTTCATGCTCGTCGTTTCAATGGTTACGTGCGATATAATGCCAGCGCAGTTTACCTGGTCAAATACACAATAAAACTCTATATTTTTAGTTGTTCACATTAGCGTTCATTCTTTTCATTTGTGGTCACTCTTAGATGGAATTTGACTCGGACGAAACTTCCGCTGGACTGCCTCTGGCAATAATAACAAGATTATAAACATCTAAATCTCGGCTCTAGGCAACAAAGAATGAACAAAAGAGAACAAACAAACAAAAACAAACTTAAAACTTAACCCTTCTAGTCTTCTGTGCTTCACAACCCTTCAAGTTTTGCAAAACCACTTTTTCCCCCCAGAGTTAGAACCAAACACTTCAAATTCCTTTGAGGTAATCTTCTGTGGAGCATGGATAACACTTCAAATCCCTGCACAATTCTTTCGTGTGGTTCAGCTCAGGGCATACACATGGGCATAGACAGGATTTTTTTCTAGGGGGGGGGGGGGGCAAAGCACATTTTTCCCCAAAAAATCCTTGCACTTTCTCTAGCATTTTGCAGATGCTCAACTTGTTTATAAAATTAATAAAAAAAATATTTAGACTTCACGCCTCTTTTTCTTTTCTTGTTCTGTTTTTCTATTTTTTCCCCGAGTACACCACCTGGTATTTCCCTTTTAAATAAACTGTTGAGTTTTCCTCTTCGATGAAACTGATAATGATTACTGCGTCTCTGGGTTTTCCTTAGAACCATACTCAAAGAGGAATCTGGGAAAATGCTAAGGTGGTTCTGAGACAATGGGTCGTCATTGATGAAGTCAAGACAAGGATAATAAGCCTAGTCCAACTGGATCTGAACGTTTGACAGCTGGTCAGCTGGTCAGTCTCAGCTGGATGGCTTCAGCTGGTCAGTCTTCGTTTTGGCCAGTCTCTCAGCTTGATTACTTAAAAATACATCATTTGACTTGGATGAAACTTGGAGTTCATCCAAGTCAAATGATGCATTTGCACTCGGTGACTCAGTGAGTAACTCATTGAATCAGATAACGACAGGCCGGCCCTTTAGGTGAGTGACCATCAGAACTCTTCAGACAGCCCAGGAGCCTGCGCTGCGCCGACATTTCATGGGTCACAAATGACGTCAGGCCAGTCGCCTTCAACATGATGAGACCGCTTGTTCTACCTAAAATTGAGCTGGTTTAAGTAAGTAAAGTCTCTCACAAGCCAATGTGGCCCATCAGGCCAGCGTTCATTTCCGGTTTCAGTAACATGAAATGACTGAGAATATTTCCCGGCTAAAACCGGTACCCATTTATACTCCTGGGTGGAGAGAGGCAAGTGGGGTGAAGTGGCTTGCCCAAGGACACAACATTTGACCGACGGTTTGATTCAAACCTATGACCCTCTGATCAGGAGTCACGAACCGAACCCTTACCACTATAGGCCACACTTCTGCTATAGGCCACACTCACTCGCCTAAAAATGTTTACTCCTGGGTGAAGATGTGGCAAGTGAGGATGAATTGGCTTGCCCAAGGACACAACATTTGACCTGCAGCTAGATTCGAACCCATGACCCTCTGATCAGGAGTCACAAACCCAAACACAAGCCACTAAAGGCCACATTCCCGCTAGAGGCCCAACTCACTCAGCTAAAAATTGAGCTGAGTGGCACAACTCACTATTTCAAGCATTGCAATACAGCCTTTGGTCACAAAGCCTTGAGTTGCATCTTAATTTGGCATCAACCAGAAAATTTGGATTTTAAATTGACAAAAAAGTAAGACCCAAACTGGTGATGTTATTACCAAGATGTCCAACTTGCCGAAGTGTTCCAGTGTCTTCCGGATCAGTTTCTGGTTGTCCTCCTCTTTAGTCAAATCTCCGACAACAACCAGCTGGAAAAAAAAGACCAAAAAATAACAGCGTTGCTGTTGAAACCCCTCAGCCAGAGTCAAGTTATCATCCGGAAACCATTAACCTTTAACTCAACGTGGTGACCTTGACCTTTGGCCTTTGACCCCAGAACCAGTCCCAACATGCCTGTACCAATGGGAAACCCCCTACCGAAGTTAGACACCAACATTTCATTTCTAACTCAAGTTATCATTCGGAACCATTTACATTGAACTCACCACGGTGACCTTGACCTTTGACCTTTTGACCCCAAAACTAACCCCAACTTGCCTGTACCCAAGGGCAAACCCCTACCTCAGTCAGACACCAAAATCTCATTTCTAACTCAAGTTATCATCCGGAAACCATTTACCTTTTTCTCACCATGCTGACCTTGACCTTTGACCTTTTGACCCCAAAACCAATCCCAACTTGCCTTCTCCCAAGGGGAACCCTCTTCCAAAGTTAGACACCAAAATCGCATTTCTAACTTAAGTTATCATCCGGAAACCATTTACCTTTAACTCACAATGGTGACCTTGACCTTTGACCTTTTGACCCCAAAACCAATCCCAACTTGCCTACTCCCAAGGGCAACCCTCTACCAAAGTTAGACACCAAAATCTCATTTCTAACTCAAGTTATCATCCTGAAACCATTTACATTTAACTCACCACGGTGACCTTGACCTTTGACCTTTTGACCCCAAAACCAATCCCAACTTGCCTACTCCCAAGGGCAACCCCCTATCAAAGTT
Organism: Patiria miniata; assembly: GCF_015706575.1. Classification (NCBI taxonomy): domain Eukaryota; kingdom Metazoa; phylum Echinodermata; class Asteroidea; order Valvatida; family Asterinidae; genus Patiria; species Patiria miniata. The sequence goes on from NW_024037067.1 coordinate 5,540,814, forward strand.
AGACACCAAAATCTCATTTCTAACTAAAGTTATCATCCGGAAACCATTTACCTTTATCTCACCATGCTGACCTTGACCTTTGACCTTTTGACCCCAAAACCAATCCCAACTTGCCTTCTCCCAAGGGCAACCCTCTTCCAAAGTTAGACACCAAAATCTCATTTCTAACTCAGGTTATCATCCGGAAACCATTTACATTTAACTCACCACGGTGACCTTGACCATTGACCTTTTGACCTCAAAACCAATCCCAACTTGCCTACTCCAAAGGGCAACCCCCTACCGAAGTTACAACCCCAAACAACATTTCTAACTCAAGTTATCATCCGGAAACTAAGCTGCCCGGACGGCCCGACGGACGGACGGACAGACATACATCCGGACGGACGGACGCCCTAGGCGATGACAATACCCCTCGAGCCTCTCGGCTGAGGGGTAAAAAAGGATGGGATATTTGTCTCCTGCTGCAAGCTCCATTTTCTACGATTAAACTCTAACCCTGCCAGACAGAGTGCATAAGGTTGAAAGTCCGCTCACCGGCTCTGATCCATTGTCCTGGCATACAATTGCCACCTTGTCCAAGTTCGCAGCATTTCTCCCAGTGACGGTTAGCTTCGACCCGAGCTTGGCAAACAGCACGCTGGTAGCCCAGCCTATGCCAGAACCAGCACCTATCAAACACAAGAAAGATTAAACGATCAAGAGAAGTAATCCCAAGAGAAATCACTTGGAGATGTGCAAAACAAATTTTACTAACGACCTCTCATATCCAGCCTTTTCCAAAAATAGCAATGCCTACTAATAATAGAACTTAAATAAACTGTGGCTATATTTAAGGACAATGGGACTGTTCTCAGACTGCTGTTGCTCATTCTAATACACCTGTGATATATCAACTAATTAATTAGGCGGGGGCCTGCATGCGGTCGACCATGCAATGCACGCGTGGGGGCCGATCATGCCTACACGTTGCCCCATAAATGTGGCCAATTTACTGGACTACCTCCTTAAACATAGGCCACACTTCCATATGTGCAAAGACATGTCGAACTTTGCCAAATTTTGATTTTCAATTTTAGGCTTAGTAAGTTAGTTTGTAGTTTGGTTGTTGTTTTTTTTGCTTTAGAAGCCATAAATCAAGCATACTCACCCTCTGTATAGGCTAATCAGAAAGTGCTGCCTTTTTCAGATGTTGAATATTTGTGGAAATTTCATGTTGATATTTTGATACGCAAACGTGTGCAAATGAATCTGGAAATTTCACAAAAAATAGATATCTGAAAAAGGCAGCACTTTCTGATTAGCCTATAAAAGAAGGTGAGTACTAGGCCTAGGCCTATGCTTCTAAAGTAAAAAACCTACAAAAGTCAAAACAATGCAAAATAAGCCTAAAATAAATAAATAAAAATCAACATGATCACAACAAATAAACATCGGCCTGCAAAAGATGAATACTGCATGAAAATTTGGGGAGCAACTATAGAATGCAGGGCCACGCCGAAGCAAGGTTTTTTATTTTGCCTGGAGGCGTGGATGGAATAGGAGTAATAGATATGCAAACCTGCCAAAAAGTGCTAAGTACAGCGAAGGCATGCACTGCACTTGTCTTCAAAGCTTCTCATGAAGGATCGGAAGGGAGGGCGTGCTTGTAAATGTGTTGGGGGCACTGTCTGGAGCGGCGGAGGCGCGGAGTCTTGGAGTCGCAGAATCGCGGAGACGCGGGGCACTGGAGTGGCCGCAGTGGCGGAGGCGCGGAGTCGCGGAGTCGCAGAGACGCGCACCGATAGAGGGCGCAATTCTCGGCGGAATCTTTTGAGAACGAAGCATCCATATCCATTTTAATTGGGCGGGCCAATTAGGAAGGGGGGGGGAGGGCGACGGGGCACTGTCTGGAGTCGCGGAGTCGGGGAGTCGCAGAGTCACTTTAATTGGGCGGGCCAATTAGGAAGGGGGGGGGAGGGCGACGGGGCACTGTCTGGAGTCGCGGAGGCGCGGAGGCGCGGAGTCGGGGAGTCGCAGAGTCACTTTAATTGGGCGGGCCAATTAGGAAGGGGGGGGGAGGGCGACGGGGCACTGTCTGGAGTCGCGGAGGCGCGGAGTCGGGGAGTCGCAGAGTCACTTTAATTGGGCGGGCCAATTAGGAAGGGGGGGAGGGCGACGGGGCACTGTCTGGAGTCGCGGAGGCGTGGAGTCGGGGAGTCGCAGAGTCACTTTAATTGGGCGGGCCAATTAGGAAGGGGGGGGAGGGCGACGGGGCACTGTCTGGAGTCGCGGAGGCGCGGAGTCGGGGAGTCGCAGAGTCACTTTAATTGGGCGGGCCAATTAGGAAGGGGGGGAGGGCGACGGGGCACTGTCTGGAGTCGCGGAGGCGCGGAGTCGGGGAGTCGCAGAGTCACTTTAATTGGGCGGGCCAATTAGGAAGGGGGGGGAGGGCGACGGGGCACTGTCTGGAGTCGCGGAGGCGCGGAGGCGCGGAGTCGCGGAGTCGCAGAGTCGCTTTAATTGGGCGCGCAAATTAGGAAGGGGGGGGGGAGGGCGACGGGGCACTGTCTCTCAGTGGTGGAGGCGCGGAGTCGCGGAGTCGCAGAGACGCGCACCGATAGAGGGCGCAATTCTCTGCGGCTCCACGACTCCACGATCGATTTTCAGAGGTAGGTCGACTGCGGTTCCACGCCTCCACGCAGCCGTACGGAGGCGCGGATGTAGAGTAAAGTGGCCCTGCATTCTATAGTTGTACCAAATTTGGATACTTTAAAACAACACAATTAGATCTTATTCTTACAGAAATAAATGCTAACGAAAACCCTTACATGACTTACCTGTCACGATAGAAACTTTCCCGGCAAGTGTCATCATGGGCGCCGCCATGATTTTTAATGATTGCGCGCCCCCAACGTCCAAACAGATGCACAGGACACCGGCCTTAATAATAATAATTAGGTTATTATTATGAACCAGGTAAAAGAATGTTTTAAATTGAATTTTCGTCCAGTGATTTGTCATTACGTTTAAACATGAAGAGATTTAATTTCATAAGAAACCGTCAAAAAATAAAGCAATATTGACCGTAACAGTACAGTGTTTTTAGCGCGACAAATGCAATCCGAATGCAAATCAATATGTATTTTTCGCATGTAAAACACTACATTGTTACGATCATATTATTGTTATCGTTGGACTGTTGCTGATGATATTCAATGCACCTCTGTTACACATCGTGGAAAATGAGCGCTCGAAATTTCAGTTTAATATATCGTGTATTTCTTGAGTTATGTATCGGAAACCGAGTTGTTCTTTTTGCTCAATAGTGCAGCATCTGCACCGATAATCTTTTATTTTATATAGAGGGCGCGCCACATAAATAGTGGTCTCCATAATTATCCACCACCAAACTCGTTTGGGGGGCAACAACTCCATCAATACAACATATTTTAAATTGAATTTTCGACCAGTGATTTGTCATTATGTTTAACATTAAGAGATTTAATTTCATAAGAAACCGTCAAAAAATAAAGCAATATTGACCGTAACAATACAGTGTTTTTAGCGCGACAAATGCAATCTGAATGAAAATCAATGTGTATTTTTCGCATGTAAAACACTACATTGTTACGATCATATTATTTTTATCGTTGGACTGTTGCTGATGATATTCAATACACCTCTGTTACACATCGTGGAAAATGAGTGCTCGAAATTTCAGTTTAATATATCGTGTATTTCTTGAGTTATGTATCGGAAACCGAGTTGTTCTTTTTGTTCAATAGTGCAGCATCCGCACCGATAATCTTTTATTTTATATAGAGGGCGCGCCACATAAATAGTGGTCTCCATAATTATCCACCACCAAACTCGTTTGGGGGGCAACAACTCCATCAATACAACATATTTTAAATTGAATTTTCGACCAGTGATTTGTCATTATGTTTAACATTAAGAGATTTAATTTCATACGAAACCGTCAGAAAATAAAGCAATATTGACCGTAACAGTACAGTGTTTTTAGCGCGACAAATGCAATCTGAATGAAAATCAATGTGAATTTTTCGCATGTAAAACACTACATTGTTACGATCATATTATTTTTATCGTTGGACTGTTGCTGATGATATTCAATACACCTCTGTTACACATCGTGGAAAATGAGTACTCGAAATTTCAGTTCAATATATCGTGTATATTTTGAGTTATGTATCGGAAACCGAGTTGTTCTTTTTGTTCAATAGTGCAGCATCCGCACCGATAATCTTTTATTTATAGAGGGCGCGCCACATAAATAGTGGTCTCGATAATTATCCACCAACAAACTCGTTTGGGGGGCAACAACTCCATCAATACAAGATATTTTAAATTGAATATTCGACCAGTGATTTGTCATTATGTTTAACATTAAGAGATTTAATTTCAAAAGAAACCGTCAAAAAATAAAGCAATATTGACCGTAAAAATACAGTGTTTTTAGCGCGACAAATGCAATCCGAATGCAAATCAATGTGTATTTTTCGCATGTAAAACACTACATTGTTACGATCATATTATTTTTATCGTTGGACTGTTGCTGATGATATTCAATACACCTCTGTTACACATAGTGGAAAATGAGTGCTCGAAATTTCAGTTTAATATATCGTGTATTTCTTGAGTTATGTATCGGAAACCGAGTTGTTCTTTTTGTTCAATAGTGCAGCATCCGCACCGATAATCTTTTATTTATAGAGGGCGCGTCACATAAATAGTGGTCTCGATAATTATCCACCACCAAACTCGTTTGGGGGGCAACAACTCCATCAAAACAAGATATTTTAAATTGAATTGTCGACCAGTGATTTGTCATTATGTTTAACATTAAGAGATTTAATTTCATAAGAAACTGTCAAAAAATAAAGCAATATTGACCGAATGAAAATCAATGTGTATTTTTCGCATGTAAAACACTACATTGTTACGATCACATTATTTTTTATCGTTGGACAATTTACATTGATTTGCATTCGGTTTGCATTTGTCGCGCTAAAAACACTGTATTGTTACGGTGAATATTGCTTTATTTTTTGACGGTTTCTTATGAAATTAAATCTCTTAATGTTAAACATCATGACAAATCACTGGTCGAAAATTCAATTTAAAATATCTTGTATTGATGGAGTTGTTGCCCCCCAAACGAGTTTGTTGGTGGATAATTATCGAGACCACTATTTATGTGGCGCGCCCTTTATAAATAAAAGATTATCGGTGCGGATGCTGCACTATTGAACAAAAAGAACAACTCGGTTTCCGATACATAACTCAAGAAATACACGATATATTAAACTGAAATTTCGAGCACTCATTTTCCAAGATGTGTTACAGAGGTGTATTGAATATCATCAGCAACAGTCCAACGATAAAAATAATATGATCGTAACAATGTAGTGTTTTACATGCGAAAAATACACATCGATTTGCATTCGGATTGCATTTGTAGCGCTAAAAACACTGTATTGTTACGGTCAATATTGCTTTATTTTTGGACGGTTTCTTATGAAATTAAATCTCTTAATGTTAAACATAATGACAAATCACTGGTCGAATATTCAATTTAAAATATCTTGTATTGATGGAGTTGTTGCCCCCCAAACGAGTTTGGTGGTGGATAATTATCGAGACCACTATTTATGTGGCGCGCCCTCTATATAAAATAAAAGATTATCGGTGCGGATGCTGCACCATTGAACAAAAAGAACAACTCGGTTTCCGATACATAACTCAAGAAATACACGATATATTAAACTGAAATTTCGAGCGCTCATTTTCCACGATGTGTAACAGAGGTGTATTGAATATCATCAGCAACAGTCCAACGATAAAAATAATTTGATCGTAACAATGTAGTGTTTTACATTCGAAAAATACACATCGATTTGCATTCGGATTGCATTTGTCGCGCTAAAAACACTGTATTGTTACGGTCAATATTGCTTTATTTTTTGACGGTTTCTTATGAAATTAAATCTCTTAATGTTAAACATAATGACAAATCACTGGTCGAAAATTCAATTAAAAATATCTTGTATTGATGGAGTTGTTGCCCCCCAAACGAGTTTGGTGGTGGATAATTATCGAGACCACTATTTATGTGGCGCGCCCTCTATTAATAAAAGATTATCGGTGCGGATGCTGCACTATTGAACAAAAAGAACAACTCGGTTTCCGATACATAACTCATGAAATACACTATATATTAAACTGAAATTTCGAGCACTCATTTTCCAAGATGTGTAACAGAGGTGTATTGAATATCATCAGCAACAGTCCAACGATAAAATAATATGATCGTAACAATGTAGTGTTTTACATGCGAAATATACACATTGATTTTCATTCGGATTGCATTTGTCGCGCTAAAAACACTGTATTGTTACGGTCAATATTGCTTTATTTTTTGACGGTTTCTTATGAAATTAAATCTCTTAATGTTAAACATCATGACAAATCACTAGACGAAAATTCAATTTAAAACATCTTGTATTGATGGAGTTGTTGCCCCCCAAACGAGTTTGGTGAAAACCACTAGTGATGTGGTGCGCCCTCTTTTGAAAGAATATTAAAGCAGTTGGTTCGTGCCATCCCCATAGACCACTGAATGAAAATCTGAAAACTTACCTGTTTTGTAAATGTTTTACTTCCGTCACTCGCTCTGGCTTCGGTTTGAATTCACGACGGGTCAACTTGCATTATCATGCGACGTTCCAATTTTGTCCACATGGTCCGCAATAAAAAAAAAAAAGATATCACATCCGGTTTGGAATATATGCATTTCTGTGAGACAGTTTTCGGATAGCATTTGTTTTATTTTTTGTTCAATTAAAAGTGATTTGATTTCGGATTGAATTTTTTGCGATTAGTACACTGTATTTCTTTAAATCACGTTAAATATATTCTTCATTGGTTGCCGTTGATTCAAACCTTTTGTGTCCCATATCTCGAATAATTATTGGACCCAATTCTAATTAAATACAGTGTGTTTTTCTGGAGTTACAGTCTCCACAAAGATTGCTTTATTTTTATTCAATAAAAGTGACTCGACTTAATTTCGAATTACAGTTCCGCGCTAATTACACTGTGTTTCTTTAAATGATATTAAATTCGATCATTTTTCAAGGATTCCCGTTCATTTTCAGAAAATGTTGTGTATCTCGATCAAGTTATTGGACGCAATTTCAATTTAATGCAATGTGTTTTTCTTGAATTATAGTCTCCACAAAGAGTGCTTTAATTTTGTTCAATTAAAAATGACATGAATTTGGATGGAATTTTTCGCAATTAGTACACTGTATTTCTTTAAATCATATTTAATTTTCAATGGTTCTCTTCGTTTGTGTGTCGTATATCCAAAAACTTGAACGAAATTTCAATTCAGTGCAATGTGTTTTTCTTAACTTATCGTCTCCACAAAGTGTGTTTTATTTTTGTTCAATTAAAAATGACTTGAATTCGGATTGAATTTTTCGCGATTAGTAAATCAAGTTATTCTTCAATTGCTCCCCTCGATTTTCCAACCTTTTGTGTCCCGTATCTCGACTAGTTATTGGCCGCACTTTTTGTTTAATGCTATGTGTTTTTCTTGAGTTATCGTCTCGACACAGAGTGTTTTATGTTTGTTCATTAAAAAGTGACTCGAATATTCGGATTGTTTTTTTTCGCGATTAATACACTATATTTGACACCTTCAAGTTTGACCTAGCCTGAGGAATGGACTCCCTCCTAGCCCGAGCAACTCCCAAGTCCCAATTAACCTCCCAAAAACGAAAACATTGACCCTTAATAATGATAATTTCGTACCGCAATATCGACACTGTAAATTCGGTAAAATGTCCACCTTTTCCCCATCCATACTGATACTTTATCGGATGATTTTTGATGAGAAATCGGTTGATACAATATCCATTCTGTGGTGATGATACTTTTAGTCAAATTGATACGAAACTCGGGTGCTGCACGGCACCAAGTGTGACAAGCTCCGGTTTACAAACACATTTAATTTCCAGTCGGCTCAACTGTCACTGCGCAGTGAAAGGATTCCTACCACGTGACTGACCAACGGACGCTGTGACCAAGCGAGAACCAATCGGCGTGCTGCTAAGGTAAATCATGCATTATTCATAAGAAGAATTACAAAGGGTCCATTGAACCGCGTGCCACAAGAATGTACACAACACAATGCATTTTAACTGGAACTAGAAATTCCTGCGAGGAACAGGTGGATTTCTCAATGTCGTAGTGGACTTTCACACGTTATTTTGCTCCAAACTGGGTGAGTTTCGTCGATGTCGCGGTATTTCCTGACTGTTTATATTGCTGAGTTCATGTCATGTCATGTTGTTTCTTGTGATTAGAACATATTGTGGAAATTCTGTTTTATTTGAGAGTGATTGGCGTTGATGATTTTAACGAAACACCTGTCGTCTGTAGTGTCGAACTACATGTACATGATGTATACATGTACATTGCACTTTACCCTATTAATATAACAGTGGAAAACTTGTGATTTTTTACAAGTACATGTATGAACTTGTTTTTATATTGATGGTAATTTAATTGCTTAATTAAGTTAATTATTGTGATTCATGTAATTATTGTTTGTGGTCGAGCGACTTTTGTTTACATTCTATTATTTATCTAACATTCTCTACATTAATTAAGGGGGAAATTAATGTAAACTTTTGAATAAATAAGGAAATTCACATCTCGTTGGTGAACATGTTTAAAGGGAAGATTATCGATGCAACATTTGCAAACATCAAAAAATGAAATGATCAAATTATCACAAAATATCTTACTGGATTGTCAGGGAATGACGGTCCAGAGCATCTAAATCTTGGCTCCTGGTGTGCTGACATTTTCAAGAAAACTTGTATTTTTCCAACGCTGGTCGGCCAACCAGCGTTGGAGAAAACTGGCTTTTTTTTCCAAAACTGCTCCTAATTTTTCACATTCGATCCCTTTAAATGATTTCCAGAATCACAAATGATCAATTTGTTTTATTTCCATTTAAAAGTTAAAGGCATATACTCGTAAACATTTGCTTTTCTTGAATTTTGTTGATTTCCAGTAAAAACTCAACTTAAAAGTACAAAGATGAATGTTACTACGATCCTAACCAATTGAAATTTCAGCTCAGCTGATATTACACCTTTAAAAAGAAACAGTGAAAAAAAATGCACAATCTTTTGATCACAGAACGCAATTTTGTCAATAGCGCTCTTTATTTCCAAAAATCAGTCAGTTGACTAATCGTTGGAAATTGCCTACATTTCTTGATTTCTTCAAAATGACAGCAAGCCAGACGGAATAATTTCATGAGGTGTTAGTACCAATACGATCTTTAACCCAAGTAATTCCGATAATAATATGGTAGGTTACTTTTTGGATAAATGTAAACGGTCCTGATATGCCTTTAAATTTTTTTCTGATAGCGGCATGCTCCTTTAAACATGCATCCTGAGGTCAATCTCTGATCCTTTCTCCCAATAAATTCTTACTGCTTGACCTTTGACATAGTTAGTATTTCAGTTTTTTTGCCGGCTGTTTCTTTTCCAAAGGGAAAACATTCAAAATAAGAAAATTAAGTAAAAAATTAGTGCTTTCATCTGTATGCAAATTTTTCCACATAAAATCTGTCCATTGTTAAATTATTTGGTTTAAGATCTTTTGTCAAAGATTTTGAAAAAATGCCAAAATGTTGAATATTGAATACATGTTGTCAGATTTTGAAATAAGTTAACAGAAATGCGTACAACTAGAGTTTCGCGTTTGTTGAGTTACAAACGCAGAGTGGTCGGGCGGACAGCCTTTTCATTATTCACTGCCCAGTTAAGTTAGGAATATATGTTTATGTAGAAAAAAGGATCACGAAATTAAATCCCTTCAAGTACAATCAATGTTTCAAAAAGGTATCTTTAACGGTGTGATAAATTTCAGTAATCATTCTATGTGCACAAAAAGTTATTTCTGGCTTGATGACGTTATCAGTCAAAAATGGTTAGTGAGTACTGATAAAGTTCGGAGAGGATAATTTTTCATTGTAAAGTTAAAATAACGTATGAAACTATGGGAAATATAATTGTTTGTATTAATAACATCTAACTTCCGGTTTGATGACGTATTGATAACACCTAACTCCCGGTTTGATGACGTCACAGCATTAGAGATCCAAAGGTGAACATTGTAATGGATATCATTATTTGGACTTCGAAGATATGACAGGGATCAAATGATAGAATTAAATTAAAACTATGATCTTTTTCAAATTCTCCTTAAAGTAACTTCCGGTCTGATGACGTCATGAATTTGAAACCTTGTCAAGTTATCTGTGGTTAATCAGAGAATGTCAAGAGGCGATTTGGTAAAATTTGGACGGATGGTTTTACAATTAAAGAAGGGAAACTCTATTGTATGTGCCGATAGGGGGCGCCCTTTCGGATGATGACGTCATCACACGTTTTTTGCGTCTTGCATTCCTCACTTAACACTTTCATAATATATGTCTGTAGTAAAATCCTTCCGCTTTTGAGTTATATTCAGTTTTTATTGCACTTCCGGTAACACCGGAAGTAAAGGTCAAGCAGTTTTGCGTCCGGGAACACGAAATTTTTCCCACGGCATACTCTACAACCTCACAAAAAAACGAACACGATACTCTATTTAGTTCAAAAGATATAACGCAAACTATTTTGTCAAAATTTGCCCTTAAATCGCTTGTAATTTGATACCTGATGACGTCATGATGACGAAACAAAATTTATAACATCTTCGTAACATGGTACAAGTTCACACAAGGTTTTGTGATCATACCGTGAACCGTTCGTTAGAAATGCTGCTTTGTTTTGATGTCAGGCTAACGTCTTCATTTTGAATTCACCTAACTTTGACCTTCCGGTAGACCCGGAAGTAAAGGTCAAGCGAGTTCACGTACATGACATAAACTGTTAAGCGATTAATGGTCTATCTGATTACAGAATACAAACATCATTGATTGTTTAGTTCAAGAGTTATAGGCGAAAGTAATTGGTCACTTTTTCAGATAAAATCACTTGTAATTTGACACTTGATGACGTAATCATGACGTCAGAGTAATATGCACCACTTCGGTTGAGGGTCGAATTATATTGAAAGTTACAAGTTCATACCATATACCGTTTCAGAGAAAACCCATGGAGAAGTATTGTCCGGAAAAAAAAAGAAAGAAAGAAAGAAAGAAAGATTAATTGTAACAGATCCAAAGAGTGGTCGGGTTGTGCCCGACCACTCAATTACTACAACTTTATAATATTCAATTGCAGAGGAAAAATTGTCATGACTTTTCATAAAATATGTTTCCAAATGTTGCTTTACATTTTTTGTACTTTGCCTTAGTTATTTTAAATACTCAAACACATTGATATATTATTTGTTATGCATAAAGTAGGCCTTTGTAATAAAACTTTTTTTTTTCAAGGTGAAAAAACAAAATTATTAATTATGTCAAATTTATAGTAAAAACAACTCAATATCATGATTCACCCTAATAAATACATTTGAATGCAATTGAATATAAATAATTAATTTTAAAATACAATTTTACATTGTGAAATGCATAAGATTCCTTGTAATGCAATGCCCCCTTGTGGAATGGGAACAGCGAAGACAGAGGGACCACAATCCACCTTGGCTTCCATGGCAACACTTGGGTTTTCTATGCAGGGGGCAAAAACTGTTCCAACAACTGCTTTGGGCAATTATTCTGTGGTTGTCAGTAGGCCTGTGTCTTTAGGGTCGATAACAAAACCGACGTGGAAGTTGTTGTTCAAGAGCCAAACATCATGAATGCAAAATCGGTCCTGGAGAAGTTAAGGAACAGTTATGTCTTCCTGGATCTTGCGGAGGATCTGTTGTTTATTGTTAGGACTTACTTCCTGAATATGATTTGAGAAACAAATTCATTTGGTAGAAACAAAGGCCTTCCATCGGTGTAAAACAAAGAATGGAGAACAAACACTTTGACGTCATGAGCTTCTGACCTTCTGTTCTTGGAAAATGTAAGATCATTTGGATAATTTTTCAGTTGGCTTGTTTTTCTTTTGGGGTTTTTGCTTTGTTAGTTTTGGTTTGTTTTCTTTGTTTGTTGTTAAAGAATAAGGTATATCATGTATATATTGTTAATTAATATTTTAATTTTTCTAATATAGGTCGGCCAGGAGTTCACCCAGAATGCCTAGCAAGACTTACGCTCAGACCTCCCGGTCTGGACGATCAGCAAGGTCCGCAAAGTCGGCCCGTTCGGCAGGGCGTTCCTCCAAACAATCAGGAAATACCGGAGCCACGCGCCGGTCTTACAACACTAAGCGGCCGGCGCTGCCAATGCCGGTCAACAACCGCCACTGGCCAGAGGACTTTGGATTTACGATAGCCGGAGATGCCCCGGCTTACATCATCACTGTGACGCCCAACAGCCACGCGCATTCGGCCGGTTTACAACCGGGGGACCAGCTGGTGGAGTTGAACGGGACCACCGTCACGCAGCGGGGTGCCCAGGACATCCAAGCGATGGCGCGACAGTGTCCTACAGTCCCGCCGAGTATCGTGGTGGTCTCCTGCGTCAAAACTGTGGAAATAGTCCGCGATCCCAAGGGTCGTTTTGGGATGACGGTGATAGGAGCGGGGCCTGTTTACGTCGAGGTTGTCCAGCCTCACGGTGCGGCCGCGCGCGGCGGGCTGAGGCCCGGCGATATGGTCCTGGAAATCAACGGACTACCCATCAGACATTCGGACGACACGAAGGTGTTCGTCCAAGGGTCCAACAAACTCCGCATGCTGATCATTCCTGGTGCTGGCCATCAGAATGTCCGAAAGCTGGCCCAGAAGTTTGAGGTCCAAGCGAGGGACAGGTCCACACGGGCAGAGACATTCTTCAGAAAGGTGAGACACATTACTTGTTTTCCTGAACCAAAGTCCCAAAACCTGACATTTTTTTATCTTAAAACACAAGTTCAAGGACAAATAAAGACATAGATCTCCATGTCTACAATTGTGCATTCGACACTTGTCATGAAACCACAAGTTTTAGATGGAAAATGTCAAGTTTATTGGAAGTTTAAGGTCAAGTAAAAAGTAAGTTTAAGTTTAAGGCAGCTAGAGTAAATCTTTTTGGAGAGCAGACTAGCTCCTGGTCCATACATTATTGATAACGATTGCTGGGCACAAACTAGCCTACCCCGCTAGAATTGAACTATTGTCCGGCAGTCAATAATTTGAAATTGTAACTAAATACAGGCCTATTTGTTTTTAAGTCGATGTCTCATTCAAAAGTAAATGACTTTTTTATTGCCAGAAAAATAGCAATTTAGAAAAGGAATCTATTTTTTCGCAATGAAACTCGAAAATTGCATGTGGAACGACTTTTAAACCATGACTGCATGGTCATGCAATTGTGTGTGAACATTTTTTAACGGATCTGAAATATGATACCGAGTGACTTTATTGTTGTGTAAATTATGGAGAGCTCTACACGAACATGTGGTTGCCTTTCCAACTAACTTAATTAAATATCCATCAAGCTTTGAAATACAGCTTGCACATCAATTGATAATGTGGGGGCAATTATTGGGCGTTGGCCAAAGATGATGCAAAAAAGGGGTGGGGTGCCTTGTTGCTCAACAGCCAATTAAACCTTGCTTTTGAGTGAGTCATTTTGAGAAATTATCACGAGCAACACTGTTGATGATTTGATCAGATGAGAGATTTTTTGCATTTTACAGAGACTTGTAATGTTTTCTTTGTATGTTTAAAGGTAATGGTATAGGACACCATTTGCAAACAAGAAAATGGGTTTTCGCCGATTCAAGCAACACTAATACATTAAATCTTGAAACAGGTTTTACGAAAACAAAAATTGTGTTGAAATTTGGGCCCAGTAGATTTACTTTTCGAGAACACGGGGAAAATGTATCTTTATGATTTCTTTTTCTCGACACAAAGTATCTAAGTTTCCGATGGGTTGGTCCTAACAATCGTGACTGAGTGAATGATGGTAATTAGTCTTTTCTCGAAAATGACAACATTCTATAGCAGAATGATTTCACAGGATGCATATTAGTTACAATCAAGTCGGATATTTTTGTGATATTTTGTCACTTTTATTTTTGAATGTTGGCAAATGGTGACCATAAGTAACAATTAAGGGCCTACAACTAAAAGCTTTCAAAACCGTGGCCTGAAATGTTTCCAAAATTACAATTAAGGGCCTACAACTAAAAGCTTTCAAAACCGTGGCCTGAAATGTTTCCAAAATTCGCCATTCAAGTGCATGTACAGGAATGTCCACCATTTGATTTTGCATGTAGCAGTCAACAGCCCTGTTCTCCGAACGTCCATAGCGTAAACACTGATGGCTCAACCACTATCGATCACGAATGCTTCACTGCGCACGTTACAATAGAGATTATTGATTCCTCAAGGAGGGGTATAGGTTTGCTCTGACTCACTTGTTATAAAGGCAACACCGAGTGGTGTCTCTGACAACAGAGGAGTCAAATTTATGTGCATAAAAAAGCCTGCTGCCATTAGCTGGCAAGTAATGTACCAGTTGCATTCTGTGCACATGTGCAACAAAGGTTTTCTCAGTTTTGAACTTCCTGATATTAAATATCATGACGTACTTTGAAGTAAATTTTGAAGAACTGGTGGTTGGACATGTACATGTAGTTAAAGTTGGCGCTTGTCCACCAAAGTGTTTTGTTTTTCCTTCGAATGATTTTTTCCAATTTCAGGATATTTTTTTACTTTAATGTTGTCTTCCCTGTTCTTTTGAATACATTCGATTTGTATTTTCTGTTAATAAATTTTCACCTTGTCTGTTTTATTTCAACCAAAAAAAGCTCCTTTTTCCTTTTTTGGACTTCTGCAAACATCTGGGGAAAAAACAGTTTTGGTTTCGTATGGCTCTCAGTCCGTACTTTATCGATACTGATTGTTGGGCCAGAACCGGCCTACCCTGCGAGAAGGGAGTTATTGTTTGGCAGCCAGTAATTGGAAAAGTAACAATTCAATATACTTAACATTGCCCATTTTTTTTCAATCGATATCTCATTCAAATGAATAACTTTTGTTGGCTAGAAAAAGAACAATTTAGAAAAGGATTCTAGTGCAAGATACATATGCCTTTTGTCAAGTTTTGGCAACTGCAACGCTCCGAAAAAAGCCTTTATTCTGGGTTGCTTTTGGCATCTAATAATTTGAAAAATAATAAAGGAATTACATGATTTCTGTAACTTAGTGTTGGTGTATTGTTTCATTCAATGTCACACTCAAAAAACAAATAATATTTGTATTACTTGAATTTGAGGAATACACGTAAGTGACAATCGAAACAAAACTTGAACTTACATGTACATGAAACAAGTGTTTTCATGTTTGTGCTCTTCATATCATAATGTGCTACGAAAATGCTGAGAATATATGTCATTATTCATGTAAAATAATATGTGAGTAACGATAGCTGTACATGTACATCCATGTATGCCTCACTAAAAAAAGTACATGTGAATGCGTAGGCCTACTATAGGCTATGTGAACATACATGCATGTCTCAAAACAACTAAATTCATTGGCATGCCCCAAACAGTTCACAAGGTCTACAGACTAGTGAATTAAGGTTGTTACCGTAGTGACAGAGTCGTTGCTATGGCTACTGTACACTAGGGTCATCGCGGTTGACTGAGTAGTTTTGTCTGGGCTTGGTGCCTTGGGGTATGCAACCTTAAAGGGGTTGCGTTGCGCATTTAATTCTGGTCTTTGGAGATATTAAAAAGTGAACAGTAGAGTGCTTATGGGTTGGAGGTTAAAGTTTTGAACCATAACAATGAAGGCACAAAAAGGAAGGACAGGGCACCGTAATCTGTTATGACAGTTTCAAAAAGGAGAGAAAAGCAAACAGTCAAATTTACAAACTACATTGTACGATCAAAAGTAGGTCATCCAGTGTGAAAAGGAGATTGACTTTACTGCTTAAAATCACTTAATTTTAGGCTACAAATTAAATACATAGAATGGCAACATTTTAATGCGCTGGAGAAATATCAGATTTTTTTTCTGAAAACAAAATCTGAGGAGGCGTCCACAAAGGAACTATTTTTACACAAATGAAATTATTTTCATTACAAAGTAGCTGATAATGTAGTAGATTATTAATTTAAAAAGTTATAAATTTACAAGTAAATATACTTCAAACTATTTAGTTTGGGGTTTAACTTTTGGTGGGACCGAACTGGACAGTTTAACAATCTTTAGGACAATAAAACTTTTAAGACTAAGCTAGGGCCTTTAACATGATTAAGATCATTTACATTTATCCCTAAAGTAACCTACGTATAATATTATTGTCAAAAAGCTTACACATGTACATGTACCTGGATTTAGGGTTACTATAAGAACACCCCGTGAAATTATTCATCTGGCTTGCTGTCAGAAGAAGAATTTATCAAGAAATTTAGACATTTCCAATGATCAGTCAACTGACAGAGTTTTGGAAAAAGAGAGTGCTATGAATGAAATCGTGATTCGTGATCAAAAGGTTGTGCATGTTTTCTCACTGTTTTCTCAAAAAGTGCAATATCCACTGAGCTGAAACTTCAACAGGTTAAGATTTGAACATTCTTCTTTGGATTTTGAGTGTTGTTATTAGGAACAAACAAAATGCATTAAAAGCAAATGATCTGATATGCCTAGGCTTGATACACTACTGAATCACTTGCACAAGATACACAAATGTTACCAAGAAATGAATAGGCCTGCATGCACATTTCATTCTGCAGTGTATGACTTGTAGGCCATCAGCCTGGGGGTTTGGTCAGTATCAAATCAGGGCATAAATGATTATAGTGCGCATGCGAAAAGGTATACCGCCCCTAGAGTGGTAACAAGCATTTTGATGGACATTTTGAAAAAAAGGGTGATTACACCTAAAAAGCTGCCACCGCTGCAATGCTATCACATATTTTCCAACTCTGGATGTGTATACCTTGCCAAAAATCGCTATGACGATTATTCCCCTCATTTGATACCGGTGGCCAAAATTTTGGACCGAGGCTGATGGCCTATTGCAAACGTCTATCAACTTCAATTTCTTTGATCAAAGAATTGATACTTTTAATTTAATTTTTATTTTGTATACATATGCATTAGAATTCATACATTAGGCCAAAAAAATTAAAAATTCTGCTTCCGGTTACCCTACTCGCCCTATTTTGACAGTCCCTACCCTAATTTTTTTTTGGGAAAAATAAGGAAAATAACCCCAAAAACCATCAATTACTACCATTTACCCCCCCCCCCCCAAAAAAAAATCCCTACCTTCCTACCCTATTTTCAAATGCCATATGTAATCAGAAGCAGAGCTATTTTTTTTCTTTGGCCTTTAAAAAACAGTTTACAACTTGAAAAAGTACTTATCACAAAACACATTTTTGCGGCTGAAATGAAACAAAACCGTCGAACACAACGAGGCAGACTTTAACATTATGCTCCGCATACCCACACAACAAAAATCAATTTGTTTTACCGGTATGTCCACCGAATGCAGTACTAAACTTAATTAGTGTAATGAGTCTACATAGAGGAACTCAGACTGATCATTATTCCGCACAGCAGACTACAAAGCCACGAATAAATTAAAACGCATTTGATTAAACGATTGCTCGGTCTCTCCGGTGAGCCCAAATGATAACCAGTGGCTACTGTTGCTATGGCAACTATACAACAATGGCAGCAGCTGGCTGCGTGTATAAACATATTGCTCATTTTTAGGAGTGGTCGTTACAGCGAGAGTAATTTTGTCAATACGTGTCATCTGCAGTAACAAGCATTGTGTGCGTCAGTGCAATGAAACCGTTAATGGCTTTACGACAGAAAACCTTTATATGAGATTTTGAAGGGGTTTCTAATGGAAATGTTTGCATTATAATTTTCAGAAACATAAGGAATACAATTTTCCGCAAATTTTCAACTTTGTCTCCTGCTATTCATATTTAGCTTCATATTTTATAAGAAGCTTTTAATGCTCACACCAAACCAGTACAAACTAGGCGGGCACACAACCAGAATAAAAAAAAACACATTTATAATTTTTACGCTTATGCTTTTTGACAATGGGGGGCCAGTTTTTTTCGGGGGGGGGGGGGGCCCTGACCAAACCTCAAATAAGGATTCCTTTTAAAGGCATATAGGTTCATTTCCATTTATCCCAAAAGTAACCTACCAAATTATTATCAAAACCCTTGCTTGGATTAAAGACCTATCAAAAAACTTACTTGGATTAAACTAGATCGTACTGGTACTAAACACCCCGTGAAATTATTCCATTTGGCTTGCTGTTATTTACAAGAAATCAAGAAATGATAGGGCCTTGTGACGGTCAGCAACAAAATACTTATTCCAAAAAAAAAAATCAAAAAAAAAAATTGACTTTTATCGCACAGCGGACGTGTTCAATTTTTGTTAAAGCTAAACCTTCACAGTATTCAAAGAACATTAAATTTCAACATTTATTATTATTATAATTATTATTTTTCAGTTGGATGGTGTTTTCTATGACGATCCCCTGAGGAAGGACGCCCTCGTTTCCCTTCTGAAGCAATATGCCAAGGACAAGAGGGTGGATCACTTCGGGCGTGCCCTGGCCTCGCTACTGACCACGCCCGCACAGAGACTGCTATTTGAAGACATCAGGTAATTGACCATTCTGTCTGTTAGCCCCGCCCAGATTCTGCCCCCCCCCCAAGTTCTCGGCCATCGAGTGACGAAAAATTATGAAACTCCGTACATCCATAGAACAACTTAACATAAACATACTCAAAAAGTATCTTGACTATAGGTCATCGGGTTTTAGAATTATGGATCATTAATTATTCATATACACCAATGGTAATTCTGCTCTGCGTACACTACGTATGTGGGAAATTATGCGCCGGAAAATGTTTTGCTGCGCAGCAACCCGTGGTCCAAATTTTATATTTTTGGCATCAAAAGATGCACAAGACTCGAGGCTAAAAAGCAAGGACAGTGCGAGTCGCAAAATTTTTTTTTTCAAGAATATCTCGGACAAATTTGAGAGGGAATCCCCCCCTGGCCCTTTTAGGGTTAAGAACAGCCATACATTAAGTGCTTACACCATTTTTGTTTACTTATGTTGTTAGTTCTATTACCTTGGATTTGCTACAGTTTTATTTTACCAGAGTGTGGATTTTATAATAAGCAGTTTATAATTTGTACTGACTTTGTTTTTAATTGTTTCTTGAGGTCAAGTACGTACATATATATCTTGATCATACATTGTATTATATTAGTACAAAATATTAATGATAAAACACAGTTGTTGAGAAAAACAATGAAAATTCACTTTAAAATAAAAGTCTCTTTTTCCTTTCTTTGTCTTCGTAGAATTTTTGTCCCTCCGAAGCACCGAGCGAGGTTTGATTACCTCGTCAGTAAAGATCCTCCAATATCCGGCAAAAGGTTTGCGTTTGTTGTGCTTTGTTTCATTATAGTTAAAGTCTGTCACTTGTCAATATAGCCCATCAGGGTGGCGTTTGGATTGAAACGAATGAGACTATTTCTATTTCCCTGGATGGAATGCCAGGCCATAGTTACTCCATTTGGACATCTGCAACCTCTGAAAAAAGGCTCCTATTTGAGGTACATGTATTGTTGTACTTCGAATGCACAAAAACTATCACCTGACTTATTAGTGGGCTCAAATAATTCAAAATTTGTAAAGTGTTTACTAAAATAAACAAACAAACATGGACAAAAATAAACCTGGACAATTTTTTGTTTGTTTTCTGATGTCTCATAGAAAAGCGAATAAACTTTTGCACTGCTAAGAAAAGCATATTACAGTATGAAAAGTACATCTTTAATGTATTCTATTTCCTAGCCAATTTTGTTTCAATATTAAGACTCAGTTTAACATGCAGTTTTACAATCTATTATTCCTTTAGGGTTATTCAGATTGACCGCAGGGGCGGCTCCTTTGGATTCATGCTGGTCGGCCACAGTCCCGTCATGATAGAGTCCATCGACCCCGGCGGTGCTGCCGAGAAGGCAGGGCTGCGCCCTGGTGAGCGCATCATGCGACTCAACGGGCTGGACGTGAGGAGGAAGACCCATGATGAGCTCATCCTCTTGCTGAAGGGTAGCGGGAGTGCTCCCACGATTGCCGTTGAGTCCGGACCGACCATGCCTTCAAGTGGTTAGTACTTCCTCTTCTCTGTCAGTCACAAAATTGGTTTCGCATGATGTCAAAGGGCTTATAAGGGCATCTTTTCACTTAAGATAATAGCAAATTCTTTATCAAATGGCATGATGGGCACTACCTGTTATCATAATCGTGCCGGCCTGGCTTTGGCTGTTGGCTCAATGTTTTCTCAGAGTTTTTGCGCCCATCACAGCTTTGAAGGCTTGTCTAATACCTGGTCCCGATATCCCTGCTTACATATCAGAAAATTCTATGCTTATTGTAAGTGCATTTAACGGATTAGCGAGAAATTTTAGCTAAATGCGCATGCCTACCTCCCGTAACTAGGAATTCTGTGCTTAACAGGGCTAGCACATAATTTTGATGCTAGAGTGGTTAGCACATAATGGTGATCTTAAGGGTGGAATTTTGTGGTTAGCAGCATAAAATTGGTCCCTGATGCCTAGTACAATGTACAATTTTTGCTTACTACAACTCATTTTTTTTTGTCGCGGACTTGTGCACTGTATAACTTTTTTACAATGTGTCATAAGTTGTCATGGAATGTATGTGACAAAATGCGGCATACCTGAAGTTAAACTGTTGTATGAAGTTCCTTACAATCAGCTGCTGTCTTTTATTGTTGTGTGTTTTATCATCATCCTTTGTCTTGCAGGTTACTCCAGTGCTCCGTCAGTGACCACCCGCAGCGTGACCACGGCCAGCGAGGTGTCTGCCATCTCCAACTGGCTGTCTGAGTCGGCTCTGAGTAAAGGCACCGTGGATGAGCTAGGGGACGTCAAGACCGGCCCCATGTCTAGGAAGGACCTGTACGCAGTGGGCAGGACCTTCAAGGAAATGGTGCGTTCTTATTTACAAAAATTATATAACATGGTTTGAGAGTGGAAAGTCCATATTATTATACCTCATACATATTCATGATCGAGAGCCGAGTTCTCATTGGTCCATTTACAATCACGTGTCAGCCTCTAGTTTTGTTGTGTTGCGCAGAGGCTCAATACGCATGCGTAGTGGACTATCGCACTGGTTAGTCTACTACACATGCGTTTTACGAAGCAATCGTGGAACTAGCACCTGGGGGTAATGCACACGCGCGAACATCCCCCTAGCAACATGTGAATATGTATTATTATGAGTATAGCAAAACAAAGAAAACATGGCTTAATTAGTTTGGTTGGAAAGTCCATATTAGCTCCTGCTGAGATAATATTGATTATCAACCCTCAAACTATGTTTTATTTGTATATTTATAGCTCTTCTTGTTGTTCAAAGTTGACAAACTTGTTCTTAAGTTGTGCTATTTAAACTGTTGGCAAAATTGGTTTTGCAAAACGTGAAGCAGAAAACGAAGATGGCGACACCAGTGTTGGGGATTTTTTCCTACAATTTAAACTTTCTTTTAATATCTAAATACAGATGGAACATCATCTTACTGGCCAAGAAAGGAAAATGGTGAAAAGAGCTCTGCAGGAATATCACCAATGCAGGTAAGGCATTGGAAAGTCTTTTTAATTCTGTGTAGTGTTTTGTAAAATGCCTTTATAGTAATTGCCTTAACTTATTGATACTGATTCAGGAGTGGGGCCTACCCTGCGAGAATGGAATTATTGTCTGGTAGCCAATAATTAGAGATTGGAAAGTAATAATTCAACAACCAAAGATTAGCTGATTCTTTGGTCAATGTCTCATTCAATAGTAAATATTTTTTTATGCTAGAAAAAGCAATTAAAAAAAAAAAAATCTTGAAAATAGCACAGGGAACACACATTTAAAATATTTCTTGATTTTTATTTTTTTTCAGGAACTTGGATGGGTTGATCGTGGAGCTGTTCCCAGTTCTGGACACCAACGCTAAGAGGACGCTGTGGCCGTACATCATTCAGATCCTACCAGAGGAGGAGCAGGAAGTCTGCAAGAGAAAGGTCATCTACCTGATCGACAGGCACGCTGCAGGTAAGTCTGGCTCGCGGAAAATGCAATGAACTCACTAGAGCTCTGTTGGTCAAGCCTTGGCATAGGCATTGGAAGTAGGGGAGATTGGATGGCGGGGGTGGTGGGGGGGGGGGAAATCTCCCTCTACTTTTTAACTGTTCAAAAGCCTGCTTCCATCTGAAGGGCTGTGAATGGAAATACTGGTATATTATTTTGTATTTGGTACTTTAAGTATTTGCAAGGATTAATTGTGAGACACTAGTTAAACTGAAAATGTGTGTTCCGACATTCCTGGGTTGAATGTGTCATGTTCAATTCACGCAGAGTTAGCAAAGCCGCGGAACTAATCCTCAGTTCCCCCAAGCTAGCCATCAAACACGGCTGAGCAAAACAAGCAGTGTACACGGACGTCACCGTCATTGGGACCAGTTTGACTAGAATTCCCAGCGTTCGAGCCAGATTCGCTTTCACTGTGCGTTTGCAAGGAAGTCGGGCTCTGGTAAAAGCTAGGGAACTTGAGATTCGTCAATTGAAGACGAAATGAGAACACAGGAACATCGGTGTACAAGATATCGGAATTCTCCCTGGCCTGATGATGACGCATCACGTCAAGCCCGGTTTTGAAACCTGATGATTTGCCGAAGTTGAGGCCGGTTTCTGCAAAGCCAATTTACACAGACATTGTCGAAATGGGGAGATATGTGGATTCTGCAGTACAGGCGAGCGCAGACATCTGTGGGCTTCTTACATTGCCTAGTTCCCAGACCCATTTTCATAAAACTGAACGGTTCTTGGATCTGGTGTGCTGAATTGTAAACACATGCTAATGAAAAGATGTTTTCACTGTCTGACGTAACGCTGCACTGTTGCCAACCTGCCTATTCAACAAATTTTATGCTCGATTATTTGAAATATCACGTCCATTTTAAATGTTGCCTGATTGATTGCTAACAAGCTTGAGAAGATATCAGCTGCATGTATCTGAAATTGAATGAAATACAAAATGCTGCAGGTTATTCTAATTAACATTAATGCTAACTAATTTAAGAGTGGATCAGAATTGAGGAATGTTATCCATTTCACGTGCAATCGCAATAACTGGTTTTGAACTGGTATCCGGTTTTGAACTGGTATAACTGGCTTTAAAGTCACATAACTGGTTTTGAACTCGTATAACTGGTTTGGAACATCTATCATAACTGGTTTTGAACTGGATAATTGGTTTTTGAACCAGTTAAACCAGTTCAAAACCAGTTTAAACTGGTCACCAAGTTCCAGTTGAACTGGTTTAAACTGGAATTTTTACCTGGGACTGCGTCAACCTGACTCGCCATTTGTTTCTATACATCTTCACAACTGTGTCCAAGAAGACATTTACAAGCAGACTTGAAATTGCCTTATTCACCCGCTTTAACATATAACCCCCCCCCCCCCCCCCCCGCATGATCTAACCACTCCCCCTCCCCCTTAACAGATGCCGTGTACGGGTCAAGGGGGCAGTGGTGGGCGCGCCCCTCCAACGAACACCCCGACACGATGCTGTCACGCAACTATTCCAAATCCAACTTCAATAAGACTGCTAGCTACAACGTCGCGCCCACCAACGGGGACGTGATCTTTGGCAGACGAGAGGATGAATTCCAGTCAGGTGATTATAAGATTAAAAAAGGGATTAGGAATTTGGATAATCCCTCAAGATTAAAGGCATATAGGATCATTTGCTTAACATGAATGTTGTTCGTTTCCAATAATAACACCACTTAAAATCCAAAGAAGATTGTTCAAAACCTAACCTGTTGAAGTTTCAGCTCAGTAGATATTACACTTAAAACGGTGAAAAACCATTCACGACCTTTTGATCAGGAAACATGATTTGGCCAATTGCACTCTTTATTTCCAAAAGTCAGTGTTGTAGTACTCGTACTCGTACTCGTACTCGGAGGTACAAGTACTCGTACTCGGCAACCTAAGTACTCGGCAGTACTCGGTACTTGGAAAAAAAGTACTCGACTACAACACTGCCAAAAGTCAGTCAATGGATTGATCGTTGGAAATCACCTACATTTCTTGATTTCTTCTAAATGACAGCAAGCCAGACGGAATAATTTCATGGGTTGTTTAGTACCGGTATGATCTTTTATCCAAGTTAGCTTTATGATAATAATTAAGTAGGTTACTTTTGGGATAAATGCTAATGATCCTATATGCCTTTAATCAAAATTTCACAATCAAGATATAAACCATCAAAAATAAAATACCAAGAAAGCCAAATCTATTTAAAAAAAAAAGAGTTTTGAGCTTGTTGTATCCAACTTCTAGTCCATTTTTTACAAGACAAGAGTATGATATTACAAGACAAGAGTATGATAAAGCATTGTGCTAACTGCTTCGTTAACCATTGCATGTGACTTAACATTTGATTAACACCCATTGTTACAGTATCAGACGCAACTTTGCTGCTCGAGCAGGACCAGTATGAGCGAGCTAGACGACACCGTCGATCGTTAGACTGTAAGTTTATTGATGTGTATGAGACCACATCTTACCGGGCACAAAAGTTAATTGGTGGGGAGTGTTTCCAAGTGGTTAGAGTGCGCAACTCATGATCAGAGGGTCAGGGGTTCGAATCCAGCTGCTTGGAATATGATTTGTCCATGAGCAAATCCGTGGACAGAACTTTAAAAATGGTGATTGCGTTCAAAATTCCATAACTTGGAAAGTTCATGAGTGATTTGAATTTTTCTTGTACTAAAAGAAAGCGCACCAATTGGGCTTTCATGTCCTAGATTTTGAAAGTGCTACAGGCAAACTTTCAGTCCAAAATTGGTCCTGCCATTTGGGTTTTGTTATTTTTTTTGTAATAACCGCAAACCTCATTTCGACCTTTGCTTATCTTATTTTTCCAGAACGTCACACGTGTCACATTTGTTTATATTTTCAATGTTTACTTTTGCTGAACAATCCATGAAGGCACATTGTTACCTACCTTTGCATTGTTTCAATCTATTGCCATGACGACAGATGATGAGCCACCCAAGTTGCTTAGCAACAGGAGACTAGACCATTCTTTTGGGGGATACTCACTTCGCGATCCAAGTGTAGTCTCAGGTAAAACAAAAAACTAAAGCAAAAAAAACAAACAAATAAACTCAAACAAACAAACATACCAAACAAAACCAAAAAACCTGTTCTGTATCAATTTTTTCCAAAGGAATAAATCAATTTTCGCCTTCAGTCACAAGTTGTGAAAATCAAGAACTGACTACATTGTACTAGAAGAAATTGTGTTCATGTACTGCCATTTTTATCATGTTTATATTTATCCATAATTGCGTGTGATCTTGTATAGAG
Source organism: Patiria miniata (assembly GCF_015706575.1). Classification (NCBI taxonomy): domain Eukaryota; kingdom Metazoa; phylum Echinodermata; class Asteroidea; order Valvatida; family Asterinidae; genus Patiria; species Patiria miniata. The sequence continues at coordinate 5,566,366 of NW_024037067.1, forward strand.
ACTCTTCCATACTGTCATTAAAATGAATGCCTGTTGTTGTATTGTGCACGTAATTTTTGCATGGCAAACTCATACTTGATCATGTAATTGCATGATTGACTAACAATTCACCATGCTCATTCCTAAATTATGCATGACAGGGCTAACATCCGATCGCAGCCCAGAGGACAGCGCCCCCGACTCGTACCCCTACCCATCATTCCCCGAAACTCCCCAATACCCCCGCCGGCCGCGATACTCGCGGCAGAACTCGCCCGACGAGTACACCCAGTACGAGGACTGGCTGCGATACCAGCACCAGTCGCGAGGTGAAACCCGTGACGTTCCCAGACAGCGGTTGCCCCGGCCCCGCAGTGTTGGTAATTTGCCAAGAGGCCGAAGGGATGAACGGCAGCAGTACGGTAGACCGCACCGGCCCAGAACGCGCAGTGTCGGGGAGGAACTGCATCCCCGATACGACGACCAATTCTACGACCCGCAATACCCCCCTCCCATGGCTTACTACTACGGCACCGGCCCCAGGATACGCGGCCACAACGACGTCCTCACCGGCGACCCTAATGTTTATCCCATCCCACGAGATTATCCAAGGGATTATCCAGCCCAGGATTATCCAGCCCAGGATTATCCAGGGGATTATCCGGGGGATTATCCGCCTTCTTCCCCATCTGATGAAGGTAATTATTATGGATCTGAAGATCTTCTGTTGTACTAAAACCTGATGGCTTTGTTTGGTTTGAAACATGTTACTAATAAAGAGTGCTTTGCTAATTACTGCCAACATCTTTTTTTTTGTACACAAAGTCATTTTTCAAATATAAAAAAGTGACTTATGGCATATGGCCAAAAAAAATAAGTCTCCGGTTTCTGGTATGCGCGCGCGTCGCCGTAGCCATGCGCGTCGGCAAAATGAAAAAGTTTTTTTTTCAATAAAAGATGATGTCTCAAAACTGCCAAACTCACTGGTTTGACTGGAATCCTGCTGCTGCACAATTTTAACGTGTTTTTAGATGGGGTTATGATCGAGAATAAGCTTTATGTGGCCTCTCTGGACTCCCATATATTTTCACTAAGTTTAGTCGGGTACCAATTGCAGTCCTCAGCCGACATTTGAAGCAAAAAAAACAGGTAAAAAAAAAAAAAAGCCGCGTCGCCACACCACTTTTTGGGAAAGCTCCATACCAGAAACCGGAGACTTTTTTTTTTGGGCCTATTCTCACGTTTTTTTTTTTTTTTTTTTAAGTGGACTTTATAATTCACTTTAAGTCTCGATCAAGTTTTGGTCAATGATTGGTCTTACAAAATTTGATTGGTTTTATTTCATCATTCAACAAAAGCAGGGTCAGAATTTTGTAAAGCAAAATATAGACAATTTGTAAAGAATCTCTAAGTTAGAAGAGATGCTAAACTTGGTTTCTTCAGATCTGGGTCGCATAAATTTTGTACCTTCCAAAAAGTTCAAGTTCAAAGAGTGGTTAGTTGTAACCATTGTCTTAAGGATTTTCCGGAAACATGTTTGGTGCATTTTTAAAAATTATTATTAATGACTGTTCCCATTAATGCCATTGAAGGGTTTCAATTAATCATTCGGTTGTAATTTTTCAATTTTTAAACTCCCCTCATAATTTTTTGAATGAGGTTTTGAACCATTTATTGTTCTAAGACCATGTGATTGTTGGAAGTAGAAGTTATATTCATTTGTCTTTGGGGTTTCATGTTGTCTTGTAACTATGGTGACAATTTGCCTGCATAACCGTGGCCTTTGTGCTTGTATCATTCTATCAATATGATTTCATTTTTTTTTTTAAATAGGGCTTTTTATATAGAATGAAAAATGATGCCTGAACAATCATCCTTTGTGTAGTACCCTTACTCTTGTTTTACACAATTTTACTGCTCACGATATTTGTACGTGTGCCTTATTGTCATGATTCTACGACGTTTTTCATTGTGAAAATATTTACATGTGTTACCACCCTCGTCATTCACACGTGTTTGCCATGTGGTGTGATTTATTATTATTTTTCCCACATATTTGTGTTTCACAAAAGTATTAGTTTGATGTACATAAAAAATGTCACCGACACCACGAAGTAACACTCCAAGTGTTAGACCATATTTTATTCGGTTTTTGTTTTTTTACATTTATCATTATTCATCAAGGTCTACCATTGTACAAAGTTTCAAAGCTTCAAGAGCTTTACTTTAACAATTACGCTAATTATCAATGGCAACTTTTGCGCGAGAGTGTTGTTCTAGAAAGCGTTCAACTAATAGATGCCGTTTTCTCCGATTGCTAGTTTTTACTGGTTTGTACATGAGTGTTACTTCGTGTCGTCACTGATGAATTTGTAAAAGAACTAAATTTCATAGCACGGTGATAGTTCACTCAAACTTTTGGATTCTTATGTGTATATATTTGTGTATAATATAAAAGCAATTGATGCAGTAAGAATATTTTTTTCAGATTTGAATGAAATACTTGTTTCTATTGTGTCAAAAGATTGAATATGGGTTCAATTGTTCAAGAGAAAAGCTGCGTACGAATTTGCATGCACACAGTGCGTACCGGTGTTTGTCAGAAGGCACTTCTTGACAACGACTTATTGGAGGCCCATTCTCACAGACGCTTGCCTTTGGAAAACATGGATATGGACATTAGTGGGGTTTTTTTTGCACAAAATTGAACAATTTACATGGGTATAGCAAAATGCGATGTGAGCTCACAAATGAATAAAGGCTATATTTTCTCCTCCACAAGTTGCTGTATGATAAATAACTGCCTTGCTAATTTGCCGGAAATGTAGTTTTTTCTAAGGTTTCTATTAAAGCATAGTCCTATAAAAAATCATGTTACGTGCGGCACATTGCAAGAAATGCAAAGTTGACATTGGTACAAGCGTATTTAATTGTTTTCTCCCAAGTGAAAGCCTTGAAAGGCATTATCACTTGCTTTTCATGCATTTTGTTCATTTCCAATATTAACACCACTCAAAACTCCTCAGAAGAATGTTCGAAACCTACAAACATGTTGAAGTTTCAGCTCAGTGCATATTGCACTTTTTGAGAAAACGGTGAAAATTTGCGCACAACTTTTTGAACACGAAATACAATTACATCCATAGCAGTCTTTATTTCCAAAAATCAGTCAACTGACTGATTGTTGGAAATCACCTACATTTCTTGATTTCCTCTAAACAAGCCAGACGTAATAATTTCACAATTTGATTAGAGCCAGTACGATTTTTAATCCAAGTATTTCTTTTTGAGAATAATTTGGTAGGCTAATTTTAGGATAATGCATATGATCATGCCTTTTATAAGCTGTTGCCAAGCGTCCGTGAAAATTGGGCCTTAAATGGTTATGAGTGCTGTTAACCCCTTTTTGGTAATTTGCGGAGGTGATGGTGTGGACTCACATATTCAGATATTTGTGCTGGAATTAATTGATTTAAAAACAAAAATCAAAATCATCAAATTAAGAAATCTGGTAGAAATTCTTGTGGCTCCATTTGTAATACGTATATTTGGAAAGAAAAGGTACATTGTGAATGTAAAGGAAAAGTAATATGCTGCAAATCTCAAATTGTGATTTGTTTTCCCAAACAAATAGGGGTAAAGGAAATAATTTTATACATGTAGAAACAAATTTGCTCCCTCATCATCAAACAAACAGACAATTTTTACTCTATTTTTACTACTCTTTAACAAGAATACATTGAATTCACAGAGTATGAAGAATAAGGTTTTCAGTACCTTATATAACTTGTAAGAACCCCCCCCCCCCCAATTAAACCATGTTCGGTAATTTCCTGAGCCAAGATGCTTTTGATTTCAAAAAGAAGTTCTCAATTTACTGCAAAGGCAGAAAATCAGATCATGGATCACATGATAGAAAAAGGAATGCAATTTTTGTAGGCTTCAAATTATTGTTTTAGTAAAAGTGTCAGAGATCATGAAAAAAAATCTTATAAAATCACATCCATAAGTTTGCACTGGCCAATAGGGAATAGAGAAAATCACGTGAGCATTTGTAGCGTGCTATGTCACAACTTGTAATTTGTGGTGTCTTATTTCAAACCATCTACGTACTGTACATACATGTAATTTTGAGGTAAAAATGGATCAATTTATGGAAATCTAATCATTTTAGTGATATATTAAAAAAAAGAGGATAATTTAATTGTTCTGATAATTTGTTAATCATGGAATAAAAAAGGACAATTATTTTTAAAAATCTCCATCATTTGTCATTTTTGCTCCTTCGGATAAAAGTTTTTGCATTGCAAATCTAACTAGAATGTGTAGTTATAGTGATTCATTAGAGGTCCAAAATTGTACTATGTAGATGGTTTGCATAAGACATCACAAAATCATTTCCTTTTCACATATATTTTTGCTGTTCTAACATTTTGCTTTGGTGTACAAGTGTTTAATTTACATTTTTGATCTTTTGTTTACCTTTTTGGGTAACGATGTACAATTAATGGTCCAATTTGTTTGATATCACATATTGTTCAATCCTTTTTCTTTGTTATGTGACTCTTTTTGATGACTAGAATCAAAAGGTGAATATCATTTTCTACAAATTAATTTGGGTTTGTTTGTAATGAAACTCAAGTTTTGAAAAGTCGTGACTTTCAGCTTAAACCTGTGGTGCATGTATAGAAACCCCACAATTCATTTTGCCTTTGTTACAAATGATTTTGTTTTATGCAAACCATCTGAAGGAGGTAGCCAGTTCAGTTCTGATATTTATAGGGCTGGTATAGAACTCCGTGCACAAACAGATGATGGCGCTGTTCGACCAACCATGAGTGTTTGGAGCGTACCGCGAGCGCACACAGATTCATGCATGCGTAGCGTGAAATATGCAAAATTGTTGTCTGGACTTGTACAAACCTTCCGTTTGTGCACAACAGTCAAGACTGGACCCAAGCATTAAGGAAATCCCCCCCCCCCCCACCACCAAAAAAACAAACAAACAAACTAGTAACCTAAGTCCATATAGATCTAAAACATTGTACTCCATGAACATTTGAAACCGCATAGCCATTGATCTGACTACTAAACGCCTGGGCGCACTGCGGCTCGACATTGACTTCTGGTACTTGCTTGCTAAAACTGCTCTTTGTGCAACTAAATCAAAAATGGGACTGTCCAAATGTCTCATTATAAAAGATAAGGTGTTGAGATTGAACTGGCTGCAGAACCTCGGGTCTCATAGTACATGACTTGGCCTTTAATGCTTGGCTTTCCTCCCTTTTTTTTATTCCTTCTTGTGTTGGCAATAGCTACATCGGATGCACAACCACGAGTTCTACACGGCATGTATTTGCCTGGATTTAGCGAAGGTAAGAGTTTTTATTGGTCCACTAACAAAAACACATTTGACCTTCATATCATTATTCCTCAAAGTGAGCACATTTGTATTTATCTCCAAAAAAACTTGAATGCTCGATCCTTATTGGTCGATCCATGGCAACAACAGTGTGGTGTTATCCCATATACCACAGTCCAAGTTGCATAGCGCACTATTCTTAGATGCGCGCCATTCCTGCTGCAAGTAACCGCTGAAATGCCCATGTGCAGCATGCATGTTCCATCTTGACTGCGTCATGAAGAAAGCATATTTGTGGCGGCCATAAACTTAGTATGCAAGAATTGTACAAAATATATAAAAAAATAAAAATAAAATCTGTCATGTAGCTGGAATAATAGGTCTTTTTTCAAATGACGTCAATGCCACGTGCATCGGCATTTTGAGCGTCAATTTGCATAACGCGCATCGGCTGCGTCATATTTCGAACACATTTCGAGCAACAAGTGCGCGTGTTTGGAACATTTTCAACACTGTGCAGTGCGTGCTTGATTGCATAAAATATGCAGTTGCAGTTCTCCTACAGAGATGGCCATCTTTGAGAGAATTTGTAGAATGAGAGCATCAGTTTAAGTGACACTGTGCTTTGAAAAAGGAAATTGTTTCCTTTGTTTGAGATAGTGCACTAAATTCACATTGATTTATTTCTGCAAAAATAAACTACATTTGGAGTGGTATCTGCTTCTTCAATGCTAACCATTTATTTTAATAAGGGAAAATCCTAAAAGGCAGGTCTGGTGTATAGTCTCTGTTTGAAAATCTCAATGCAACCGATCAACCTAATATTGGATACAGATTTGTGAATTTTGACCTTTTTGGCTTTTGTTGAAGGGAAAAAGTGTACTTTGTGTTTGAAGTACCTAATTGAGAAACATTTTTCATAATTAGATGTGCCTGCTGTGCTGTGCTGCCCGTTACCCTGTTATGCTGTAATGCATGTATTTTGCATGACTGTAGTTTTTACTTTTGCAACATCTGCTTCAAATTTAGACATCAGAAATAACTGCAAAATTTCAAGAGAACATATTGACCCAAGATGCTTTTCCACAATTGTTGATTGTGGATTGCAGCTTGATGCATCAATTGAAATACTTATAATACGTTGTTTCTAGTCCATCCCCCCAAAAACTTTGAAACAAGACTAGACTTACCTACTCAAGTTGCATCTTGAAGTCTCAGTTAAGGATGTTATACTCAGTAGTGACTCTGTCAGTCATTGAGTGACTCGGGGAGTCAGTCAATGACTCGGTTAGTCAGAGGACAATAGCCCGGCCCCTCAGTTCCAACAATAATGCAATCTTTATTTTAAAGTGACGCAATAATACCAGTGACAAAATGTGAAAATGCAAGTTAACCAAACTAACAAACTGTTCAGTTGCATGATGTTGCATGTTTTCCTTTATCCCTTCCCATACCCCCCCCCCTTTATTCCATCAACTCCTAATTTTGCTCGACGGCTCTGTAAAGGCGAAGATGAGACAGATTTTACCGACTACCCTTCTGTCAGTGAGACTTCGTACCCCCACCAGCATCATTCAAACCCCGCCCACCGTAAACCGCCATCCCATCATGGTAGTAAACCTCCGTCCAAGACACGCCCCTCTTACCCCCTGGAGAGCGAAGCCTTAGGGCTCCATTTGGCCCCCCAGCCTGGCCATGATAGACGGAAACGGGGCAGTCTGTATACTGTAAACCCTGAACAACTTGAAGGTAAAATGCTTTGTGACAAGTTCAAGTAGGAGGCGTTTTTGTTCCCATGAGTACAAGTACATGTATAGGTACAAGAAAATATACCCACAGTATGAATACGTGTTCAAGTACGAGTACATTGTATTAATAATAAAATAAAAATAATAATAAAAGAACATTTGTAAAGCGCCGGTATCCGCCTAAAAAAGACGCTCATGGCGCTTGAGGAGAAAGTCAAGTTAGGATTGTGTGTTGTGAGAGTAAGCTTGTTTGTACAGGTGAGATTTTATGTTTGTCTTAAATGTTGTGATGGATGGAGATGATTTGATAGCCAGAGGGAGTTGGTTCCACACTCACGCTGATGCTGCAGTGAAGGATCTGTCACTCCAAAGAGTGGAGGTACTGGGCTCGTGAAGCATCATGAGCTCACTGGAGCGGAGTCCGGTGCGTGCTGTTGAGTACGGGTGGATGAGCTCGATGAGATACTCCGGCGCATTGTTGTGGAGGATTTTGAACACGAATAGGCCAAGTTTGTATTTGATTCTGTATGATACTGGAAGCCAGTGGAGATCTGCTAGTACAGGAGTGATGTGAGAATGTTTACTAGTGAGAGAGATTAGTCTGGCACTGATGTTTTGTAGTCGCTGCAAACGGTTTAGTTGATTTAGGTTAATGCCATACAATAGTGAATTGCGCATGTCAATTTCAATATTACTCACGAGTCAAAGCAAATTTCAATGGGTACACGTGTTCTCAAAGCCAAAGTTCTTTGTCATGAGTACTAGTACTGGTACATTTTTTTCTTGCAAGTACGAGTACAAGTACATTCTCATGAGTACGAGTACACGCATGAGTACGACAAAATGTACTTGAGTACAAGTTCGAATAAGAGTTCTACAACACTGTTGCACGATTGCTTTGTTTTATGCCAATAGGATTATTTGCATATTTGTAGGCTTTTATTCCAATTCAAAAAAACAAAGTCTACCGAGATTGTGTAAAAGTGGACATACTGCTGGTATTCTTATAAAGTAGTGCTGTCACATGCTTAATCTTTTTGTCGTGAAATACCATTTTGCGAATTTTTTGGTAATCGCAAATGACTGTTGGCATTTTATGCTAAACGTTTGTCAACTCAATGTGTATTGCCTGTACATTCAGTGCATGAGTATGCTTATAATTGCTGATAATGTACTTGTCTTAATTGTGTGCATGTATTTCTTTTGCAATTTTGTTGCTTATTAACCTACCTTTGTAACTCTATTGTTCTAGATGTCTTTTCCTTGTTTTCAAGACTGCCGTTTTTTTGTGTGCAAGTATTTAGACAGACACCAACTTATTTTTTCTTGATACAGTTGTTACGAGTATGCTTTCGGATGACGACTCGGTCTCCATGCAAAGCTCAGCCAGTCAGGCCCATTCCTCCAACCATCCTGGATTCAACGCCAATAACAACACGTCGATTCTTGTCAACGGCCGCGCGGGCCCGTCATCGGCGCCTTCCAATGCCAGGGCTACCTACGCGCCTTCGGTCGACGGCAGCGAGCGACTCAGGCTCCGCCCCCATCCTTCTAGCTCTACGCCCAACGGGAGAGCGCCCTCCCCTCCCGGTAGCTTCGTATCCCACGCGAGCAGCCGCTATTCTTTAACCTCGCATCATTCCAGTTCCCACGCGTCCGTCTTGAGTAACGCGTCCCGGCCGAAGCAGCTGCAGCGGCCCATCTCCCCGCCGCCCCCTCCCCCACCTCCCCCTCCGCCTCTGCCCCCACCGGCCCCGCCCCTTCCGGAGGTCAATAACAACAACCCGGGATGGCATCCGGGCAAGATGGCGGTCAAGCGGTTAAACTGGGAGAAAATACAGGCTACGGAAAACACGGTGTGGAGTGGGGTAAGTTAAGCCACAGACACCAAAAATGCTCTAAACAAACAACCATTTATGTAATTTGTTTATTACCACGAAGCTCTAAAAAGCAACTTAACAAATGACTTAAGTTATTTGTGAAAATTTCTGACAATTTAGAAGTACTTTTTAATAATGATGAATTTTGTTCCTACTTGTAGATTGGTGAAGGGGAGGACTATTTGTCTGATGTCATCAAACGTCTGGAATTGGAGGAGAAATTCAGTGTCAAAAACAAACATAAGAGTGAGTATACAAGCGTCTTTTTTGTGTGTATACATCTTATTTAGCACCGTAAACTTTGGCAAACTGTGACCAGGCCGTCAAATAAAAAGAAAATACAAAAACTAAAAACAAAGAGCGCACACACACAATTCATATTAAATAGAAAATTGATTTGTAAAATATATGTGCAATAAACATGGTTTGAAGGCTTTTGTGTAAGGTATAGGTGGGGGCGGGCTGACGTCATCCAATGAAAACATCTATTCATTTGCACACCAGTTTTCGTCGGTTGCTATGTGTTACCATTCAGCACTCCAGACTCAAGAACCATTGTGTTCCAACAACATAGGTCTGGGAGCTAGACAAGCCTATTATTAAATAAAAAATCTCGGATGTCGGCTCCCTACAATATACAGGGAACAAACTTGACTGAAACACATACTTTTTGAAAGAGATCGGATATTCAGATCCTAAATAAGTTGATCAAGAAACTTCTGTCTCATCCTTGTCAATAGCATTTTTTTTAATGCCAAACTTGCGAGAAAAGGAAGACATCCTCTCAACAATACTCATCAGTAACCATCAATTAAAATTGCCATACGAGTTCAAGACTGATGTGATTGATATATGCAACTTTGAACCTTTGTCCCCACAAAGCTTCTCCAAAAGACAAGAAACCACAGATTGCCGTCATCAACCACAAGAAGGCCCATAACACAGGTAAGAGCAAGACAAAAAAGATCTCCATCAAAATGTGTGCCACCAATTCACCCCATTATATAAGAATATTTGTTGTATATTTGTTATATATTGATCTCAACCAGTGGTGTGCTTTTAAGAGTTCTACAGGAAGTTAGGAACCAGGTACCCTATTGAAGTGAAACACGGGCACCCGTAAAAGAAACCCAACCCCAAATTCAAATCCCGGAAGTTGTCTGAGGGGCTTTATAGCATTACGGTGTAAACTGCAAGTTTCGCGAGCGTCATCTGTTGTGCTCGAAAATGCACATAAACATGAAAACTGTTTAGACTTTCAATAGAGCCTGGTTTCAAATTCCCACAAATGGCACTCAAAACCTTTCTTTTCCATTGTCTGAGAAGTTGCTAAGTGACATCAGCGGCCCGGTACCCGGTTCCTATGCACACCCCTAATCTCAACTTGCATTTAATCAATCATGCCGATAATGATTGGGAAAACACAAGCACAGAAAGGAGTCTGTGACTAGACTAGTTAGTGTTTGGCACCAGAACGTTCACATAGAAAAGGATAACATTGAACTGGCAAACTTGCACGCCCCATCTCTGCAAGTATCAAGTGCATACCAAACATGCTTTGGTATGCTCAAGCAACTTGCACGGTGCTGTTGAGAGGGAGGGTTTAATTTATTATTGGACCAATTTAATGGCTCTGCTGACTACAGAATTTTAGCGCTTACGATCACCTTTTTGCGCCAACAGCGCTAGCAGAAAAATTCTGCGCTAACCCTGCAAGTACAGAACCCTTAGTTACGGGATGTACGCATGCGCAGAATCCAAAATTCCTCGCAAACCTGTGAAATACGCTTACCATAAGCATGGAATTTTCTGCTACAGTAAGCAGGTATTTTTCACTCAGTACATATTATGCACATTTACAATGAGGCGTAAATGTAAAAAGGTTAATGGGAACAAATCTTCAAAATTTCTTGAACTTGATCATTTCAACTGTTGTTTTTTTTCTTGTTAAACAGCAATCTTGTTGGGCCACCTAAGGTTGCCCATAGAGGATATCAAGGCTGATATCATACAAATGAATACAGACAAGTTTTCAACGTCACACTTGCAACAGATGGCTTTATATGCACCGGACCATGCTGAGGTATGTACAAGCAACTTTACTGCCTTAAAACTGTGTTCGTCAAGAAGTAAATACAACATTGACTGCTTTAAGTGATGTTGTAAAATTAGCCTCCCAAGTTGATCCATTTTCTGTTTCCCGAGGCAAAGACATAGGGAAATGGCGTGCTCCATGGATCACCACGAGTTCAATATTTATTTTATGATGCCTCGCCCACATGTTCTGCGTGAGTTTTACATTAAACTTTTTAGTCGAACTAAAATCAAATTAAACTGTACTTCTATTTGAATACGAAATTAGTTGCAGATTTACTTTCACTTTTCCAAACAACCCCTTCTGATAAAAATGTTTTAACCCAACTCTGTAGTGCGTGGGAACAATACGCGCAACGCGCACACCGGTACGCATGTGCACACAGACTTCTGGTTGCTACGTTTGTTTCTACACATGAAGAATTTTTTTAGACAAAAACAGCCACATCAAGATTGAAAACAGTAAAAAAATAACACCTGGAGGTGTTATAACGGACAATAATCTGAGATGTTTGCCTGTTTTCTTCACAGATTGAGAAGCTGAAGAAATGTGGCAGCAGACTGTCTCAGCTGACAGTACCAGACAAGTTTGCCTACGAGGTAAAACAAAAAAAGCAGCCAGATATGACAATTTTGTGTGCATTGATAACACTTTTTATATTGTTTCTTGTTATGCACTCCAAATGCACAAAACAACTACAGTGTATTGACTTTCATTTCTCTTCAAGTGCCAAGTACAAACAAATCCATGTCCCACATAATTCATCAGTCAACACTCTGAATTTTTTTTATTGTAAATCCTCCAGATGAGCCAGATCCCTGGCTATAAGCTCCGCATAGAGAGCTTGCTCTTCAAATCCAGCTTTGACGAGAAACTGGAAGAGATATCCAAATTGCTGAAGGTGATCGAGCAGGCCGCCATCGAGCTGCGCGCCAGTCAGAAACTCGCTAAGGTTCTAGAGGTAAATATTAGAGAAAGATCGAAGACAATTGCAGTGTAACTGTTGAGCACTTTTATCCCAGTACAAAGTACCAGCCAAGTACCAAGCTATCGAGTGCCAATTGCATCCAAGTACTTTGACCCTTGAGAACGAGTACAGGGACCCGAGTTTGAGTACTTGGACCTCCGAGTACAAATACTTTATGAGGTACTCACGTGAAAAAACAAAATTTCAAGTAATGAGCCGGAACTGAAACCACACGGTTCTATTCAGTATTGATTAAAATAGAGCACATGCATCTCCAGTTGAGGAGTTTTTTCATTCAAAAGTAAATACTTTGATTTTTCTCTGAGTCCTTATCATTGAGTATGAGTACTTTGATGAGGGAGATTTGATAGGGAATAGTCAAGTCCACGTACTTTGCTTACTGAGTACCAGTGCTGTGAATTTGAGTCGAATATTCTAAAAAAATACTGAAGTTTCACTTTACTGCGAGTACAGAGTACAAGTACTACATCTCCAGTAAATACTTTAATATGTTGTACTCAGACTCGAATTCATATTTGTATGTTTTAGGAAACGTTCTCTGTATTTGGACGCATGGTTATACGCAGGGAAAAGTACTCTTACTCGTAATTTTCCAGCTAAGAAAAATTCTCTGTTACTCACACTTGTGATAGAGTCCTCATACTGATACTCATGGAAATGTATTTGACGATTCAGAATATTCAGACTTCAACCTAGGCCATTCATATTTTGTGTATTGTTTCCACAGTTGGTACTGGCGATGGGGAATTACATGAATAAAGGAAACCAGCGGGTTGCCGGGGCAACAGGCTTCAAAATCACCTTCCTTACTGAGGTAAGATGCTTTGGGATTTTTAAGAATTTAGTTGTAAAAATTTAATGAAACAAACCTGAATGGGTTTAGAAGATAAGTTTTTCGAAAATTTGAGACAAAAGTTAACAAATTAGAACTTGTTTTACATTGTATCATGTTGTATTTTTGTGTTTTTATTTCCTGTAAATTCACAAAACCATAGAGTGCTGGGCAATTTATGTTCAAAATTTGATGTTCACAAAACAGAATGCATAAAGTTGATTTTCCCCTTATTTTTCTTTTAAAGCTTGACACGACAAAGACAGCAGACAACAAGTCCACGTTTCTCCATGTTGTTGCTAAGGCCGTGTATGCAAATGTGCCGGAGGTCATGACCTTTGGGGACGAGCTTCCCATGGTTCCCAAGGCCAACAAAGTGTCATTAAAATGGGTGAACGACGAACTTCAAGAGGTCAAAAACAAACTAGAGGTAGGTTTGAGAATCAGCCAGTTTTGATAAAGTTTGCGAGGTGGGGGGGGGGGGGGGGTGGCGGTTCACCACCAGTTTGAAGACCATATAAGCCCACCTCTCACTAATTTTCCAGTTTTTAATTGCGGTGGATTGAATTTTAAATAATTTTTTTTCAGTGTCGGTGAAACTTTTTTAAACTTCCCCCAACTTTAGCATTTCCAAAAAGTTGGTTCACCAATTAATTTCAAGTCGATTAAGAAACAGGGTTTAAAAAGGTTTGGTTCAAATGTAACTATTTGACTATATTTTGTGTACTTTAGGTTTAAAAATCCAACTTTCTGAAGTCTGATAAAAATATCCATCAAAAAGTTAAAATTTGTGCACTGTATGTCACTTGTTACATGAAGTACATGTAACATAAATTTGGGATTTTGCCTTAAGGTCAAAAATAAAATTCTTCGGTTTCTGGTATGGAGCTTGCCCCAAAAGTGGTTTTGTTTTTTTTACTTGTTTTTTTTTGGTTAAATGTCGGCTGATGACTGCAAATGGTGCCCGATTAAATTTAGTGCAAAATGTATCGGAGTCCAGAGAGGCCACATAAAGCTTATATTCGACCGTAAGCCCATCTAAAAACATGTTAAAAATTGTGCAGCAGCAAGATTCCAGTCAAACCAGTGAGTTTTGCGGTTTTGAGACATCATCTGACATTGAAAAAGAAATTTTTAATTTTGCCGACGCGCATGGCTACAGCGACGCACGCGCAGACCAGAAACTGGAGCCTTTTTTTTTGGCCTAAAAGGCATATGAGCATTTGCATTTGTCCCAAAAGTAGCCTAACAAATTTTCAGGTTTTGTTTCTCAAATGTTAGACTTTCAACCAAGCTGACCAGAGGCAATTTTTATTTTGGATAGGACTTGGTGCTGGACATAGACAAACTGGAGCCAGGAGACACTACACAGCTCCCTGACGACCGATTCACTGAAGTCATGGATGTATCCTTACTTTAAAAAATTATTATCTCGTATTTATTGGTTTCATCATCAGACTGTGGTGCCAAAGAAACGACATTCATAAATACCTAAGACAGTTTACCCATTCCTATTGGTCGAGAGACCGTCACGTGGCTGGTCTTAAACGGATGATAAAGACATGACTCGCTGATCTTGAACACTTTTCCAGTGCCACATGAAAGTTGGACTCCTAAAAATCCAGTGCCTCTTACAGTTTTATTGGTTGAACATTCCCAATCCTCACATAGGCATGCGCAATACTACCAGTGAGTCAGAATTTTATAGTCCTAATGTCACTACGCAACGCCCCAGGTGCATTCTGCATGACACTGCGCAGTAGGCACGACGCGCGCGCCAATCTCCATAAAAGGAGTTGTTTACATCTTACTTGCCAGCTGGACACTCCATTATTTAGCTAGAGGGGTGTTTAAAAAAACATGAAGTGAACTTCAGTGAACAAAATCAGAGTTTTTTTACCCCAATTTTTGGATTTTCTTTTACCGAAAAGGTATTTATGAATGGGAATAAATATGTGCTTGGTCGGCTCGGGTAATTATCAGCACCCAGACTCCAAGCGGTCTTAAACAGAGTGATTAAAACCTCTCGAGCACACATTTATTCCCTTTAATAAAGTATAATAGCATGAAAGTTGTATCTTGGGTGAGCACTAAATGTTGTTTTGATTGAAATTATCTTCTTTTTTTTTTTACATGGTATCTGTGGTGGATCCGGGGGGGGGGGGGGGGGGGGGGGTGCCGGCAGTAACCTCACTGGATCATCCCTGTATGTGTGTCATTCGCTTTCAGATGCAACTTTGTGCAAAAAAGTGCCCCCCCCCCCACCCCCTCCAAAAAAATTTAAAAATAAATAAAAAAAAATTAACAAATTTTTTTTGGGCTGTCTGACAATAATTCAGTTCTCACAGGGTAGGCTGGTTCCCGCCCCTCTATCAGTATCAATAATATACAGCCCAGGAGCCAGTCTGCTCGCAAAGCGGATCTGTTCATGTCTATTAAAAAACAAAAACTTTTTTCAGAGAATTGCACACGTGCAAAAAAACAAAAATAGGTTGATAATTCATGAGAAGAAAAAAACTGAATTTGTTGATGAGCATGGGGAATCTATAAACTTGTAGTTTCATCAGAGAGAGGATAGATAAACTTGATAGTTTTTGTAATAATTTACATCCTTAACTAAATCGTGTCATCAGAGTTTTACTGATGAGGCGCGAGATCGTCTGGAGGCCATCGAGTCCTTGCATGCCAAGGCTCAAGAGGAATTCAACAAGACAGCCCAGTACTTTGGAGAAGACCCGGCCTCTACCGAGAGCGATTCCTTCTTTGGAATATTCTCAGTTTTCACGTCAAAGTTTGCAGTAAGTATGATTCGTGTAATTTCTGACAAACAAGTGTCATTTCTGGTAAAGGAGGACAGCTCAATACTGAGTCAGTCACAAATCCAACTATAAAACGTTAGTTGCAAGTCAGTCACAAGTCAATCACAAGTTCATCTGAGGGTTGTCACAAGTTGTTCACAATTCAATCACAAGTCTGAGGTTGGTCATAAGTCAATCACAAGTCAATCACAAGCCCATCTGTGGTTGGTCACATTTCAGTCGCAAGTCCATCTGAGGTTGGTTATAAGTCAATCACAAAGTGAATCACAAGCCCATCTGTGGTTGGTCACAAGTCAATCACAAGTCCATCTTAGGTTAGTCATAAGTAAATCACAAGTCAATCACAGGCCCATCTGTGGCTGGTCACAAGTCAATCACAAGTCCATCTTAGGTTAGTCATAAGTAAATCACAAGTCAATCACAAGCCCATCTGTGGTTGGTCACAAGTCAGTCACAAGTCAATCATTAGTCAATCATTAGTCCATCACTATTCAGATAGCAAGTCAAATCACTTTACCCCTCCACCATCTGTACAAAACTTTCAATTTTTTCTTCAAAATTTACACTTATAAAATTCAAATGGATCTAATTTGTGTTTCATTCAATTGTTTATGCCAACAGAAAGCGCACAGCGAAAACATGCAGAAAAGCAAGTCGCCTTGAGGTTTGCCTTTGGCCAGAAGAAAAATAAATGAATAAAACTAGAGGCTGCTTGGTTGAATCGACCAATAGGAAGAGAGCTATGACTGACATAGTAGTCACATGACCAAAATGTCAGCCAATCACACGACTGGATGTTGAAGAACAGGACCATGATGGCATGATACACATACATGCTGTTAAACCTGGAAATAAGTAGTTGGGTCATGTGACATTACCAAATCAGTCATGTGACCAATGTCAAAGGCCAGGAGCTGGGACGACTGTATAATTGATTAATTTTGTTTTATGTAGAATTGTTTATCTGTAAGTTCACCCAGATGTCTTGCCCCATTGTTTTAATGTGATGAATACATTTTTGGAATGTCTGTTCAAATTGTATCATTATTTGTGTATTGTTTTTATTTGTTTATATTATTTTACATGCCATATACTGAGTTAACGTCAGTGCTTAACGTGTGTTGAATTTTGCAAAATATTTGCTGAAATGTAGTAGTTTGCAGTTAGTGTTGTGTTTAAAGTGTTGTGTGAATCAAGTCAGAGTAAAGCTGATGTTTAAAAAAAACTTATTTGTTTCTATAATTTTGAAGTTCTTATTTATCTTGAATTCCAGTTATTACTTGTGTTTAATTTCTGTTTCAGTCATAACCATGCAATTCAGGCGATTCACAATGCAGTGCGCCACCAAGAGTTTGCCATGGAGAGTCCATTTTTCAAGTTTACGGTCGACAAAACGCGGTCCATTTGAATGAGTGTCAGTAGACAATTTGAGCTAATTTTGTTATAGATTCGGACATAGCGTTCTGCCGCCTTACAAAAAACACCATATTGATCAAAAGAAAAAAACGGCGAACATATATTCGAATCATACTCTTACGAAACTACTGACCGAAAAAAACTAACAATTTCAAATGTCCCGGGCTGCGAATTTGTCGACCATCTCCCACAATGCACTGGGGAAAATGAACTCTCTGTGGCAAACTCTTGGTGAATTGGTGAATCGCCCGAATTCAGCTTTCAGCTGCAAATTGGTTTAATAAATATGAATGAATGTATGAATGAAAACCCTTTGGATCTCTATCCTGAACCTACAATGTAATTAAACTGCCCAAAACTGGTGTGGAAAAAAATCGGATCATGAGCTGAGAGAAGGTGGTTTATTTTAGTAATAATTACCTTGATAATTATTCATCCAGTCATTGACAGTATTTACACAAAACTTGTACGGATAATTTGTTTTTTTAAATGTATATACAATGCCAACTTGTAAAGATCATTGTGTGTTGTACAGACTTAACGTGTGTGCTTTATTTTACACACATTTAAAACTGCAAGCGTTATTTAAAATATACAAGGGAATATTCATCATTTTTTAAGTGGTTCGTCAAAAATCTTGTTCCTGTTTATGATTGGGTACAAGTAAATTACAGGTTGCTCCTGGTAATTAGACCAGTGCTTTACAGCACAACTTTGAGTAAATCCCCTTAAAAAATTTGGTCGGGATCCCGACCAATATCCCGGTGGGATAGGTCGGGAATCCCGGTGGGATACTGCCCGGGATCCCGACCTTACCACCGGGATATTTTGTCGGGATCCCGACCTATCCCGTCGGGATACCGATCGGGATCCCGATGGGATGGGTCGGGATCCCGATGGGATAGGTCGGGAATCCCGGTGGGATACTGCTCGGGATCCCGACCTATACCACCGGGATATTTTGTCGGGATCCCGATGGGATGGGTCGGGATCCCGATGGGATAGGTCGGGAATCCCGGTGGGATACTGCTCGGGATCCCGACCTATACCACCGGGATATTTTGTCGGGATCCCGATGGGATGGGTCGGGATCCCGATGGGATAGGTCGGGAATCCCGGTGGGATACTGCCCGGGATCCCGACCTATACCACTGGGATATTTTGTCGGGATCCCGATGGGATGGGTCGGGATCCCGATGGGATAGGTCGGGATCCCAGTCAGTATCCCACCGGGATCCCAAAGTATCCCACCGGGATCCCGGTTAAATTCCACCTGTGAGAAGCTGAAATAACTGGAAAAAAAAGAAGTTTTATACTCACTATTATGAATTTATTATCATCTTTTGCCATACATCACGTCTTACCGTTCAAACAATATCCTCAACAGCTGTGTAAAAAAACTGCACATCCTATATGACACAATTTAAAGGGACCATTTTTAGATGGTGGTTGTAAAAACAAAATCATCAAAAGATCACGTAATTAACGAAAAATGTGAAAAAAACAAAACGCGGTCAAAGGTCAGCGTTCGATTTTTCATCACTATTATTAACAGCTTGTATCCATAATCTGAATACATAGTCTTTTTTTGTCAAATACTTGTGAGGGGTCTCTAGCGGGGACTTCAGGGAAGGGGGGCTCTGGTCTGGTTCTGGAGTAAGGGAAGAGGGGGGCACGCAGGTTCTTTGTTGGAGTGAGTGCTGACACGGAAACTGGATCTCCCTTGCTCTGACTGTTTATTCAGACTGAATCGGCCCAGGTGGGGCCACCTGTAAAGATCGGGCAGGCACTCATATACAAACAATGTACATGTGTAACTCATGAAATAATAAGCGTACATGTATTAGAAAGATGTACACACATTACCCAGTTAATTACCAAGAGTGAAAAGCCTATATGCAAGTATGGTGACCGCATCGAGCACCCAAGGATGGAATCACAAACAGACAGGCCGGCCCTGCGCACTGACTGACCAACACTCGCACACACTATGGGTGTCGGACGCTTCGCCCCATTTCCACGTCGCCCCATGTCACTTCGCCCCTAACCACTTCGCCCCATCCCCACATCGCCCCATCCCCACATCGCCCCATCTCCGCTTCGCCCCATCCCCACTTCGCCCCATCCCCTCTTCGCCCCATCCCCACTTCGCCCCATCCCCACTTCGCCCCATGTAGTATGAAAAAGATGAAGGCTATAGGGTGCCGACCAAATAAACAGCCAAAGACCCCAGATAATAAATGCTCCCAATTCTAGAAACTCAGGAAAAATACAAACTCTCTGATGAGGTGCTCGAGACACAGATGAGAGAAATGATGGCTCTATCCCATTCAGAGACGCCTCTCCTATTGGCTTGTGAATAAAATCATCAGCCGCTGGATTCAAAAGAACCCGTACTATGGGTCAGTGAGTTACAAGGAACTCACTGCCTTGAGGAAAATGTTCCGTCAAAATTTGTCTGATATGTGACACTTACAACTTCATTTAGATGAGATTGGTTCCTCCAAGAGTGAAATTAGAATGTCAAAGGTATTGTCGTTCTCAGATAAGTGGGAGACGGGTTGGTATACAATGTAGCTGGGTTGGGAACAAAGTTGGATCTCAGTTACTTCAAGCTTTTTTCTCGGTAGGGGAGAGCCTAGCTTGAGAGGTTGGTTATGAATTGTTCATTTGGTGATGGGCTAATTCTTTCCGTTGGTTAGTGAATCTGGTGAAATTGTTTTTTTTAAGCCAATAAAATAGATGAGATTTTTTTTTACATGTAACGGCTGGGGCGAAGTGGGGATGGGGCGAAGTGGGGATGGGGCGAAGTGGGAATGGGGCGAAGTGGGAATGGGGTGATGTGGGGATGGGGCGATGTGGGAATGGGGCGAAGTGGGGATGGGGCGAAGTGGTTAGGGGCGACGTGACATGGGGCGACGTGGAAATGGGGCGAAGTGTCCGACATTCCACACTATCACACACCGCAAGCACCCACATCCGTCCCTAAAATGCACAATATGATCACCAACTTACATGAACTTTCCAAAACTATATGACAGTGACAGTTGTAAGAATTTCTATAAACTGGTCTCCAGACAATTAAGTGCCCAATAATGCAATATAGGCCTACGTCCACATAAAATCACTCTTAAACCACAAACTACTGTAAGTTACATATCACAATACATGTACTGCTCACGCACGCGCACTGCACATGGTCACACTGTGTGTGCCATCAACTGTGCAAACATGGGTTGCTAACCCTCGTGCATTTGGTCACAGTGCTCCCTAAATCTTACAGCAAAAATCTCTCCAAAAACTTCATTACATTCTCCAAAACTACCACCATATTAATCTATAATAATTTGCTGATACAATAAAGGGCACATAGGTAATAATCATCTGGATTTTTGGTGAAATAATTGCATTCAAAAATGACCTAAAAAAGTACAATACATTTACCTGTAAAGATCGGGCAGGCACTGCCTAGCCTAGGCCTTGCCACGACCGCATGGTTTGGGAGCTGTGAATTAACAACGTGCAGTTCACGTCAAGTGAACAATCCACAAAAGTGATCTAAAGCCAAACCTATGATGACAAATAATTTGATAATACACATTTCTAATCAAGATAAGCATAATTCTTCTTTAAAATCTAAACATAATGTTCATTTTCCTTGACTAAGAAATATTCACAAAATACAAGTGCAAAATCACAGCTCCATAAATCAATACTATTTTTGGCTCCACTAGAAAAATCAATACTTTGTATAGCCTTGTCTCCAGTCACACTGAGTAGACTTCACTCAAGTCACATGAATAAATAACAAGGTAAATGCAAGGTTTGTAGTGAATAAACAACCAGAGAAAGGGGTCATTATAGAAGAACAAGAAATATAATCAACACAACCATGACTTATCATGCTTATTGTTAAAAAAAAAGACTTAAATTCAGATAAGTCACGTGACCTTCGTTTGTTGACAAATGCTCGAAAACGGCCAACAAGTTTTTTTTAGGAACTATAGATGCTCTGTGGTGCAATCTGAGGCGATTCCTTGCCACTTTCCCCTGATTTTTTTTAAGCAGAAGTGTTTAAAATTATAAGAAATTTTGTTTTATTTGTTTCAATGATTGATACTTTTGCTCCTGTAAAGTTTCTTCTGTTTTCAAATTTTAGATTATGTTTACAATGTATAAATTGTTCCAAGATCGATGCTCTCTGTTTAACCATTTTTAGTAGTTCTTCAATATGTTTTATAAAAACTTGGGATTTACTTTGTCAATATTAAGTGCGAAAACAAATCGCATGAACATTTCATATTTCAAGAAGCCTTGTGTTGTGTAGCGCTGCCGTAGTAGCAGTAGTTCCGATTTTAAATTTGTAAATAAAACCATGGAGGTAGCCATCCGATCAGCAGGGAGAGAAATTGTAAAACCATTGAGGTCTCAGACAGAAAAAGTCGTTGGCGATTGCAATTTCAATATGATACAACACAATGTGAAGGAGAAATCTCATTTTTGTTATTTAAAAAATAATAATTGTAGATAATGACGATGAGAAATAATCACCGGGAATTGCTTCCTATCCCGGCCGCGGCCGGCCCCGGCCGGCCCGGCGTGCGGGCGCGGGCCGGCCCGGCGTGCGGGCGCGGGCCAGCCCACACTGGCTACGCCGGACACCAGTAGTAGTTTTACGCGACCACATTTTCCCTCAGCATTTGAGACACCAACGCATTCATGGATCGCTAAAAAACTTGCTTTATTGCAATATTTGCTGATTGGTTTTGTCCTAAGGACAATGCATGGATTAAAAGTTAGGTCTCTTTTCCGAACGTCATGCTTCACCGGCACCGCACCGTATGCTAAATCTTGACAACAATTGTTGATAATGAATGATATTGTCCTGTCAAAACTGATTTCCTTTTTTTCTGTGGCAGCAAACGTTGTGTAAAAAGAAGGTATGTGAAAATTTCTTGATGGTGTTTCAAAGCCCAAACTGCCTCCTAAGCGATCTGCGAGTGAAAAAACTTGCACAGGCGCAGAAGTAGGCCTATGAACAAACTTGTTAACTTTGGTCAATGGTGCGTTTTTGTAGTGTTTTGATTTTTTTCTTCTCAGATCATGACTTCGGTCTTGTATTAAAAAATGTTCCGGTCCAGTAAAAGTTCTGAGCAACAAGCCCTGCGGTCTTGAGGATTCCCCCCCCCCCCAAATTCGAGCCCTTACTTCGTCCCACCTTATCCCAACTCATCCCGCCTTCGGTCAGGATTCTGACTAAAATTCCATCGGGATCCCGACCCATCCCACCTTGGGTCGGGATCCCGACATAAGCTACCCCGATGTATCCCGTCGGGATACATCCATCCCGACTTATCCCAACGTATGCCAGGATGAGCTGATCGGGATCCCACCTTATCCCAACTCATCCTGCCTTCGGTTGGGATTCTGACCAAAATTCCATCACTCATCCCACCTTGGGTCGGGATCCCGACATAAGCTATCCCGATGTATCCCGTCGGGATACATCCATCCCGACTTATCCCAACATATGCCGGGATGAGCTGATCGGGATCCCACCTTATCCCGCCTTCGGTCGGGATTCTGACCAAAATTCCATCGGGATCCCGACTCATCCCACCTTGGGTCGGGATCCCGACATAAGCTATCCCGATGTATCCCGTCGGGATACATCCATCCCGACTTATCCCAACGTATCCCGGTGGGATGTACCGGGAATCCCGGCGGGATATGTCGGGATCCCGACCACTTTTTTTAAGGGGATATCAGTGTTGCGCTCTTCAGAAACGATAAAGTGGGCATGGCCAATTTCACGGCTCTGCAAACCATGTGATTCTGCGTTTATATAAAAGGCATATTTTGGATCATTTGCTTTACATGAATTTTGTTAATTTCCAAATAATACCACTCAAAATCCAAAGAAGAATGTTAAAAACCTAGCCTGTTGAAGGTTCCGCTCAGTGGATATTACACTTTTCGTGAAAACAGTGAAAATCCATGCACAACTTAAAAAATACATCAGTCACTGATAGTTGAAAATCACCTACATTTCTTGATTTCTTCTAATTGACAGCAAGCCAGACGGAGGAATTTCACAGGGTGTTTAGTACCAGTACAATCTTCAATCATAACACAGTGGAACGCTGCTATAACGAACATCGCGGGATCCACAGAAATTGTTCGTAATTGTAATCGTTCGGTATGGTGATTTTAAGCTGTCGGTGCTCCGGTAATCACTTTTCAATAAAAAGCGCCCTTCAGAACTTCCCCCTGCATGCCCTGGCAGTTACTGAAAGACGACTTTGAACACGTGCCGACTATTGAATTATGTAATTACATGTAGTTTTTGAGCTTACAACCCACAGCAATGGGGGGCTTTCCCCATTTTTTCCTTGGGGAAATAATAGTCACTTGTCACTCTTCTGTTGACATTTTTCAACAACAATGTGCAGTTGGTTTTGTACAAAAAAATGGGAGCCAAGGATGATGTTCAGTACAGCCGAATGTTTAGTATAGCGGTGTTCGGTATAGCGACTCCACTGTAGGCTTTTTGGTAATAAGTTGGTAGGTTACTTTTGGTATAAATTCAAATGATCCTAAATGCCTTTAAGCTTAATTTATTTACTTACGGTAAGCACACTGGGTCCATGTTGACTTAAAGCAATGGCTGCATGAACAGAAATATACCCAATTTTTCACTTCATAAAGAAGTGAGACTTAAATAATTCACACATGTAAGTAGGTAGCCTTTCTGTGTTCAGTAGTTAACGAAAACAGTGTTTTACATTAAGAAAACTGTCAATAATGAATCTTTATGGAATAAAATGTGAAGACCAGCTTTCTATTTTTTTAATTACTGTCCATTTCATTTCAGTGTGAGGAAAACCAGTGGTATTGACATGTAGATAAAATCTTTTCTACTGAAAAAGAATGACAAGAAATGTGATGTTTTTGTAACAGAAGGGATAATTACTTTATTTGGGGGATATCTTGTGTGGGGTAGATTTCTTGCAGTTCAATCTGCTGAGCTGGCTGCTGTGGGGTGTCTTGGCTGTGGTGGATTTCTTGCAGTTCAATCTGCTGTGCTGGCTGCCGTGGGGTATCTTGGCCGTGGTGGATTTCTTGCAGTTCAATCTGCTGTGCTGGCTGCCGTGGGGTGTCTTGGCCGTGGTGGATTTCTTGCAGTTCAATCTGCTGTGCTGGCTGCTGTGGGGTATCTTGGCCGTGGTGGATTTCTTGCAGTTCAATCTGCTGTGCTGGCTGCTGTGGGGTATCTTGGCCGTGGTGGATTTCTTGCAGTTCAATCTGCTGTGCTGGCTGCCGTGGGGTATCTTGGCCGTGGTGGATTTCTTGCAGTTCAATCTGCTGTGCCGGCTGCCGTGGGGTATCTTGGCCGTGGCAGATTTCTTGCAGTTCAATCTGCTGTGCCGGCTGCTGTGGGGTATCTTGGCCGTGGCAGATTTCTTGCAGTTCAATCTGCTGTGCCGGCTGCTGTGGGGTATCTTGGCCGTGGCAGATTTCTTGCAGTGCAATCTGCTGTGCCGGCTGCTGTGGGGTATCTTGGCCGTGGCAGATTTCTTGCAGTTCAATCTGCTGTGCTGGCTGCTGTGGGGTATCTTGGCCGTGGCAGATTTCTTGCAGTTCAATCTGCTGTGCCGGCTGCTGTGGGGTATCTTGGCCGTGGCAGATTTCTTGCAGTTCAATCTGCTGTGCCGGCTGCTGTGGGGTATCTTGGCCGTGGCAGATTTCTTGCAGTTCAATCTGCTGTGCCGGCTGCCGTGGGGTATCTTGGCCGTGGCAGATTTCTTGCAGTTCAATCTGCTGTGCCGGCTGCTGTGGGGTATCTTGGCCGTGGCAGATTTCTTGCAGTTCAATCTGCTGTGCCGGCTGCTGTGGGGTATCTTGGCCGTGGCAGATTTCTTGCAGTTCAATCTGCTGTGCCGGCTGCTGTGGGGTATCTTGGCCGTGGCAGATTTCTTGCAGTTCAATCTGCACTGCTGGCTGCTGCGGGGCATCATGGTGGATTAGGTTTTCTTGCAAACCAATCTGCACTGCTGGCTGCTGTGGGCGATCTTTGCCTTTCCGGAAACAGCGGCGACAACACTTCGGATTGAGACACGGGAATGCCTGCACTACGGCTGCTCGGTAATCTGAGTTTGCACCGCTGTACACCAGAGGGTCCACCGAACAACTGATCAAAACGAAAATGTACCTGACCAGTGCCATTTTTCCAAAGGATGGGAAAGTTTTGAAGGTACTCAAAACAGACATGTTGGACCAAAGGAGGATCAAGTGAAAGATCATTTGGGCAACGCTTGTGACGTTGAGGATGAAAAACAATGCAGTGTTTACAATGAGCATGAGAACAACACGGCGCAGTCGTTGCTGATGGTCAGCTGTTGACGTCATCTGTGGTTGCTGCCGTAGTTTCTTGACGATCCCACTATACAGGGCGGCATTGGTGATCAGTCCCACTGTAAATAAGATTAGCAGCAGAGCAACAACGATGGTCTGTGACGTCGCCCCTCCATCCCAACGGCATGCAGAATCATAGCCATTCCCTATGATGAGTGCGACTGTCCATATTACAGCCAGTCTTTTGGCAGCTCTAGTTTTGCTAGATGATGCTCGCATAGCAAATGGCTGGCAAATGGCCGAATACCTCTCCACAGCCAATGCTGTCACGATCAAGTAGGATGCCACGTTGCTCGAAACTGAGATACACCCAACGACTACCCGAGGCCATGCTGCTTCTACAGGCACTGCTGCCACTGTACTAGTGAGCGCACTCGCAAGGTAAATGCTATCAGCCACCGCCAAGTTGCCCAAGTAGACATTGATGATGGACCGCATGGATCGTATACGCGCCACGACGTACAGAAACATCGCGTTCAACAATAGGCCGACCGGTACCAAGTACAAGGTGGCTTCAGACGCGATGGCAGTGTAGTCTGCATTTTTCCTGTACAAATTGTTTTGGGCTTGATAGAATTCTGAATTATTCTGCATGGCTGTTAATACATTGAATGGATCAACAACGGATGACAAACTCTTGAACCTACGTGGTCCAATTTTCTGATAAATGAGTGTAATAAAAGCCTGGTGGAATCTTGAAGCTGTATGACTCTTAGAAACTGCAAGCATTCCTTTTTAATCCACATGGACTGGCTGACACATTTATATGATCAGTCTTAATGAAACTAAAATTGAAAGCGGTGAGAGCATATTACAAAACCAGATGCACCTTGTTCTATCATTTTCACAAAATGTCCTAAAAGTGGGGGGGGGGGGGGGGGGGGGGGGGGGTGTCTAAACCCCAAAAGTGAAACTTTTCTTTTCTTGTCTAAACTGTGTCTATGTATATATGCAATATCAAAAGCATACGCAGTAGTGTGGCTGTGCGTCTCATATCGGAATGTGTTTGCACAGACTGTGTACGTGTTGCACAAGATTTTCGTGAGACCATGGAAATCCCCTTTCACAGCAATGTTCTATGATATGCCAGCAGATTCGGTGATTAATTATGCAAAACTAGACTGCGTCTTGATCTCCAGATTCTGACCATTCAGCGGGCGCCTTCAATCGGGTCTTCCGTAACCCGTTGTATTACAAAAACATGGCAGCCAAATTGGCCAATCAATTAATACCTTAGTTCACATTTCTGATCAAACTGATGTCATAATTTCTAAAGTCGACTCCTATTGGTTGGCGTACGGGGTCACATACAATTTGCATGTACACACACACCAGACGTTGAATACGGAGCGGGCTCCGTTGAACAACGGATGATACTCAGACCATGGAGGTGGGAGGGAGAAATTGCACATTGAACAAAAAAGGGGGGAAACCACCATATGGATATAAAAACCGAGAATAACCATTATGGGTTTTTCCAATAAGCCTCTGTACTGATGACGTCACACCTTGTTTACGAGTGTGCTTTCCTATGGTGCTCAGTGGACCGTGGGCCCCCACTGGCTCCATAGGAAAGTGCACATGTAAACAAAGTGGACGTCATCGGTACATAGGCTTATTGGCATAGAGTTCCCTTCATTCATTTGCATACTGCAACGCCTTCTCATCTGCATAGGTTTCTTTGAGTGGCTGATACACTTCATTTGCATACAGACGTCCCTCATTTGCATATCTGTCCACATCACCATATTTGGCGATGAAGGGCTAGATAGAGCCATATTCAATTTCAGCTCATGTACATGGAGTGAAAGTGTTTGCACTTATTCCAACTTTGTTCCTTTTAATGAAAGTGCTCATTTAGGCCACAAGGAAGTGATCGTTTTACATTAACAATAAAATAAAATCAAAACCTATGAAATTGAAACAAAGATAATGTATGTCCTTACTTGCATCATGGCACAATTCTCGGGTATCATACGTTTGTAACTGTATACTTTTTTTCCGCGTATGTTCAATCTAGAAGAAAGAGAAACTCAAGAGGCTCAAAAGGGCTATGAATAACGAAACTTTTTACTGTATTGTTCAATATTTTTTTTAATGCAATCATTATCATCTTGAACAAATTCTGGCTTAAATTTTCCCAATCCGTGGCAATCCCTGCAAATATGTGATAATCTTACCAAACTTGTGCAAATGCCTTACACAAAAAGTCATGCCACTGTGAGTTCATTCTGAAGCAAAAGGATAAACTTGATTCTTTATGATCAATAGATTTTACTATTACAAATAATTTAAGGAAATAACCATACAGATTTATACACATTTGGTAACGTTCAGGGGACAACTGTGATAGCTCTCGAGAACAAAAAAAGGAGTTGTTTCATTTTAAGTTTAGCCTTGAAGTATTTTCTCCACAAGATTTTCTTAGCTTTGTGTAAAAACAGACTGAATGACAGAATTCAACATAATATCCAAGACAGTTTTATGATTTAAACCAGATCACAATTATCTAATACAATTTTTACTCATTATATTTGTACAGCAGCTGCTGTTGTATGGGCCTTATGCACGAGTTGGCCATTTTTGTCGGGTTCCCTGAATGTATTTCATAAATTGTGAACTGTTGAATGGGATGGTGCCAGACTATTTATTCACTATAGCCTCACTTTTTTTTTTTTTTTAAATGTGGCTTAAAACATTACAGTATGTTTAATCACAAATTTTACAAGATTCATCAGAGCAGACTGGCATTAATTTGTAATGTCACTGCTTTCATTTCTCTACACAAGTTCCAAAAAATGAAGATTTTACTTCACTCTCAATCCAATATGGCCGACTCGTGAACAAGGCCCATGTAATCCAGTCCAGCACAAGTCCCTGCAAGTCCATCACAAGTCCCCCGGTCCCAATTCAACTCCCAAGCTATTCAAATGAGCTTTGACAAAGGCATTCCTTTGTTATTGTTCATCCACTGCTGCTTGTGACTGGACTAGTGACTGGACTTGTGACTGGACTTGTAACTGGACTTGTGACTGGACTTGTGACTGGACTTGTGATTTGCTTGTGACTGGACTTGTGACTGGACTTGTGATTGGACTTGTGATTGGACTTGTGACTGGACTTGTGACTGGACTTGTGACTGGACTTGTGACTGGACTTGTGACTGGACTTGTGACTGGACTTGTGACTGGACTTGTGACTGGATTTGTGATTGGACTTGTGACTGGACTTGTGACTGGACTTGTGACTGGACTTGTGACTGGACTTGTGATTTACTTGTGACTGGACTTACGACTGAACTTGTGATGGACTTAACTGCATCCCTAGTTATATTGACCTGACAAAAAAAAAGCTACACACACATGAAACTGTGATACTTGAACGGCAGATTTTAAGCTTAAACTTGTAGCTATGTGTCTCCCTAACACCAATATAAAAAAAAAAGTTACTCGTATGTCGTTTCTTGGTCCGCATGTGAGAGTTTGGTTATGACAAGATGTAGAAGATGATTCTGTTCGGATGTCAGATGATTCCTGTAAAAAAAATACAAATGTACATTGTAGAAAAACGAGCAGTTTTTTTACAACTTTATAATTCCACCAGTTAATTGATACTTCAACAGGTCGATGCACAATAATAATGCTGACCACAGACAGACATTTGAACACACAGATAAACTTTCAAATAAACCACAATGGGAAACTGACTGGGTGCATTACAAAAAAACTGAAGTTGAGGAAAGAACTTGACTGTAGCGGGATTTGAACCCGCGACCTCTGGACTGCCATTCCAGTGCTCTACCAACTGAGCTATCTAGGTTTGCAGCATTGCTAATGTTGCTAGCATCGTGACTTCCGTTGTGATCCCTGGCTACGTGGCATACGGGTTTATGGCGACTAGCGCCCCTTGAACTAACACATTGACAGAAATGGGGAACCGCAAACATAGGGCTGGATAGCTCAGTTGGTAGAGCACCGGAACGGCAATCCGGAGGTCGCAGGTTCAAACCCTGCTCCAGTCAACTTCTTTGTAGAAATGTTTCAAGCCGTTGTCAGTGTGCTTACCACAGGTCAGCCTGCAGTGCTTGTAACGAGTCTATGTCCCTTGACTGACACGCCATCTGTGAAGACAGAAAATTCACAGGACAATTTTCTTGAGGCAAAAGAAGAAAAATCCTAAACTTTGTAAAAGGGGCACCTTTTTATAGGCAAATAAAACAGGCGATTCGAGCATTATGTGAAGTCTGTGACGGAGCTTTTTAAGAGCTCAATGAATACACCTGAAAAAGTATTTTGCCAATCTTATACATCCATCGTCTGTGGTCAAGGAGTTTTGGATCATTTCTTGGAATAATTAATTAGATTCTATCATGGTTAATTAGCTCCGGCATGGACATTATCTGTCTGATAAAATGAAAAGAATTCTCACACCTCGGCATGATTTGCATGTGTAAACATTTTACTTTAAGTAGTCATCAGATATTCATTTCTCCTGCCCAGAAAGCCAGGATATCTATCGTCATTTCTCAAGTATAGAGACAAAATATTGTTTGAGCATTACATTTGTGTGTACAATTAATGTGTACAATTTGTTTTTGTCAATCAATTTTGAAGAAATTTAGTTGGAATAACTTACCACCACTGACTGCATCAGAAGGAAAAGCTCCTCACTTAAACATTCAACAACTACGAAGAAATTAAGAGAGAAAAAAAATTTCATTCTAATATGATAGTGTAAAATATCATTCATTCCTTTCATATCAGATTTGTCTTGCATACCGGCGATTCCTTGTAAAAGTGGATATGGTTGAAGCGTGAGAAATTTATGAAATCTTCAGAACTACAAGCATCACAACCTTATATGCGGTATCAAATTAAAGGGGACAACAAGACCTTTCATTTGAGTGGTGTGCCAGTGGATGGAATTTGGTCGAATTTTGTTTAACAATATTGATTTCAAGTGGTCATTTTTGGCATCTTGTTTTTAGATGCAAAATGCAAGTTTTATTGTGAGTTTTTGTTTTTAAGGCACATTGAAAGGTTCATATTCTTTGCCAAAAGAATTGCCCATAAAAAAACTTCTTAAACAAAACAAAGTCTTCCGCTTTGATGAATATAACTTGCAAAATAAAAGTTACAGTGCAACAAGAATTGCGAAAGCAAAATGGCAAGCTCACTAAACTCGTTCTATTTAATTATTTGAAAACCATTTCTGCTTTTAGAGACTGGTAAACAGAAGGGACATACAGACTAGACCATGTGTTTATTAAACCAGATATACACGTAGGCCACATTTTTTTCCAGTAAATTAGCAAATCCATCCTCACCTGGGCTACTTTCCTCAGTTGATTCCCAGGCATATCTCTCTAATGTCTGGGCATGTTCTGGTCTGATGCGCTGAGGCGTCGGCTACAGATGGCGAAAAAAAATTAAATTATTGAATAAAATGGTTTGTACATGGGGTGTAGAAATTATTACTCCCAAAATGGCTGCAGTCAGTTGGCTAAAAAAAAGAGTTGTAAAAAGGTCGACCCACTACTAGGAGATCATTGTTATTATTGTACACTCATTATCTGAGATTTTTTTTTTATTATTTAAGTCTGTTACGAGTCAACATGGCCCATCGGGCTAGTGTTTATTTCCGGTTTCGTTGGCATGAAACGACTGAGACTATTTCTTTTCCCCCTGGATGGGATGCCGGTACCCACTTATACTCCTGGGTGGAGAGAGGCAAGTGGAGGTGAAGTGGCTTGCCCAAGGACACAACATATGACCAGCAGCTGGATTCGAACCCCTGACCCCCAGATCATGAGTCACGAACCCTAACTTCTAGGCCACACCCTCCACCATTATCTAAGATGCTTTATATAAAAACATTTTTTCAAAGTCTACATTTCCTCCTACCTGTAGCAGCATCAGCAGCAGGACCCGAGAAACTTGGCAGTTTGCCAAGACGTCGGAGAATGCCCCGATGGGCTTGGCCCCCTGGCCACTGGTCCCTCTCTCCTGGGCAAGATATTCCATTTCAGTCAGCACACCCAGAGCGCCGTCAAAATCACCTGAAACAAAAACAAGCTCAAAATGATCAAAGAAGCTGTTGAACGTCAGTTGGTGCATGGAGCGTTTTATAGCATGTCGCGCACCCAATTTGTGTGCAGTACAGTGCTAGCCCCAATGCGATTTGAGTGACCTCGTGACCCAATTTTCCTCAACTGCAATATATTGGTAGCTGGTCAGTGCAGACCTGAGGCACTTGTTGTTGCGAGGGCCTAAGGGACAAGGTGATTGATTGCCAAAAAAAAGCATTTGATGAAGTTTGTTACTAACCAACCAACCAACCAACGGAAAGACATGAGAACTTGTAGAGCATCTTTCCCGCAGCTAAAAAATAAGAAAATCTCTTCCAATCAACAATCCTGGTCTGGAATTTGGATTTTGAGCTTCAGATTTTGCGTATCGGTTGGTTTTTTTTTTCATCGTCAGTCAATGACTTCATTTACTATTATTTAAAAAAAATAAATACAGTTCTTACCCGTTTCTATTTTACAGGAAGCAACGTTCCCCAAAGAATGAAGACAGTCTAAAGGACTCTGTGAGTAAATCAAGAAAAGAGAACAATACTTACTTGCTACAAGACATGCAAAAAAATTTCAACTATTTACATCGTACGTATGAATTTCTGGCTTCCCAATGGACAATAATTTAATAATAATAATAGAAATAATAATCATGCAGTGCTTACATAGCCCTTTACAGCAAAGGTCTCAAAGCGCTTCACAATTATTACCCCTGTTCATCAGGCCATGAGACCATTTTTTGCAGCAGCTCGAAATCAGTGCAATCTGGTCTCTACCTTCACAGGTACTCGTTTTTTTACTCCTGGGTGAAGAGAGGCAATTGTGGTAAAGTGTCTTGCCCAAGAACACAGGCACCGTGTTCCCTGACAGGGTTCGAACCTACGTACCACAGTACATGAGTCGAACACCATAACCACTGGACCACGGCACTCCACAAAAATTGCTGTTGAATTGACAGAATGTGCAAAGAAGAAGTTGGTCTCGTCTACCTGATATTGTAAATCTGCTGCCCGCTGGTAGTGCCCCATTGCTTCACCACGCTTCTCCAATTTCTGCCAATACAATAAAAAAAATTTAAACGAGGGGGAAATAAACAGGAAAAAAAAAAATATTCTTTAAGTCCTGTGTCTCCAAGGATTTCTCCTAGCATCTGTCAGAATCCACCAAATTATTACTAAAAAGCTTACTTGGATTGAAGATCATACTGGTACTTAACACCCCGTGAAATAAATCCATCTGGCATGCTGTCATTTAGATCAGTCAACCGACATATTTTTGGAATAAAGACGATAGATTTTTTAGTTCTATTGACGAAATTTTGTTTCATGATCGAAAGATTGTGCATGTTTTTCCCACTGTTTTCTCGAAAAGTGTAATATCCACTGAGCTGAAACTTCAACAGGTTAGGTTTTGAACATTCTTCTCTGGATTTTGAGTGGTGTTATTATTGGAACCAAACAAAATTCATGACAAAGCAAATGCCCCTCTCTGCCTTTAAAGGTTGACGCCTACTTACCCTCAATGACTCTGCAAGTTGTATGGACAGTGTCGCTGCCAATGCCGGTTGCTTCATCTCAATGTACACCTGTGATAACAAACCCAAAGTGAGAGATTCTAAAGCGTTGCACTTATGACATCACAAATCACACGATGCGTCGTTACAGTGAGTTTCATAAAATTGGGTGCAGAGTTTGAACACTGGTAATAAAACTCACCCTAACAGCATGGTTGTAGCAGTTGATGGCAGCCGTGAGATTCTCCTCGAAGCTGGGGCATTTCAGGGCGTGGTCCCCCTCCTCCGCGTGCATGAAGTGATGCGCTGCGCTCACCAACGCCTCGGCCTCTGCTGGCATGTTGGATAAAGTGTGCTCACATCTGAGGAGGGAAACAAAATGACACTTGGATTTAAAGAGTATGAAGAAAAATCTGAAAACAGCCTGGCTTGTTAGGAATCTTGTGGTTTCGTGGGAAAGTTCAGAGCAACAGTCAAGGGCCCATCACATAGATTTTTTGGGGTGAGTTGGGGCGAAATGAAAACTCCACAAAATAACCGGCAGAGGGCCCAACAGCAATGTATTGTCTACGGTATACGTATGGGCAATTTGAGCATTAACCATGATATCTAATTAATGATTTAGAGAAATGATCCAAAACTCCTAGTCTGTAATCTCCTTGGCCGTTACTAGATGGTGGATGTAGGCCTATGTAAGATTTTAAAAATACATTTTTTAAGTTTATTTACTGGTCTCTTAAAGCTATGTCACCGACATTACATGTAGCTGGAATTGCCTGTTTTCAGTAAAACCGCCGGTATTCCAAAGTTCGAAGGGGATCTAAAATCCTTATTAGGAAAACAAGATGGCTCTTGAACCATGCATCTCGCCTGCTTTTGTGATTATCCATAATGACAGGCCTTTGACCTTGGTGCGTGACCTTTGACATCATTATCATTTGAAGGTTCCCATGCTGCATCTATATGACCCAAGTTTGGTTCCAATCGGACTTAACTTTTGAAATGAGACCAATTTTACGAAACTTTGACCAAAATACCACAGACATACCACACCCAGGCGAGACAAAAATCTGGACAAAAAAAATACTGACCAAAAAGTTGCTGAAATCAGGAAAATCCTGAGCAATCTCACATCATACCTGGCTTTGGCTAAGCAACAGACAGCTGCGTAGGAGGCACACTCCTGATTCTCAAGGGTCTTCACCAATGAACCTGGAAAAAATAAAGACAATTCCTCCATTTCTAAAATGTCTTCAGGTTGAATTCACGTCAAGAGTCAGATCAGATTAGGTTAGGTTAGATTTTAATTTCATATATCTTTGTGGCCTCATGGCCAATTGTTCCAATGAATATACTACAAAACATGCCAATACAGCAAATTTCCTATCCGTTTTCACCTGTATGTATTGAAATGTGTCTTCCAAGTACAATGCAAATAAAAAAAAATAGCTTTTTGCCTATTAGAAGCTGAATATTGGCTCACAATATCACCTATCAGAACTAATGTTGTATCATCCAAGAATTCCCTAGCAATTTGTCACCAACAAATTATTTTGGTTTTCACAAACTGACACCCTATACTACATGCGCGCACTCCGTACATTTTTGTTATTGATTCCGCGGTTTTCACAAAACTGACAGCACACACCACGTGCGTTCCAGTTCGGTAAAACGGTGAAGAATTGTTTGGACTGTACTTTACTTGGGACCACTATCACAGTTGGGCCGTAGCATCACCATCAATTGACTGTTCAGAATTTGGCCATAAGCCTCGCCCACCTTTGGGGTATGTTTATGTTGGGTGCAATCGGTCGATCTGCGTGATCAGTTGATCGCGTTGCGCAATGGGCCGATTCTGTAGGCTATCTCAGACTTCACTTAACAATCCTCCAGAGTTGTGAATTAGAAACAAAAAGGTGTTTGACTGGTGGCAGGGGGATCGACCGATAGCATCATGATCAACCAATAGCACAACGCAATCGACCGATGGCACATATGTAAAACGGTCATCTGATCCTAAGTCATGATATCATTGGTCAATGTGTACTGTTTGACTGGCAAGCAGGCATGGCAGGAAAGGTTCATTGGGCATTGATTTTGTTTGTCAGATTACTTAGCCACTGATCTTACCAAACTGATCACTTGCTTCGGCAACATTGGGCTTCCGAAGAAATCGTCTTCATGCAGAAAACAAAGAGATGAAACAGTAATGAATAACGTGTTAGAAAAGCTACCCCCCCCCCTCCCATAGGCCACACCTGGCATGCCTGGCACAAAAAAAGAGAAAGAAATGAAATCTACGAAAGATCATGCAATCCCGCTCCATATTGTGCATGTACAGATAGATCCACACATGGATCCACCAATCGTCCAAGTTTAGATCCCCCCCCCCAAAAAAAACCCATATTTATCATGACTCGCAGACTGATCATGCATGCAAATAAAACATGGCAAACCAAACGTCATCAGTCATCGACATAATGATGAAGAGTAGGCCCCTAAATTTATTGTCGTCGCAATCACAGGTAATCTTCGTCCCCTGGTTCAACAAATCTATATTCCAAAAACAAAGACGATCACCTTCCATATAATTTACGTAAACTCACTTCTTTAATTTACTGGAAATGGAGCGATATCTGCCCAGAAAATCTGTGTCTCTGTCCATTTTTTTCCTGAGCGCAGCCGGGTGTGGAATCTGAACTCTTGAGGGCGCTGTTTATTTACCACTGGACAAAACACGTGCGTCACTCAGGTTTTTTTTGTATTTCCGGGTTTGGTGGTGCACTCTTTTCTTGAATTGACTTCCTCTTGGGGTTCCAGATCCTTCGAACAGACGATGGCTTATATGACTGTTCTGAGTCGTTCAAAGTCAAAATTACATCTGGCCAGAGCTCCTGGTATGAGATCATGGGCAACTTTTATTGGTGAGTGTGACAGTGTGAGTGTGAGCATGGAGAATCTACCTCCATGGTGTGACGAATTCGTCATCTCAAAATGACAGGCCCGTTTATGTAGTATTCATTTTCAATGCCATAACCTGCATTTTAATTGGCGTTATGGGGACCGGTTGTTCATGCTACATGTGCCTTTTTCATTAGCATAAATTACACTTAAGTTTTAGACTATTTATTTCCGTACAAAGTATTTTTGTTGTTGTTAAAGGTGCGTGTGACAAAATAACACACTTTGCAGGGTCAAAACTGTCGAGGAAAGAATAACATGTCATGATTTACATCACCCCGATGCAAAAATTTCATCTTATGTAAAAAACAACTTTTTTTTTTAAACATGTAGCCAACTGAGGCCACTGTTTTGGTGGTTGTCCACTTTTTATTTTTGGCCAATTTAGAGTAAAGATTGTTTTCATCATTCCAAAATGACCTCTTTTTTAAATCTTGAAAAGTGCGTTGCGGTGATCAACACATTCTATTTTCGTGTTATGTTTTGTCAGCTGCATCCTCATTCATCTCCCCCCCCCCAAAAAAAAATTAAAGCCCCTGACTGTTTAGGGTATAAAGTTGGAGTAACAGGCAGGATGCTTTGAGTCGGCCACAGGAACTGATGGATGAAAGCTAGTCCGACAATCTGGGACTCTCAATACTGTGTAAAGCCATTTCCTTTTTAATAATCCCCAGGTATTGTATCAATGGGAGTGGGTCTGTTGATCTACTCCGATGAAGGAATTCTCTGGAAGCTCTTCTGGTTCTTCTGCACTGTCTTTGTTGCCATTTCATCTCTTGATGACTGGGAGGTTGGTTTATCTTCACGTAATTATGTAGAAGAGCAAATAGATGAAAACAACTTATGTGGCTGTATAGGCCATTCAGTGATAAGACCATTGTTGTAATTGAGGGTCATTTTATGATGCATAACGTGATGAACATACGTTAACACATCTATGATTCTTAACTCAAGCTGAGGTCTGTAAGGCCAAAAAAAAAAAAGTCTCCGGTTTCTGGTATGCGCGCGCGTCGCCGTAGCCATGTGCGTCGGCAAAATAAAAAAGTTTTTTTTTCAATACAAGATGATGTCTCAAAACCGCCAAACTCACTGGTTTGACTGGAATCCTGCTGCTGCACAATTTTAACGTGTTTTTAGATGGGGTTATGATCGAGAATAAGCTTTATGTGGCCTCTCTGGACTCCCATATATTTGCACTAAGTTTAGTCGGGCACCATTTGTAGTCATCAGCCGACATTTGAAGCAAAAAAAAAAAAAAAAAACGGGTAAAAAAAAAAAAAAAAGCCGCGTCGCCGCACCACTTTTTGGGCAAGCTCCATACCAGAAACCGGAGACTTTTTTTTGTGGCCAAATAGATGAAAACAACTTTTATGGTTATATAGGCCATTCAGTGATAAGACCATTGTTGTAATTGAGGGTCATTGATGCATGACATGATGAACATATGTTAACACATCTATGATTCTTAACTCAAGCTGAGGTCTGTAAAGGAGGATTAGGTCAAACATTTCATGTTGGCAAAGACAGTCATTGGGTAAGGTATCTGCACGATGACATATAAGGCCAAAAAAAAAAAAAATCTGCTTCTGATTACATGGCATTTGAAAATAGAGTAGGTAGGTAGGGAATTTGTTTTGCAATTTTTTGTGTGTACAGTCATATGGAGGTGTCTGTGTGTAGTCAAGGGTAAATTGTAGTAATTGATGGTTTTCTGGTATTTTTCCTCATTTTTCCCTAAATAAAATTAGGGTACATGTAGGGGCTGTCGAAATAGGGTAGGTAGGGTAACCGGAAGCGGAACCATTATTTTTTTGTGGCCTAAACTGCACTTTTGTAGATATATTTGGTGCAGTTTTACTGTCTACAATGAAACAAAAATTGTTTATTGGCCAGTTTAAAAAAAAAATTATATTTTTTTATTAGAGTTGTATCATTGACCGTGGTTCATCCCTGATCAAGCTGGAGAGGGATCGCTTACTGGAGAGACTCATCATGCCGTTCCAGAAAGCCAGGAGTGGTAAGAACGCTCACGAGCCATCTTCTGAAAACTGTCGTTGGACAACAAACAAAATAAAAGCATTCAGAGTATTGAAAAATTTCAGATGGTTTTTCTATTCCTAATTGAAAATGATGTTACGCCCCAACTAAATAGCAATGGTCCCAACGATGGTTGGAACTGGCCCAACTATTGTTTGGACAGTCTGAACAATCGTTGGAATGATCCTATCTGTAGTTGGCATCGTACCAACTATAGTTGGGATGATGCCGTAGTTGGGACGTAACAATGCAAATGACAATGTGCACACATTGATGCTGCGATTGATGCTTATTGAAACACAATAAAAACTCTGCCTTCATAG
Source organism: Patiria miniata (assembly GCF_015706575.1). Taxonomy (NCBI): domain Eukaryota; kingdom Metazoa; phylum Echinodermata; class Asteroidea; order Valvatida; family Asterinidae; genus Patiria; species Patiria miniata. The sequence continues at coordinate 5,604,810 of NW_024037067.1, forward strand.
TACTCACCCATTTCATTCTTAGTTGAGGAGAAGCAATTAGTGTAAAGTGTCTTGCCTTGGGACACACACAACGCAATAGGCCGGACTCAAACTCATCTTTAACTCACAATCCCCAGAATAAACTGCAGAATATATAGTGATTTACTCAATTTTTCCAACAACTGAAAAATAAAAATAGGCCTATCTTTTCTAAAAGTAAACAATTTGTCTTCAGAACTCTTCCGTCCCGAAACAGAAAAGTTTGAATTTGGAAATGTTTGTTCTCCTGTGTTATTTGTTTGTTGTTTGATGTTGCTTTTATTTTGGCAGTTGTTGCTGATATTTCGGAGGTTTGTAGTGTTGAAGTCGAGCAGGAGGATATTAAATTCTTTGGGCGTGGCTACTACGTTGCTCTCCAGATGACCTCTGGAATGGTGCTACCAGTCACAGAGAAATGCACGCTGGGAAATTCAAAGTGAGTCTCAAATGCTTGAAAGTCAAATCATACGATAATTTGCATTTATCCCAAAAGTAAAATACCAAATTATTATCCAAAAACTTACTTGAATTAAAGATCGTACTGGTACTAAATACCCCGTGAAATTATTCCATCTGGCTTGCTGTCATTTAGAAGAAGTCAAGAAATGTGATGCAATCAGGCTAAATGAGTCGTTTGTCAGGAACATTCATTTGGAGATACAGGCCAAAATAGGGCCACTTCATCACATCACTTCATCACATCTCTTGGTGTTCCAACTTCCATAATTTTTGAACTAGAGATGGTATCAGTACGCGGTTTAAACAGCAGTAATGCTGAGATTGGGCCCTTTTCAAATCTGTAAAAAAAACAAAAATTGACCAGGGTCGACAAACGACTCATTTATCTTGATTGCATCACAATCACAGAGATTTCCAACGATCACTCAATTGACTGATTTTTGGAAATAAAGACTTCTATAGACGGAATTGTGTTTCGTGATCATAAGGTTGTGCATGGTTTAATTGGCTCCACACCTGTTGTGCATTGCTTTAATTTCTTCCCAATAAACGCACTAAATATTCCATAATTAAAAGAGTCAAATAACAGACAGTTTAGGGTAAGAAATATTTCAGAATCGGTGCAAAATCTGTTGACATCAAACTTGTAATTGTGACGAACAGTTTAATTGGCAATTGAAATTGAGTTGGTGAAATTTCAAATGAAAAAAATGAATTGTTTACATCTTGAATGATTTGTTTTTGTTTGTATTTTTGTTTCCCGACAGAGATCATCAACAGATAGCAGACATGATCAAAGATTTCCTGCAGGAAGAATTAACGAAAAATCAGGAATATTTTGTCGGACAGACAACCGAAGAAAACTATTCCTCCTCGTCATCCTCAGATGCCGAGGTCAATGACGAGGCAAAAACCAAGGAGTGATCACTCACTGAGTGCTCAGTTACTCAAAAAAACTCGGCCACATTGAGAACTGACGTCATTGTGGTTTTCTCCTATGTTTGTGGACTATTTAGATATGACAGAAATACAAAGGCATTCGGCACTGTGCATCTAGCGCCCACTTGTAGATCTGTTTTGGTTATCACAGCAGTCTTGCCCAAAATCAGTCGTGTATATGTACGTGTTCTACATGACCCCCGAGGACCGACACACAGAACAACATATCCTTTCAGTCCTCGGGAGTTGGGTCTTTTGTTCAAAACAGTCCTCTGTAGTACATGTAGGTTTGTGTGCTTAGTCTATGGGAGAGTGTTTTTACAGGGACAAAGGGAAACACAAAGCATTGAACTTGTGAGTGGTCATACAGCCAGGTGTTGTAATGAGTCACTGGATTTTGCAACTCAAGTCGAGTCGAGTCATTTTAAAACAGTGGTTCGAGCTGAGTCATTTGGTCAACAAGGTCAAGTTGATTCACATGGTGTGCTCGAGTTGAGTCGAGTCGAGTCAAGTCGAGTCAGCATTTGTTTGTTTCTATTTTTATGAATTTGACATGAAGTAGGGAGGCTAACATTAGTAACTGGAAAGTTGTTTGTGACAGGTTTTTTTTTCAATTTTTTTTCTGCGCAGTTTTGGGGCTCGAGTGTTGACTACACTTCAAGTCAAGTCTTTTGATGAGAGCTAGACTTAACTTGAGTTGAGTCAGTTGCTTGCAGTGACTCGAGTCGAGTCATTTTCTTGCAGTGACTCAATTTGACTCATTTGCCTATTACTCGAGTCAAGTCGCAGAAATTTGTGACTCGAGTCAAGTCGCAGAAACTTGTGATTCGAGTTGAGTCATTAACGTCCTACACGAAGTCCTCATTGGTCCCATGGCATGAGAAAATTGTTCTCTGCAGCGATATTGAAAAGTAAAACAACAACAAACAAGAAGAAAATGAAGAGACTTGGAAACAAACCAAAAAACAAACTAATGAACGAATACTCACCACCCATTCAAATATCTCCCTAGTTTGGATTGACGAAAAATAACGTGACACTTGCATCTTTTGTTTTTAATGAGTACTAAACAAATAAACCAATCTAGACAGAAGCAACAAACCAACTGCTCCATAGTTTGCTATTGTAATATTGTTATTTTGGTTGTAGTTTAGTTGAAAACAACTTTTTTTCTTTTATTAAAGAAACAAAATAATTCAGTTGAAATAAATTTTTATAATATAATAATTGGCAAGTTTGTCTATATTGTGTACTATGTGAATTAAATCTGGATTAAATAGCAAACAGAGTTCAGAAGAAGGATGTATTGGGGAAAAAAAACTAAATAATTTGGCCATTTGATTGTTCCTTTAATTTATTAATATGCAAGTCATTTTTGAGTGAAATTTTGATGAAATCACTTTTCAAAATGGTGGTCGGCCAAAGGACTATTTTTATAGTACTTTTACTTTAGGGGTACCATCAAATAAAAGTTGTTGCTCCCTACAGGCGACCCCAATCCGCCTCCTCCCCCACCCCCTTCCTCCCCCCCCCCCAGAAAAAAAGACAGAAATGGATAGAAAGTAATAGATAGTTTAAATGTTAATTTCCAGTGATTTTTAATCAGATTGTAGAGTTAGGTACTTGGGGGGGGGGGGGGGGGCGGTTGTAATTGGTGTCAAGCGCCTGCATACACCTAGCCTAAACGGTTTTACCGCAAGAGGGCGCACTTCAATTTTAGTGGGTTCATTTTTTTTCTTTCTGGTACATGGTTCTGTACTGAGTGTTATCCTTGATGACGTAAAGTCATTTCTGTTTAGTGATACCGCGAAGTGGGTTCTCGGACATTGAACGGATCGTCTCCACTGACGGAAACTACCGGGTAATTGCTGGTAACTTCGTGTGCATCATTCGAGGATTTATACCGATCACGTGTAAGGATTTCTTGTCGTTTCTGTGCCGTTTGGGACCTGTTTTCGGTCGGATTTTTGTAACTTGGGAAAAGTTGCTCACCGCAAACCGCATAGGTACAGTGGCCACCGCATAGCTTTTACCGTTTGTGGAGTGGTAGTGTGCATTGACTGTGCACAGGTGGAGTGCGCGCCATTCAAATACACACGCATGAATGACTCCGTACTGTAAACATGGGGTTTTGTTAAAACCAAAGTGTGAGCTTTTTTTGCAGAACTGAAAGTGCTAAAATGTTGAGAACCGTTCCCACGAGAAACAAGCCTTTGGATTAATTCTCTTTGTAATTTAGAAAGTACGGAGCCGCGGCTAGGATTATTCCTCATCATGATTTTGCCTGGAATTTCACCGATTGGTTAGGGTGGAGACATGGGAAAAGATATGGAGTTACTGAAAGCCGTGAAGGAAGAGGATATTGCGCAGGTTCAGCGGATTGTCGCCAAAGTTAAGGCGAAACAAAGTGAGTAGCGTATTACCGGTGTAAAAATGTTCATACATGTCATTTATGTGGCTGTGTTTTCCGCATTCCTCTTTTTTTAGTTTCTTCAGTTTTAACAGAAAACCGTTTTCGGAAAGAATTTTGTACAATTTGCTCAAACACTTATATTCTTGAGTTTATATTTAATGGTGTACTGTTGGATTTGTTTCACACATTAATTAAGGTCTACATTTATTCTTTGCCATAAAAGTAATGAATTCAAATCAGGAAGTAGGAGTTTGAATCAACAGATAGAGAAATAGTTAAAGGATCATTGATGCTGATAGACTGTTTGTACTGGGATTAACCGGGCAAAGTTTGTGTTTGCTTTAGTCATCGAAATGTTATAACTGCCGATTTTGAGATGGCTGTCCAATGCAGTATCAACTTCTAAACCATCATGCAGAATTTTTTTTGAGAAAACTCAATTTTTTGACAACCAGTTAAAAAAAACCATATTTTTGAAAATGTCTGGTAAGGTTTGCCAAGCCAAATTCTGCCAAGTATTAAGTAAGCTCTCTGCTACGCAATTCATTTTCTGCAAGGCAGTTTATTTGTCTGTGGTGCCAGATACAAAGATTATATCAGTCTTCTGTCTGGCTCCCGTGAGTTAACAAGGAACACGAAACATTTTATGTACACACAGGAGTGCGATAATACATAACACGTGTGAGTGTAATAATAATAATACACACGTTTTTATGTGTTCATATGTACCGGGGTACCAGATAGTCTACATGCTTAGTGCACATACATTATAATGTACATCTTTCAACAATGCCTGGTGTATCCAAAAATAAACAAAACACAGACAAAATTGCTGGGTAAAATGAACTTGCCAAACCAATGCATTGTCAAATTCCTACACCAACTAAAAATTCACTCATTGAACAAATCTGACTTGAAACATCCACTTATTTATTTTTTTTCCCAACAAATAATTATGATGAACCGTCAGAAATATACTGATGTCATACAGTTTATTTTTCTCTCTGTAAATTATAAAAGCCACTGCTAAGTTTTGAACATTTCAGTCAAGTGAAGATAAAATAAAAGCCTTTTATAGTATCTTTTAATCCCTCGATAGTAGTATTCACGTCAGTGGTCAATGTGGCCATCCCACATTTCCCCTTGATCGGCCACCATTGCAGTTGGCAAGCATTTATTAGTAATTATGTTGTGCGCAGTAGGGCTTATTTTCATGTAAAATAACCACAAATTCTTTATCAAATGGCATAATGGTCACTATCTGTGCTATGTACACGTATGTAGGGCTTCCATAAAATTGTGCTGGGAAAGAATGTATCCAGACACCACTTCTAATGGAGAGTCGGTTACATTTTCAATTTCCTAACAAAATTGCAAATGTTTCTCAGTCCCAGATTCGTGTCTTTTCAACATTTTTGCAGTGAATGACCTTCATTGAGTATTGAGATAATATATTATGATGGGAAAAGACGCACCAGGATGAATGTTCTTTCCTTGTGCCGACCTAGCATTGGGTGTTGGCTCTGCGTTTTTCTCTCAATTTTTGCCATCCATCAGAGCTTTGAAGGCTGGCCTAAAACCTACTGTGCGGTGCGCGTTGCGATCTTTGCCTACTACAATGGTGACACTGACTCTCTGGTACCCACACGTAGGCCCGGTCATTTGCTCCAAGAGGCAGCCAACTTCACCAAGCGTAACAATTATAATTGGAAAAACAAGCAGCCAGTTCAACTCAAAATATCAAAATTTCAGTTTTCCCGACACCTTCTCGGTCGGTTTCCTCTGAGTCAGGATCCGTTTCAATCAGCCCACGTCAAGCGGCAAACGATGTGATACAATTGGAGAACGCGCTGCCATAAATAAGCAGATGGCGATGGGAGATTGTGTTTATTCGACCGTAGCTAACTGACCGGCGATTGCCAAGGGCTTGCTTGTTCTAGACTTCCTGGGCAAATCAAGTGTTGAAAGTTATCTCTTTTTTTCTTGCACTATTGGATCAGTTTCGCCTGTGCAAACAGGTTCAGGTTCCTGTTTTTCCAGCCAGCTGAGATGTACTGGGTTGTATTCTGTTGAACCCTCCACAACAAAATAGACGCACTTATAAGCATATTGTTCCCATAGACATGACTTAATCCAGTGGTAATTTGTTATTAAAACCCTAACTCCCTTGGCCTTTTTGCTAGGATGTAGCCTCATTCCTGCAAAATCCTCCAAATGGCTTCATGGAAAAATAGCATAGCCTCAATCCTGCACATTCCTCCATTATTTCTTGAATATGGTCCATGGAGGGGAGACCACTGCCTGAATCCTGCAAAATCCTGCGGCAGTGACTGTCAATATGTTGGGGCTTGGCCAGTGACATCCTGGAGCAGTACAGAGGATTTCAAACATAATCCAGGCCTATATTTACAATGAATGCATGGCTGAACAAAAACAACACAAGATCTGGCCCAAGACCTTGACAAAGTGCATCCTACGAAATCAGTAACGCTTTTTTGCCATGTAACCTCAATCCTCCAAATTAATCCACTTTTAAGGCAAAGAGGATTTTGAAGGATTCAGGGCAGTAAGGGTTATAAGGACTACTTGGAAAGAGTTTAAACTGCCAGAATGGTAATTTGCCATTATGGTAATTCAGAGGTCCGAGGTTTGGGGTTTGAAACCCTCGGCAATCAATTTCTTGGTTCTACTTTTAATAAAAGAATAATATATCCTGCTTAATGTTTAAAAGATAAAAGTCCTACAGATAATATTAGTTATCCCGTGAGCGCGAGTGGAACGCGGAATAATGTACATGTAGTGTGTCTGTGTACCATATGCCATGAGGCTGAAGACCGAGTGGTGCAAATGTACAATGTATGTGGGACACAGACGCACTCCAGATGAAACTGAAACAAGTTTGGAATTCAAACAAGTAGGCCTCATTGAAAACCAAATAAAGACTGTTCAACGCACTCGTAATCAGTAGTGTTAGGTTGCGAAACATGGAAGATCAATGAAAGTGACAAAAAGAAACTGGACACATTTCAATTCAAATGCCTCAAAAGAATGGCGTTACATGTATGTCGTGTCAAACGAAGAAACATTCCACAGAACCAAATTAAAGAGGATCAGTGATGAAGTGAAGGCTAGCAGATGGAAACTGTGGATTGGTCGCGTTGTATGAATAGAAGATAACTGCCACTGCAGGACATCAATGATATTTTCCTTGTTATACATGTATGAGCGCGAGTGGGATAACAAATTTATCTTCAAATTTCAAGCAAACTTGACACATAGTAACGATGGAACACACACAAACCGTTTAGCTGTCTTTTTACTGGCGTAGCTGGAATGGCGCTCGCATCGTTGAATAGCTCATTACACAAAGTGCGATATTAGGTAAACTAGCGCAGTTTGTTGCCATGGATCGACCAATCAGGATCGAGGATTCAAGTTTGCTTGAATTTAATATTCAGTGAAGAGCTACAAAAAGTCTCATGCAAGCTGCAACTGAATAAGTTCAGATTGATCAGTGTATGTACCATAATATGATGCATTGACGATTGCTGATTTGAAAGTTACAGTTAGCGAAGAACTCCATTATGTACTGTGTGTGGTACCGTACATGTACATGTTATGAACATGTACATGTACGTTGTACATGTTACATGTACAGTGCTTGTTGTTTACGCCATACATCGTTGCTGTGACTGTGAGAAGCACAATTAGGCCTATACATTCTAGTCAATAATCCAAATGAGACAGTTGTTCTCAGGACTCTGAGCTCAGTCGGAGACCGATTCAAGGAATTTACAGCCCTGAGACTGAACCTTAAATTTGAAGTTAACCTGAGTCAGGAGTTGATGCAGAGTTTAGCCCCGGCACCATGCCGTGCGGATAATGCTGTGCATGCTGCACCCGTACACCGGTCTGCACTGGCAACGGAACCTACTATACAACTTACAAGGGTGACTTGATATAATGCTAATCCGTTCCGCCGATTTTTATTAAATTAATGATGTGGTGTATTGCATTTGCGGATCATGAGAATTAAATCAGCGACTGGTTTTTCGGAGAGAGTAAAGTGCAAGAGTTGGGTTAATCTCCTTCTTCAGTTGGACAACAACTAAAGAACCTCGACTGGGGAAAAAATCCTGTACATTGTATGCAGCGTACCAAATTCCCTAAATGTGAGGCATTCTTGCAAAGTGAGACAGAACTAGGCAGACTTTATTTCTAACAATGTTCAACAGTTCAGCTGCTACTTTGAACTGAAAAAATAATAAAAACTAAATAATCAATTTGTTTGAGTACATCCGACACAGTGTTTAGAGCCGACTTCTTTTTTCTACTACAGCTAAAAAAGTTGGATGATTTTTTTTTTAAAATTAAAACCCTCCCTCTCTGGCTGGCAATTTTAACAAGGCCGGCCCAGCAGTCAAAATAAAATCAAGTGACTGTTTTTAACAGTTGAGTGCTCCCTGCATACTCATAAAGCAGGATTGACTGGCTGTGATTTTTACAAAACCATATGCTTTGACTGTAGGAGATTGATAAGCCTACCAGTCACCTGCTTTTGTCTGTTGATGGAATTTGACTGTCACAGTGCCTAAAAGAAATACATGTATGGTCTTGACTGTTGGTGACTAGCCTGTGTAAAAGGCATGGCAGGGAACAGGATTGAACTTTTGACTGTCTGTGACTGATCAAACAAACGGAGGGTTAAATCATTGTGATTAACTGATACGTTTCATCATAATTAAAATCCACTTTATAATTGGAACTCTTTAATTTGATTGATGCACTCTGCTGATTGTGTCCAAACTGTATGTTCGACCATGGAGCTACCCAAAAGTAAAACATAATCAAGAGTTTGCCTGGAGCGCTGTGTAAGGGAGAAAAGTACAGTCTTCTCCCTGCATCCAGGAATGCATTTGTTGTGATTAAGCGCTGGCATTTCATCGAGTACCCCCTAATGTGTCGACTTGTGACAACATCAGGCCATGCCGGGGTCGGCCGCTGTCAGATCTGATTCCCCGTTTCATCTCTGGCCTGACACGGACAACATGAATGTTTGGACAGGGAGCCCAAATAGCTGAGCGCTGAGCTCTTGTCCTGCTGGCTAGTTTTCAGTTTCATGCTTAGTAAGGGCTTCAAATTGTACTTAGTACCGGTAGCAGTTTCTGTCTTTAGTCTTGTGACTAGATCTTGACTAATCTTTGCTAATTTAGTAATGACATGAATGTTTGGACTGGGAGCCCAAATAGCTGAGCGCTGAGTTCTTGTCCTGCTGGCTAGTTTTCAATTTCATGCTTAGTAAGGGCTTCAAATTGTACTTAGTACCGGTAGCAGTTTCTGTCTTTAGTCTTGTGACTAGATCTTGACTAATCTTTGCTAATTTAGTAATGACATGAATGTTTGGACTGGGAGCCCAAATAGCTGAGCGCTGAGTTCTTGTCCTGCTGGCTAGTTTTCAATTTCATGCTTAGTAAGGGCTTCAAATTGTACTTAGTACCGGTAGCAGTTTCTGTCTTTAGTCTCGTGACTAGATCTTGACTAATCTTTGCTAATTTAGTAATGACATGAATGTTTGGACTGGGAGCCCAAATAGCTGAGCACTGAGTTCTTGTCCTGCTGGCTAGTTTTCAGTTTCATGCTTAGTAAGGGCTTCAAATTGTACTTAGTACTGGTAGCAGTTTCTGTCTTTAGTCTTGTGACTAGATCTTGACTAATCTTTGCTAATTTAGTAATGACATGAATGTTTGGAGTGGGAGCCCAAATAGCTGAGCGCTGAGTTCTTGTCCTGCTGGCTAGTTTTCAGTTTCATGCTTAGTAAGGGCTTCAAATTGTACTTAGTACCGGTAGCAGTTTCTGTCTTTAGTCTTGTGACTAGATCTTGACTAATCTTTGCTAATTTAGTAATGACATGAATGTTTGGACTGGGAGCCCAAATAGCTGAGCGCTGAGTTCTTGTCCTGCTGGCTAGTTTTCAGTTTCATGCTTAGTAAGGGCTTCAAAACTGTGCTTAGTAGCAGTTTCTGTCTTTAGTCTTGTGACTAGATCTTGACTAATCTTTGCTAATTTAGTAATTATGTACAGTGTGTAAATCTGCCAAGCATTATGATCAGTTAGTGCAAGAATTTACAAAAATAAAATAACCATTAAGTCCTTAGTACAAAATGTGATTGATTGCATGTTTTTATTGTTAAAGGGAATAAACAACATTTGCAAACATCGAAAAATAAAACTACCAAGTTTTTACGAAATACCTTACTAGGATGTTGGTAAATGACAGTATTAAGCAACCTGTAAAATTATGGCACCTGGTGTGAAGTCATTTTCAAGAAAATTGTATTTTTGTACACATTTCCAACGCTGGTCGGCCGACCATCGTTGGAAAAACCTAACTATTTTTCGACTTCTGCTCCAAATTTACCCTTTCTTTCAGTCCAAATTTTGTTTGCTATTGGTTACATGTTCATGAACAGGTGCAGGCCAGCTAGACAGGATCCCCTTACCTTACAATTTTCTGGCGTCTATAAATGTATCCATTTTATCTTTAGTGGAGTCCGGGAACCAGACTACTTGAAAATTTTTGTTTGTCTTGATTTTTCCAGCATTTTCGAACACAAAATTTCAAACATGTCAGTTTAACAATATTTGATCTATTATACTAACCCCTCAAAAAGTTCATTTCTGAAAATAACAGCAACAGCCAATGATGTACATTCCCTTTAAAATCACAAAATAATTTCACTTTGCCATTGTGCGGTACATGTATGTACATTCTGAAGCAAAATTTGACACGCTGTCAAATTCCGCTTAGAAAACCTCAGAGACCCATTTTGCTACACCATGTGAATGGTACATATTCAAACCATTAAGGTAAAAAAAAATAGCTCTGCTTCCGATAATTTATATGGCATTTGAAAATAGGGTAACTTTAAGTAGGTACCGGTAGGAAAAACTTTTTTTGGCAATTTTTTGTGTACATGTACGACCATATGGAGGTGTAAAAGGTAGCAATTTAAGATTTTCGTGTTTTTTCCCCTCATTTCCCCTCCTTTTCCTCATTCCCCCCCCCCCCCCCCCCCCCCTAAAAAAAAATTGGGTAGGGGCTGTCAAAAAAAGGGTAGATAGGGTAACCGGAAGTACAACTATTTTTGTTTTTGGCCTAACAAAACATTTCCTTTAGTTTCATTTTAAGCTTTTCTTCAGTTTCATGGAAACAGTTCACACACATATGAAAATCTTTTATACTGTGAAATCACATCTTTTACGCCTTTAAAGCTGACTCTCTGTGGTCTAGTTTGCTCTCCGTAGTGGCCAATCACAATAGTTCTTTCACATTCACTTCTCCGCAAGTTTTGTACATTTTGAGGAATCCAAGAACTAGAAGTTCAAGCAGATAAATTTGTTTAATATTCACAGAATTTACAAACATAAAAAGTTTGAATTATTTTAGGAAGAAAGGGGGAAAAAAACTAGAGGTTGAAAATTTTTCCCTCTAAAAAATTTCTCAGTAAAGGAACTCCAAACCACATTAATTTCAAGCTTCCTGTACGCATCCATCACACATACACATGTACATTTAATTGGAATCAATCGATTCCAGGAATGAACATTTGCCTCCTGATTGCCAGGAATTCTCCCGATCCCCTCCCGATCCACCATGGAGAGAATTCCATCATCCCCAACCTATCAAATTTGTTGACGTACATTTTGTCATTTCTCCGAGGAAATATTTTCTGAAGCCAGAATTTATTGGTCGCAAATCCTGTGTTGCTCTCCCCTGAGAGCTTTCCAGTTTTCGCTCATCAAATAATTGGTTCTGAAGTAGAGACTTACTTGAAAAGCTGTTGGATTTTTGTGATGTAGAAATTTGTGATTACTTTGTAATAATGAGCTCAGTAGATCGATAATAAAGTTAAGAATAAGAACATGGAACTTGCTGAATTTGTAATTTTTGTTCTCAGTATCTACATGTATCTATACACATTCGTAATCTTGAGATTAGGGGTGTGCATTTACGGGTAGTATTAGGCCCCCCCAAAAAAGTCTCCGGTTTCTGGTATGCGCGCGCGTCGCCGTAGCCATGCGCGTCGGCAAAATAAAAAAGTTTTTTTTCAATGAAAGATGATGTCTGAAAACCGCCAAACTCACTGGTTTGACTGGAATCCTGCTGCTGCACAATTTTAACGTGTTTTTAGATTGGGTTATGGTCGAGAATAAGCTTTATGTGGCCTCTCTGGACTCCCATATATTTGCACTAAGTTTAGTTGGCACCATTTGCAGTCATCAGCCGACATTTGAAGCAAAAAAATCAGGTAAAAAAAAAAAAAACCTGCGTCGCCGCACCACTTTTTGGGCAAGCTCCATACCAGAAACCGGAGACTTTTTTTTTTTGGCCTTAGAACCGGATTTCCGATTGAAAAAAACACGGGTACCCAGGTACCTATTCAAAAAACCTGTGAACCTGTTAAAAAAGCCAACCCAAAATTCATATCTCGAAAGTTGCTGAAACATTCAGATTTCTCATAAAGTTCCATTCAATAATTCATGAACGTTGGTACGTGTGTCATTATACAGCAAGAAGTGTGTACAGCGTTATAGCTTTACGGTGTAAACTTTCGCGAGCATATATAAATGTGAAGCATGTTTTGTTACTCCATGTGGCCTGGTTTTCATTTTGAAAATTCCCCACAAAATGACATTCAATACCTTGCTTTTTCATTGTCTGAGCAGTAACTAAGTAATTTGTCAAGTTGGTTACGGGTACCGGATCCCATAATCTGGAACCGGTTCCTGACATCAACTGTCGGGTACTCAGGTACTGGTTCCGATGCACCTTAATGTACATATGTACATGTACTTGAGATTTCATGATTATTTTCAGACTGTCTTCACATTCATGTACATGTACATGCGTGTACATATATGTACATGTACATGTACATGTACGTGTATGTACATGTGGGCCCCAAAATGGCGCTTGTACCAGAACCCAAAATTGTACATTGTAACACTAATGCGTGTACGCAGTACGTTAGTCGCTACATGTACATTTACATACATTTGTACATTGTAAGTTTACCAAAACTTCACACAAAGTGAGTAACAGCATTTATTGTACTTTAGGTTTACTGAATACTTTTCCATTTTTGTACACATAGTCCTGCATATGTACTGTACACATAACGTACGCAGTACCGGTATGTTAGTCCTTACATACATACGTATATTTGTACATTGCAAGTTTACCAAAACTTCACACAAAGTGCATAACAGCATTTATTGTACCTAAGGTTTACTGAATACTTTTCCATTTTTGTACAGATACAGTACACAAACATGTACAAAATGTATTTTTGTACACAAAGTGAGCCACATTCAGACAAAGACCTACACTTTGCAATTCCCCAAAACCCGAACATTGTGTTGCACTTTTTTGGCTCCGTTTTGCCTGGGTGTTTTTCAACACTGCGGAGCCAGTCGGAGCCATGAACTCTATTCACAGAAGAAACTTTTTTGGGGGCGCGCTTGACATAACAATAACCCTATCGTGCTTTCTCGCTGGAGCGATGGAAAATGGGATTAAAAAATAGGTCTTTATTTGGGATTGTGTGGCTAACAGCTGGTGGTGTTTTGTTGGGGTTTTGGGTCTCAGTGTGTCAGTTATATGCCAATCAGTTGAGTGCAATGTTTGGCAATGTTGTTATTCAATGCTTCGTGGCAGTGATTCTCTAATAAAAACATCTACATGTACTAGAGTATAGTGACTAGCATCGACCGACCTGAACAAGATAGATAATGTACACTTTACTTCACGTTCATTTGCAGACATTTCTTTATTACTGAATTTGAGTGATTCACAATGCAGTGCTTCACCAAGAGTTTAATTGCCGTGGAGAGTCCATTTTTCAAGTTCTCGGTCGACAAAACACGGCCCGTTTGAATGAGTGTCAGTAGACAACTTGAGCTAATTTGTTGGAGATTTAGGCATATCGTTCTGCCGCCTTACAAAAAACACCATATTGATAAAACAAAAAGAAAAGGGCAAACAGAGACACTGTACTCGAGTCATACGCTTACGCAAGTCACTTTGTATTTTTGGTTGGTTGAATTTGACAAGATACACTTGTCCTAACTTTCAGTCGGAGAGAGTGAATGTTCATCCCAAAACAGAGTGAATTTTCTTTGTTGGGAATGTAAGCAAGTACGGTACGTACATGTACATGTACCTGTACCGTTATTCAGTCCACTGCACTCATGGTTACACCCCTGAAGCTTGCTGTCAAAGACAGATGACTATCAGAGAGATTCAGTTCAAGTTCATAAATTTTGTATGCTTAATTACATGTACTAGATCCATCTTTGGTCCATTTCTCATTTGAATTTTTAAACTTGTGACGTTTTTTGTGCTTCAGTTTGAGTGAAAGCATCCTACATGTACAATTTCAAAGCATCTTGTCTTTCAAATGTTTGAGTGAAATAAGAAAATCTTTAAATTATTGTCTGTACTAAGGCATTTCTAATTTTAGCGCACTTATCATTTTTGCATTGGGCCCTAAGCTCAGATTCAAGCTTTAATCAGCACTCTTCACTAGCGAGCAACAAATCTCACCACTCCCCTACTAGAAAAACAAGCAAAAGAAGTAGAGGAAAATTCCTTTTCCAAACGATAAAAATCTTCTCCTGAGTTAGGGAGGAAAACCCGACCTCACCGCGGGGAGAGAGAGGAGTTAATTACACAGGTTAATCTGCCCGGCTGGAAGCGGTACTTGCGACCCGCCAAAACGTTTTAAAGCGACAGTGCAGTCACGCCGGTGCGTGACACGTCCGCAGGTCTGCGTGCCATCTCCAGGTGATGGCTTAGTCCTCCTGGCATTGAACAACGACGACCAGAAAAAAAAACCAGAAAGAAGTAGCGACAGAGAGAAAAAAACCGGAGAGACCAAATTCCTTTTGGCGAAACTTCCCTGGCCATCTCGTGTGGGGAGGACAGCTGGAGTGAGCCTGCAGCAGCTCTTAACAACTGTTGAAAATATTTATTTTTTCTCGGATGAGGAAGAAAGTATAAAGGACAAGAAATATTTCCAACAACTGGATGGGTTGGGTTGAAAAATTCGTTTTAGAATCACAAAATTATTAAATAGTTTTACTTGTTTTAGGGATAGAGGGCTCCATAATATGTAATTAGAATCAAAATAATCAAGATCTTGACACCCCGTCAATAATTCCAGCTTATGATTTGACTAAAAAAAAGCTAGGTCTTTGTAGATTTAGAGGTAGCTAAATGAGTCAAATCATAAGCAGGAATAATTGATGGGGTGTCAAGATCTTGATTATTCTGATTCTGATTACATAGATTGCCAAAGTGCCAAGAAGAAGCAACAACAACAATGACAGCAACAAAAACAACAACAATAACATTATCTTTTGATATAACATATTTTTGAACTTTTTCCAAATGAAGTGTCAAAATACCGTTAACATTTTCTTGCGTGAACTTGAGTAATTCTGGGTTCACATACACATAAAACTTAATAGTTTGTTTTCAAAATGTCAAAGTAACCCACATGTACATATGCATTTAAAAGTCATAGAAAGTAAAGATTCATGTAATGTAACACACAGGCAGAATGTATAAAAAGTTAGTAGTCTGTGTGATTGTCTATATGAACAGCTTTTGTAGCAATATAAGCGTGGGTGTTCTCTGGACGCCCATGCCTGTCCCTTGAATACCGTTAGGGTAGAAGACTTTTTCCACCGCAGATGTTAGCAAGCCAGCTAATTGCTTGTAATAGGATTATGCAAGGACGTCCCTCGGCCGAATTCAGCGGATTAAATTCATCTAGGGAGCTCTGCTCGCACACACATACCCAGCCACTGAATACCGGTACTTATACGAGAAGGCCGTTCAGTCTGCTCGCGAGATTTTTTTCAATTTACTTCGTGGAAAATTAGAACTGGCTAAAGAAAATTAGGGAAGACGTTCTTAGTGATTAGGTTTGGCTGGATAGTTTGCTTTGAGACAATTATAGCAGACAGTTTCTTACAGAATTTTATTTTTGCTTTTCATGCATTTTGTTCGTTTCCAATAAAAGCGCCACTCAAAATCCAAAGAAGGATATGTTCAAAACCTACCTTTTTTGTAACCTGTTGAAGTTTCAGCTCAGTGGATATTACACTTTTCAAGAAAACAATGAGAAACTGTGCAGCCTTTTGATCGCAAACACGATTTCATCAGTCAATATACCGATAGCACTCTTTAAAAAAAAAAAAAAATTACAGTGAATTGGCTGATCGTTGGAAATCACTACATTTCATGATTTATTCTAAATGACAGCAAGCCAGACGGAATCATTTTACGGCATAATCCAAGTATTTGGTGGATGTCTTTGGGATAAATACAAATGATCATATATGTATGTACGTGAACACATGTTTATATGCCTTTTAATGGAGGTACACGTATTCATTTAGCATGCAATGTTGCAGACTGTACTGCGAGTGGCACCTTGCAGAACATTGGAAAATATGTAGGTCTTCATGAATGCACAGGGCCGTACATATGGGTACGTGCGGATGGATTGAATTGCGTTGGAGGCCCAAAAACAGGCAATCCTGGTTAGATTTCTGATTGTGATTTTTTTGTTCTACCTCCATGTCCAAGTTTGTAAAACAAATTATAGTAATTCATTAATAGTCATGGGGGAAATGGTTATTATGAAAAAAAGGAAGAAGTGAAAAAGAAAGGGCAAAAAGAAAAATTGTCATAATTCTGAAGAAAATCATTAGAATTCTTTGAAAGAACAGTGAAATGTAATGGGGGCATGTACATTTTGTACCTTACAAAATAGGGCAATCTGAGACAAATATTAACCCTTTAAGAACCACCCCGAATCCATCAAAATCCACACCCCTGTTTGGGAGTACAGATGGATTCAGGACGTTACTGGTACCTCCATATTGAAAACTGAGGAATTTTGATGGATTCAGGAAGCCTAGCAGTACTGCAGGATTTTGATGGATTCAGGATACCTCCATCTTGAGCAGTCACCAACACAAACATTTTTGGTGTGACTGTAATTGGTAGATTTTGGCGGATTCAGGATACTTTCTAGTAAAGATACCCAAGGGGCTGGGGTTAAAGTGATTACAAGATATTCAAGTTTGTTTAATTTAATAGTGAAGTATTTCCAGATTGTGCATTAAATTTTACCCAGAATGCAGACATATCTTCATAAATTTGGAATTAAATACTGTGTCTAGACATTGACAGAAATGGGGATTGAAAAACAACAGTCTGATTACACTGTGGAATGATTATCTGTACACGCTAATTGTTATACCGGATATGTCAAATGTGCATGTAAACAGCGGTCTGGTTGTATAATGCTGAGAATCCAAATGTCAACACGTTGACCGTGGACAGCTGAGAGATTGGGTAAAAAGGTGCATGCACCTGGTTTTCAGAATACATGAAATGCATCGTGTTGATCGCCATGAGCTGATGAGCAGTTAAAGGGGAGTTGTAGCCACAAACTTGCATAAATTCATTCCAAAAGTATCCTACCGTTATTAAAAATCTCAACTTGGATTTTTGCTAGGATGCAACCTCAAACCTGCAAAATCCTCCATGTAAAAATTGCATACAGCCACAATCCTGTAAAATCATCCGTTATTTATTGAAAGTGGTCCTTGGAGGGTTGACCACCACCTCAATCCTGCAAAATCCCCCCCGACAATCACTGCCAATATGTTGAGGCAGAGCCAGTGACATTCTGGAGCAGTGCGGAGGATTTCAAATATAGGCCTAAATTTAAGCACAGCTGAGCATAAACAACACAAGGTTACCAGCCCAAGACTTTGACACAGTGCATCCTCCAAAATCAGCCACAAACTTTTGCCATATACATGTAGCCTCAATCCGTCAAAATCTTCCATTTTGCAAAGAGGATTCTGGAGAATCGGGAAGGCTACATGTAGGTATCATTACAAATATACACAAATTTCACTTTAAAAACACCCTTCTCATAGCTTTATGCCCTGTTGACGTCATCACTCTTTTTGAGAAATATCTGATTTTCCCCCGAAATTTTTACGTGACATCAAAAGACAAAAGGGACCACACAAAAAAATAAATCAACCTATTTCAGATGCCCATTCCATGTATTTCTGACAAATACCTGTAAACCTAAAAAAAAAACCACACACACAAAAAAACCGAAAAGTGAATCAGAGTTAATCAAACGTGATGTTTGTTTGTTCAAATTCAAACATGTTTTTTTGAAAAATGGCGTGCGTGTGAACCCTGCCACGCGTTATTGTCCCTGACTCTTTGTTACTCTGTTTGACGTATTGACAGAATATTTCTATAGCTGGTTAAGAAAAAAATAGATTGAAAAATATGACCGACATTCATGTTGATGCGAACATTCAAAAGTGGCTTAGGTAAAAGATGGTTGTCATATTTGATTGATAGGAGGTTCAGCTTTGGGGTTTTGAGGGACAGAGTTACATATTACATGTACAGTGTATGTCATCTGTTATCATCACTTTACTATAAAGCGCAAAGGGTGTGCGTACGTGAGTTTTTTCTGCATTCAATAGGGGACGTTGAACAATAACAGGACAATAAGGTCCCCAATTTCCGAAGGTCCCCAATTTGGCGATCGTGTGTAAAATATATGGGAGGTCTTCCTAAAAAGTTTTAGTACAAACAAAAGAGGGACAATAGGGGGTCCCTGATTGCAGGCAAGTACATTTTGTACACACTTGGGTGTGTGTGTTAACACACCTACACAAAGTGGCGACACCCCCACTTTTGCGGGAGTGAGGCGGTGAAGTCACCTCCTCGCTTTTGCGGGGCGAGGCAAAGCCTCGTTTATTTACTATTTATAAAAATAAATAACAAAGCCCCCCCCCCCTTGGGTTAAAAAAATCTACTGGTCTCCCTACTAAGACACTAACATAAAGTGGCTGTTACAACATGTATGAGGTGATTGGCCTATAAAATAATCCAGTTTGTTTTGATGGATCTGAAGTGGTATTTCCGCTGGCTTCGTTTTGAACATTCTTCTTTGGATTTTGAGTGGTGTTATTATTGGGAATGAACAAAATGTATGAAAAGCAAATGACCCTTCATTAAAGTTTCTGTTTACAACTGTCTTGGACTAATCAGATGTAACCATCTTTCTTTCCATTTCACAGAAAAACAAGGCACGATAAAACGATCACTCGTGAATCACCAGGACGAGGATGGGTAAGTTGAATAGAATTTCTAGGTTGATATACGATGGCTTGTGCTCTTTCCGCAAGTGCAGAACAGTGTGTTATAAAAAAAAAAGGAAAAAAGTCCCTACTTATTATTAAAGTTATTGTTGCCTATGGTGAATCAAATTGTTTGCATTCTTGGAACGCATACCAGTTAAAGACAACATATGCTGCGCAAGACTACGCCATGTGCTGAACAACTCAAAATATTTTTTTTCGGGTGGTAAAGAACTTAACAGACAACTCCAGTGATAAAGTTAAGTTCTTTAAAATGAGGATGATGAGTTGCTGAAACTTCAGCATACAGATGTTTTCGTACTGAAATTTGGATGCAAGGTCATGAAATTGAATACAGATTTTCCTCGTCACTGAAAAGTTGTGGTACGTATGGAGATCTCCCGAGTCTATTCTGGCATCTGGCTGGGATGGTCCATTTTATGAAGAAGCGCGATGACTGAAAGAGGAAACGAACAAGGGTACACGAGGGAGTTTTCGCAAGCAAACGGGTACAGTTAGTGCGCCGTATGTGGTCCTGTGATGTCACGCACAACTCGCTATCCGCTACACGTGTACACGGCACGGACATATCAGTGAGAAACACACAGTAAATTGTCAATTTTTGCCCTCATTTTCTGTACCCACTAGCAGATCTGCCTAGTGTTGATTCACCGATGAATTCATAAAACCAGGGAGTGCTCGGGCGGTTTCGGGCGCTACGCCGAGAAATGGGCAGCGGAGAAATGGGCAGGGCGGTTTCAGGGGGCCGTATCATAAGTCCGAGGCCTCATAGGTCCGATGCCTCATAAGTCCGAAATTTTGGACTTATGAGGCGTCGGACTTATGAGGTATAAAATGTGTTTATTCCACCTCATAGGTCCGACGCCTCATAAGTTCAACGCCTCATAAGTCCGACATCATAAAAATGAGGCGTTTAATTTGTCAGACATACAAGGTGTCGGAGCTATGAGGTGTCGGACTTATGAGGCGTCGGACCAATGAGGCATCGGACTTATGGGCCTTTATTTGGTTAGGGGATGCAATTTTGTCGGTCTTATGAGGCGTCGGACCAATGAGGCGTCGGACTTACATTGTATGAGCAGACCCCGGTTTCAGGCGCCAAAGTGACTAAAGGGTTCATCACGTAAGATTTGATTGAAAGAGGATGAATTGTTGAACACACATGTGCCATTTGTCTCTGTTTTGAAGCAGGATTAGCTGCAGATATGAGGCTTTCATCGGAGGTGGCCATTTTGGATTACTCCTTTTTTTTTGTAACAGTTTGATAACTATAAGCATACAAATGGTTGACAACCAGGCATGCAACTTTTCTTCGGATCATCTGTCATGTCCTCATTTTCACCTCATACAAGTTTGCAAATGTACAATGAATGCCATTAAAAATTGAAAAACGATACATAAATTCTTATAAAAATTTGGACTTTCCTTATTTTTTGGCTAAGTTTCCCAGTTTCGTGTCAGGATTTACGGTACTTTCCTCTGTTTTTGTGTGCTGCTTCTCAGTTGCATATCTGGATGTTTCGTACTGCTGTTGAATGCAGCCACACCAGAAAATACTACATGATTGCTTTAAATGATGTGGGGGTGGGGGGGGGGGGGGTGGGGGTGGGGTGGGGGGTGGCCTAGTGGTTATGGTTCGTGACTCATGATCAGAGGGTCAGGGGTTCAAATCCAGGTGCTGGTCACATGCTGTGTCCTTTGGCAGGCCACTTCACCTCTACTTGCCTCTCCCCACCCAGGAGCATATATGTACATACACGTAAGTGGGTACCGGCATTAGTTGGGGAGTAACCTGCGATGGACTGGCATCCCATCCAGGGGGGAATAGAAACATTCTCAGTCATTTCGTGCCAAGGAAACCGGAGATAAACGCTGGCCTGATGGGCCGTGACAGACTATATTTTACTTCTCGCTTAAGATTTGTTAGCGCTTTCCGGTGCACTAGATGTGAAGACCCTTCTTCCAAGTTCAAAGGTGCGCTGCTGTAAATTGACTGCCACCGAAAATATACATCCCGCTGAGAAAACATGCCCATAGGCTGACTGGCAAAGTTCAGTGGGTAAACAAATTACGGAACAACCTAGCTTTTCAAAAGGTTACGTGGATACTGAAAAGGTGAATCTGTGAGTGTGTATCCATGTAGATGTTCCTTATTTCTTGAAGGGAATACAACATATGCAAACATCAAAAAACAAAACTACTATGAAATACCTTACTGATACTGGACTGTTAGTAAATGACAGTCTAAAGCATCCTGTAAAATCATGGCACCTATAGTGTGCTGTCATTTTCAAGAAAAGTGGTATTTTTGTATCAATTTCCAATGCTTGTTGGAAAA
The DNA here is from genome assembly GCF_015706575.1 of Patiria miniata. Classification (NCBI taxonomy): domain Eukaryota; kingdom Metazoa; phylum Echinodermata; class Asteroidea; order Valvatida; family Asterinidae; genus Patiria; species Patiria miniata. The sequence goes on from NW_024037067.1 coordinate 5,626,256, forward strand.
AATCTGGGTTGTTTTTCAAATACTGCCCCCAATTTACCATATTTAGCAATTTTAGCAATTTTCTTTGCAATTGAATACACATAGACGGGTACAAGCCTTCTAGACTGGTTCCCTGACCTTACAATTCCCCGACTTCTATAAATTGCTCCATTTCAAATGAAGTGGCATCAGGGAACCAGACAACAGGAACATGGTTGTTTTTCATTTTTTTTCTCAGCATCTACAAGCCCAAAACTTCAAACAAGTCAGTTTAACAATATTTGCTATGAAATACTACCCCCCCCAAATCCATCCGTTTTTGAAAATTCTCTTTAACTTAATATACCATTTCATTACTGTACACTTTTTCATTGTTGTTTTGAGAAATCTGAGATTTAATTTTACGTTTGAGCGCTCCACTGCAAAATCATGCGGCAAACCGAATTGTATGGTTTAACCTTATTAGGATATGGACTGTCAGTTGATGGGTGATGGGTGACTAACCTTGTCAAAGTCATATGGCTTTCCATTCAGCAAAACCAGTGAACTGAAGCATTGCAGAACGGCCCGAATATACTTTTTACAAACACATACCGGTAGATCTGTTTGATTACAGGCATGGCGTAGGATCCTTTGCAGTTATCCCAAAAGTAACCTGCATGTACATGTACATGTGTGCCAAATTATTTTCAAAAAGCTTACTTGGTTAATTAGAGATCATACTGGTGCTAAACACCCCCTGAAATTATTCCGTCTGGCTTGCTGTCATTTAAAATCAAGAAACGTACCAGTACCGGTAGGTGTTTTCCAACAATCAGTCAGTTGGTTGATTTTTGGAAATAAAGAGTGATAAACGAAATTGTGATTTCGTGATCAAAAGGTTGTGCATGCTTTTTCACGATTTTCTCAAAAAGCAAAATATTCACTGAGCTGAAACTTCAACAGGTTAGGTGTTGAACATTCCTCTTTGGATTTTGAGTGGTGTTCAAGTGTTATTATTAGTCTAAGCTCCATCAGTGCTGCAGTTATCACAAGTTTTTTGTGGCAGTTTCTTACACTCGATGCAAAGTCGTGAACGTGAAGTGGATGATTGAAAGATCGTCTGCTGCATTCTTGCAAGATCATCTTTCTGCAGTTGTGACTTCAGCACTTGCTGTCACAGCGTTTGCCTGCCCTGTGGCCCTGCAAAATTTCTATTTCATCTCCATCTATAGAGCACACTTTAAAATATTCAAGATAAACGATTATAATATTCTTGATAAAAACAGAATTGGAAATTTTTTTTTTCAAAATTGGCTAAGTTATAAACTGTTTTTAAATTAAAATAAATGTCTCTTCTGCTTCACAAATCTTTGCATGAGCAACACCGTGAGATAGGTGCTTTGCCAAACCATGCATGCACAATTGAGCGTCAGATGAATGCCTCCTGCTCCGGAGATAATTGACTTCGTCTCCTCTCGTCTTCTTAAGAAAAGAGGGGAAAAAAATTCACATCTCACCCCTCATAAATAAAGTGCTCATTTCACGCGGGATTTAACCATCGGTCTTCGGAAATTACAACAGTGTATACGACGTACCTCGGGGGAGTTAAAAAAGAAAAAAGCAGGACTGGTTTCCGGCTCATTTACTGGGGGATTTTTTTTTTCTTGGGAAGATGGATCTTGGCGTCATTGATCGTACACGTAGATAATGCTTTTGGGAGTTCTCTCCCGTGCTTGCACAGTACAGAGTTTGGCAGTGCTCGGAGCATTTGATTAGTCTGGCTGCCGGTGTCCCAGAGGATGAATTTGGGATTTTAAGGGTTTTGAGACTGAGGCATTTTGGGGTTTTGGCGAAATGGGCAATGCTTGTGGGTGGGGGAGGTACATGTACTTGATGCTTCTAGGGGACAGCACAGATTGTATGGGTGGTGACCTTTCTAGAATTTTGGATATCTTCTGTAAATCATGTACCCATACATGTACACAACTTTTGGGTACAACATGCACATTAACTTGTTGTCATACAATGTACATGCACACATACGTTCAAGACATGTTTGGTGTGCATTAACCCTCTGTTTGTTTGATCAGTCACAGACAGTCAAAAAATCACACCTGTTCCCCTGCCATGCCTTTACACAGGCTAGTCACCAACAGTCAGATCATATTTCTTGTAGGCACTGTCACAGTCAAATTCCATCAACAGACAAAAGCAGGTGACCGGTAGGCACAGCTGGCTTGTCAATCTCCTGTACAGTCAAAGCACAGCTACAATGTATCATGTTTCACAACAATCACAGCCAGTCAATCCTGCTTTATGAAGGCAGGGAGCACTCAACTGTTAAGAACAGTCACCTGATTTATTTTGACTGCTGGGCTGGCCTTGTTGGAATTGCCAGAGAAGGGTGTTCTTATCGCTGAGTAGTGGGAGATGGACGTACCGGGTATCTAAAAGAGTTTGTAATGTTCATTTGCATTTGTAGATGCCAAGACTTTTGTGATAGTCTAGCTCAAGTTCAAAAAGTCCCCTCCCCCGACTCAACCCTACTACCTCCTCTCTTCCCTCTCTTCCCCCCTTAAAAAAAAAGGGGGCTGCCAAAAAGAACGGGAAAGGGTTTTATAAGTCCATAGGAGAAGTGAAGCCTATGAGAATGTCAGTGTGGTTTGATAGGACATCAAGCAAACACAGAGAGAATATGGACTGGATGAGCTGAACTCAGGCAAGCAGCCGAGCGTACATCATGGAGAGATCAAGCGTGGTTTCAGAGCCAATGGGAGGGAAAACGAGGGACTTTATAGTTCGTTGGCCGAGTGCGAGATTAGAAAGTGCAGTCAGAGATGGTGCTCAAGATCTTTACATAATAATAATGCGGTGCTTTGGAAGTTATAGCGCTTTCTACCAAAGGTCTCAAAGCGCTTCACAATTAGCTAGTTCGGTATTTCAACTGTGCACTGTGATATGGGTCACTCAGGATAATCAAACGTTTCAAGGGCAGATGAACGCGGGCGCACGACGCTTGCGTGTAAATGAACAGCAGAATGGGCGTGCGCGTAACATCGCGTAACATCACGTCAGCGATGTTATCCCAAATGACCTCGGGTCATTGAAATACCGAACTGGCTTATTATTACCCCTGTTCATCAGGCTATGAGACCAGTTTTTGCAGCAGTTCAAGAACAGGACATTCTTGTCTCTACCCCCAATTCACAGGTACCCATTTGTACTCCTGGGTGGCGAGAGGCAAGTTGTAGTAAAGTGTCTTGCCCATGAACACAAGCACCGTGTTCCCCGTCAAGGTTTGAAACCCACGTCCCACTGCACACAAGTGGAACACCGTAACCATATTGGACCGCAGTGCGTCACTGCCGAAACTAGTGGCAAGATTAGAGTCAGGATTTTTTTAAATTTGATATGTGGATTTTGAAATCTCTCACAACTCCCTCAACCCCTTACCCCAATTGCCAACCCCCAAAATGTTTCCCCAATAATTCCAAAAAAATTCTTTCATACATGTACATGTATTGTCAAGTTTCCGGAGCACAATTACTAACAATCTCATTTCCACATTATATCAGTCCTATACATTCCTCTTTGGTTCGGGATATTTTGAGTACATTTTTTAAGTCCTGAAAACATGCTGCCCAAAAAACTCATTCTCAGCTCTTATTGTGAAATAAATTCCAGTGGTCAAAAAAATGTGGAAAAGAATGAGTAAACAGTTCCCCTGTTTACAAAAATTCCTGGGAAAATGTTTGTTTCTTTTGTTTGTTGCTGCAGAATTGTGTCCTAAAGAGAACGCATGTAAACAAACCAAACCATTTTGAATGCCTGTTGCGTTATTCACCCGCGCCGGACTGTCTTGAAACTGAATAGAAATCCAATTATTTTAATGGTCTCAATTCCAAAGTTCAAAAGCCGACATTGTCTAATTTTTTTTTGGTCGATGTCTCGTAGAATGCTGCGTCACAATGGCAAAGTGCGCAATGGTAATTGAAATCATGGAATGTCTCGCTTGCTATCCGTATCAAATGACAATATTGGACAATCTGTCTGGAGCCATGTTTCTTGCAAACAAGCCTGTACCGGTACATTTGGATCAGTTAAAATACATTTATTCTTTCTGATAGGACCTTGCTGAAATTTACATTATGCAATGGTAAAGAACTTGTCAAAGTGAGAATTTTGCAGCCTCCAACAATGGGTTAAACAAAATCTAAACAAATTTTTGTTTAGTAAAAAAAAAAAAAAAAAATTACAGGTATGGTCAGAAGAGTTCAGGGCCTAATATCATGGCATTGCTAAGCACACACAGTTTTCTGCTAACAGAGCCTCCATCTACATTGTGTATTTCATGAAGATCTTGAGCATAAGCACAGCAAAAAGCACGCTTACTTAAAGGGAAGATACAACATTTGCAAACATCAAAAAAACGAAACAATCCAATAATCACGAAATACCTTACTGAATTGTTAGGGATTGACAGTTTAAAGCATCCTGTAAAATTTAGGCTCCTGATGTGCTGACATTTTCAAGAAAAACTGTATTTTTCCAACGCTGGTCGCGTTGGAAAAAAACCTGGCTTTTTTCCAAAACTGCTCCTTACTTTTCACTTAGTTATTCCGCACTTCTTTGCAATTGATTACACACCTGTGAAGGTGTGTAAGGGGTACAAGCCTGCTAGAGTGATTCTTTGACCTTACAATTCCCCAAAGTCTTTACATTTCTCCGTTAACCTTAAGTGGGGTCAGGGAACCAGACTACAAGAACATGATAGGTTTCTTGTTTTTTTCAGCATCTACAAGCCCAAAACGTGAAACAAGTCAGTTTAACAATATTTGCTATAACATACTAATCCTCCAAATCCATTTATTTCTGAAAATTGCAGCAAAAGCAAATGTTGTACATTCCGTTTATTAAAGAGGAAAAAATTTGCTCAACTTAGTGACGTAACAATAGAAATCTCCATGCACGCGTGACCGTTAGCACATCCACACCGTGAAATACCGGTAGTGCTTAAAATTAAGGTCAGCAAATTTGTCTGCTATGCTATGCACAACTTTTCTGCTTAACCCTAACCGCCCTGAATCCTCCAAAACCCTTTTTGCAAATTGGACGATTTTGCAGGATTGAGGTTACATGGCAAAAGTGCGTTGCGGATTTCGGAGTACGCACTGTGTCAAGGTCTTGGGCCGGACCTTGTGTTGTTTATGCTCAGCCATACATAAATTTAGTCCTTGATTATACTTGAAATCCTCCGCACTGCTCCAGGATGTCACTGCCTCTGCCTCAGCCTATTGACAGTCATAGCCGGAGGATTTTGCAGGATTCAGGCAGTGGTCACCCCTCCATGGACCATATTCAAGAAATAATGGAGGAATTTGCAGGATTGAGGCTATATGCTATTTTTCCATGTGGCCAATTGGAGGAATTTGCAGGATTGAGGCTATATGCTATTTTTCCATGAGGCCAATTGGAGGATTTTGCAGGATTGAGGCTACATCCTAGCAAAAAGGCCTAGGGAGTTAGGGTTAAACTGTGAAGCAGCGCCGTGAAATTGGGCCCTGATGACTTGACCGATCCAGAAGAAAATGCGCTATTTGTAGAACTACTTTTTGGCCCTCAAATGAGAACCAAAGTCCGTGAACTTGATGTTTTTGTGGTTTCATGTTGCTTTGGTTCAGTGATCATTGAATGTACATTATGCTCATGTAGCATAGCAATTCTACCGGTATCTTAGTCATACATGTACCTCTCATCGTGTAGTCAACTTTTTTTTTTCATCTTGCAAGAAGCCATGCATGACAATGATTCACTCGTCACGCTATGTGACCCAGAATTATACATCAGTTAGAAAAAAGAACGCATCAATTTCTTCGCTCCAAAACATAAATCTTCCATTGCATCACCTAATCCATCTTCCAGTCGTGCGTAGCTAAACCGACGCTTTTGCACACCCATGACAATTACGTGATTGTAAATTATAATTGGACTAGACCTAGAAAACTTCAATATGCATGAGGTTGATCATATTATTTGTTACAAATAGCCACGTGGTTAACTCCACGGTAACTCATGTTACATGTGTCTCGGGTCCGAATGTGCTCTCGTATTGATTAGCCAGATGTACGTACGCCTAAAACGTGTGAAGATGTTTAGACCACATATGTTTTTCTCCTTCGCTGCACCGTCAAAACACAGTGACAGATGGTGAGGATGCCTTCCTGAATGTACCACACTGCACCGTGATTAAATTCACATGATATATGAATTGGTTAAGAGATGACTTTGATCGGAATGCCAATTGGGAAAGCGGTACCCTGCGAGTCTCAACAACTACGCGGAGATGTGTGTGTACACACGGGGGCTGATATCCGTAACCGATCACGATGATATTCTCCCACTCCCCCCCCCCCCCCCCCCCGACACGTGTCGTGAATCGCACACACACAGCGGGTAAGCCGCACGTGCGAGCACGAATGATGGATTGAGAGATGTGTGCTTTGGTTAATCATCCATGACTTCAACAGGGTTGGCTGGAAGTGAAATGACTTTTACAGTAGTGACGGAAAAAAAATCATGTGCGAGTGTCACCTTCATGAAATGTGAGAAACGTCATTTGTGTATGTTTATTTTGGGAACAAAATTTAGAGTACATGTACGCAAATGCAATACATGCACCGGTATAATTAAAAAGTTGTGAAGTATCTTGATGTATTTTCACAGCTAAATTTTAAAGGCACATATGTCTAGGATCATTTGCTTTTCATGCATTTTGTTCGTTTCCAATAATAACACCTCTCGACGTCCAAAGAAGAATGTTCAAAACCTGACCTGCTTAAGTTTCAGCTCGGTGGATTTTACACTTTTCGAGGAGTGGAAAAACATGCCCAACCTTTTGATCACGAAAAAAAATCAGTCAATTCATTGATTATAGGAAATCACCTTTATTGGTTTCTACTAAAATGACAGTAAATCAGATGGAAACATTTCACGGGGTGTTTAGTACCAGTACGATGTTTAATCCAAGTAAGCCTTTTGACTTGTACTTTTGGGATAAATGCAAATGATCCTACATGTTTATGCCTTTAAAACAGAAACAAAATTAACTGGAGTGCAATGAGGATTAAAATGAGCCTTTCAGTTGAATTTTGTGGCACTGCACAGGATGCCTTAGCACACGTACTTTGGAATTCTGGAATTCCGAGAGGTCAGAGTTTGGAAAATTTGTCCAGTTGAAAAAACCTTAGCATATCTAATACCGGTAAATGACTGGGAACATGTCATCGTGTCAAAATAAATTTTTAAGACATAAAGGGATATTAAAATCACATGAAGTGCTTCGATCTTCTTCATGCTTGCACATGTACATGTGTACATGTATCATGGGATACTGTACAGTTTTGTACATACAGTATGTACGGTACATGTAGGCCTATGTATTAATATTTTTATGGATTGCACCTGTTGTACAAGAAGTGATGCATATAAAGTTTATTTATGTATACTTACATTTACATTTACACCTGTCTTGGGTACTCGCTGATTTTTAGTTGTTATTTGACGTAATCGATGTGACGTTCGCAACTTTCCACTTCAGGACCCGATCCACATGAGACGCGCAATTTAATTTCGTAATTATGGCTTTTAGAATTTGTCAATACTATTCATTTGTCACCTGTATGAATCTTTTGAAAAATACAGCGGTAATAATTTGTACAAACCCCCAAAATTCATGAGAACAAATAGCTCATGTTTTGAAGAACCTGCCATGTGCACTACGTATGGTAAAAATGTACATGTAGGTGTACATACGGTATGTTTTGTACACACACATACATATTTTTTTCTACTTATACGCATACATGTACATGTACATGTATGTACACGCAACCTATGTACTGGTACTACATGTTTTGTATGTTACATTGTTGAAAGACATACATGTACTGTACATGTACATCAGATTAGCACACATAATTTCTTCAGGGTTAAATTTACGTGTACGAAGTTGATGTCCTGGATTTGCGAGAGTAAATTTACTATACCATGGTATAGTAAACTATACCCCCGGTCTGCGATACAAGTGCAGTGATGACTTGATCAATATGGACCACTCCGACCACTCAAAATTCTTGAATAGTGAATTGAACCCGGCAACGCAAACACGATACCCACAATATTGCAACAATGTATGGACTGGCCTGGCATCTTCCATTAAAGCGTCTCAAGTGGTTGGAGTACGTCAGGGGAAATAACGTAATTTCTTTCCTTACTTCATTTAAAAAAAATTTTTTTTAAGAGACAGTTTGGAATACTTGTTGTCAAGAATGCCTTGTCAATTTTCAGAAGCAGTAGCGAAAAAAAGATGTTTCTGTTGTTGGGAAGGAACTCGGCAAAGGCCTTGATCAAATTTATAACTTGTACCATTGGGAAATATTTCCAGTGGTTTTCTCCAGTTGGCAGAAGCAGTTTTTTTTTTGTTCAGTTTCATTCAGTTTTCAAAATGGAAATTGTTCTTTCGGTATTACCGCCAGGCCTACAAGTTTTGGATCAATTGTTTCCTTTACGGTTTCAGTCTTGATTCATTAATCCATATATTGTTCTTTTGTTTGCTAATTGCTATTGGTTGATGAAAATGATGCTGACAAGATAAGGGCTTAATAACCAATAATTTTATAAAGGTTCCCTACCTTTTCAGAACATTGATTTTTACAAATGTACGTTAATTCAACAATTACACTGGCCTTTCTGTTCGTCTCCAATACCTGTGAAAAGCCTTTGAAAATGTTGTGCACTTTACATTTTTTTGACTTCATTTCCACACAAGTTGTTTTCAATTAATGGACCTCAAAAGTTTGCCGAATAACCTCCACAATGGATCAATTAATCAAAAACCTAATAATTGTTGGAAGCCTATATTTGAACTTATTTTTTTGTAGAGATTGGCTTGTATTGGAGAAATATGTACTTGTTTGGTCGAGTCACGTTTAGGTTCAGATCTACTTGAATCGTGAGTGCGCGGGAAAGGCTGTGTTTGGATAGCACCATACATGCCATAGAGATTAAAACCCAGGCATTTTTTGAGGGTTTGGACTGAAAATTGGGGCAGTGATGAAAGACGATCCAACAGTTTTAACTCATTTTGTGAAGAAGGCACCGTTCAGATGATATTTTTGAAATCTGGGATCTGGAACACTTGACCACTTTTCAAAAATCAAATTTGTACATGTAGGCCTATAAAATATATTTTGTCAAAAAACTTAGCCACCCAGTGCGAAAGCTGATCTCAACACCTCAAATCTACTTCAAGACATGTGCACTGTGCGTACACTGAATTAGAATCATCGCATGTCACATTGATAGGGAAAAAAAGGGATCCAATTGTATTTCTCTCAATCCCAAACGCTAATGTTATTACCCTGTGATGTTTGGTTGTCTGCCAAAATGTATATTACCACACATTTGTATCTATCACGTTCCATTTACATTTAACGTGCGTAGAGTTGGGGCTTGCACAATCTTACCGCGTCTTGTGCGTGCGTTTTCTTGTAGACGGCCTCGGAGGTTTTAATATTAGACCGAGATCGAATACGACTGTGTCAATTTATTCAGCTTTCAGCCAAGTCCTTGTGTCCGCGCTCGTGTCGCATATGATATATTAGTCTTTCCATCATCCGAACCATTTGGAGTTGTTTGTGTGAGTTCGCAGCCTCCTCCCCCCCCCCCCCACGTTTCTCGCGGTCCGAATTGATTTGATAAATAGTCCGCAATTAAAGGCGACTAGGCAGACTTTTGATCTGGCCGGCCACACGGACGCCTCGTGCCTCCAGACTGTTGTCGCAACATCAATTCCTGAGCCTAATTGTGCGTAGTGCATTGTCACGGCAGTCTGACCGTCGGCAGAACAAAGTGCAGACAATGTGACACAACATGCTTAACATTCATTTGAAATATTGATTAACCTTTGATTCCATTGTACAATGTACCCAGGCGTTGCAAATTAAGATCGAACATTTAATTTTCAATTTCATACTTTACAGTCAACATTTATACAATTTTGGGAATATTTTAGAAAGAAGAGCCAATCTGTTGGATACATGTATTGTAACTTGATGATCAAAAAAATCTAAATAACCAAATTTTTCCACAAAAAAAAATGACATCAAACAATTTGCAAAACAAGATTGAAAAAAAATTTACATCAGATTTTGTTCTTAGTTTCCACCAAATGTCAGATTTTCAATTAAAGGAAATTCTTGCATTCCAAAAAACAAACACCCAAATTCTCCACATTTTTTTTTTTTAATTTCTTTTCTGATCTCTCCCAGTTATTAACAAGTGAAAAAAATGTTGCTACCGGTAATATGCTTACCATAAAGCTGATCAGATTAATGAATGTTCCCAAAGTGGCTTGTGGAATGAAAACATTTTCCAAACCTATGGACAATGGTGGAAAAAGAAAAAAAAAGGAAAAAGTACAATATTTTAACAATTTAGCCTGTTCCCAATTGATGTTTTATAACAAAAATGCTAACTATAAAGTTGATTACAATTCCCAATTGATGTTTTATAACAAATTTGCTAACTATAAAGTTGATTAAAATTCCCAAAGCGGCTTGTAGAATGAATACGTTCACAAAACCTACGAAATGGATAAAAGTGGAAAAAAAAAAAAAAAAAAAAAAAAAAAAATCTGAACAAAAACAAAAACTGTTCCCAATTGAAATTGGGAACAAAAGTAGGGGGGAAAAGCAACAAAAATCAGAACGAAAACGAAAGCTGTTCCCAATTGTAATTGGGAATAGGTGAAAATTGTCAGCTCCTGGGAGTGTGGGAACCGCCACAGAAAGGATTGACCTTCTTTGCTTCCAGTGGTAACCATAGGGGTACAACCCCTTCAGAAGTTTCTGTATACAATTGAGCTTTGTCTGCTGGGGACTCAGTAAGTTTGGAGTGTACTAGGGGGGTGCGTGCCCCTGGTTCCTATTCTGTTCCCTTGGATCCTATTCTGTTCCCCGGTACTCCGCATTCCTGGCAGCGCGGTGCTATTCATGTGTAAATGTCTAATGTCAACAAGGGATTGCAGGTACCAGTAGGAAACTCAAATATAACGGGGCATTATATAACTGAAATATAACAAGGAGAGACCTGTATTCATGGTTTTTTTCTTCATCTTTTTTTGTTACAGTTGCATTTAAAGGCAAATCGTTTCCTTTAATGGTAAAGAAAAAAAAAAGGGAATAATGGGAAAGTGATTTTTTGAGGAACTTTGAGTTTCTGCTGTAGCATTCAGAGATCCAACCATACAGTACATATTGTACTGTATTTTTAAAAGCATGGTTGTAAATGTACACGTATTTACATTTGTACACTTGTACTTAGGCCAAAAAAATACTTCAGTCTCTGGTAATGTGCGTCAACAGCGCCCTCTATTGCCGCACCTCAAATTTTTGTACCAAGGAGCACCAAGGAATGGGGAAATTGCACCAAGGCAAATGATAAAGGGCACCAAGGCAAATTATGGAGGACACCAATGTATAATGATGACACAAAAAGCAAAATAGTACCCACCTTGTCTGTACAATTCAAGCTTGAAAAAAAATACCAAAAAAAACCGCGTCGCCACATCAATTCCGGAACTTCGGTCTGACCAGAGACCGATTTTTTATTTTTTTGGCCTTATACATGGACATTTACAAGAAATCATTGTTTTTTCTTCATTGCATTAATAAGTCAAATTAATGAGAAAATTATGGTATTTGGACTGAGTTTATTTAGTTACATGTACATGCACAACAACGAATACGATTGCTTTTTTCAATGGCAAATGAAAAAAAAAAAAATCATTGCATTTGTGAAATATATGAAGATTTTTATGGTACGAGTGCATATTTAAAATCAGTTTATTTGATCAGATGCACAAGAGGGAATGTCATTTTTTTACATTGATACACGCAGACCAAAACAAATGTATACTTTGGCAATCAACCACCAATTATTTGAATTTCCTGTTACAACCTCATACCAGACTAAATCTCAACCACGAAAGTAATTATCAAAGGCATCTCTGATTAGCCTGCCCCTTTAAGCCCCGTCATATTACCATAATTGCAGGTACCGCTATATGTCCCGCAGCAATTGAGACTGTTTGGTCAGACTCCTTAAAACCCATTGTGTGCATTGTTGAATTGAATCTGATTAAAGGGACAGTAATAAAAAGGTCTTGGTGGTTAGAGAGGCCGCGTTACGTAACGCTTGCCCTAATTAGGATTATGAGGGACGGACATGAGGTAGGGACATGGGCTGTGCTAGGGATTGAGACACGAGAGTGCGAGAATTGATTCTGTGATTGAATTTCTTTGTCTGGAGAGATTTGAGGGGGGGGGGGGGTTCGGTATTTGATTGATTTTTGAGAGTCTGAAACAGTGGCCTTTTATTTAAGGATGACTTGGCAATGCATCCTTACACAATAAGCCATGTTAAATAATATTATTACGGTCAATATGCGGGTATGCCGATACATACATGCACCGGTACATATTGAATGCCATCAATTCTATTCAAAGTAGTGTACATGTACAGTTATGTGCATATTTCCCATTGACTTGTTTTATTTTCACAGTCCGTTAAGTTTTATTGTTGTTATTTTTGTATAGCAAAAATGTGTTTGTTTAAACATTGTCATTAAGGACAATTTTGCAAAATTTGTCATTTTCAGATCTACATTTAAAATTGGAGGTTTGATAAAAAAATTTAGAGAAAAACAGTAAACGGTAAATGTTCAGCTAAAGCTTACATCTGAACATGTTGAAGCTAGTCTCTACGCATGTTTGCCAGTGACCACCCTGTTCTTGTGCATTTTATGGTTAGACCGTGGTAAGACCAAGGTAAAAAAAAAAATAGTTTCCCGTCCAGGCTTTTCGAAAAAAGGAAGGAGGCAGCCCTTTTTTACCCCTCTCAAATGGCAGATTAGCCAAGATGGCGGAAGTATTCTTCCATTTTGTTGACTGTTTGGCTGATAGTTTTGTGTCCAAAAAGGAGCCACCACCCTTTCTACCAGATTTTGAACCTGCAAACGTAGTTTCGTTCTTTTTCTGGAAACAGATAAAAAAACAGAAGCTATTGCAGAACTATGATAAAAAAAAAGAGGTGGCGGGTGGAAAAAAGGAAGCGTGTTGGCACGAGAGACTGGTGTATTTTTGTACTTGGCCTAATACTCTTTTCAAATACTGTTGAATCGGAGCTTTATCCAAGAATGTACGCGGACGTAACGTAAGGAGCCGGATTGGCAGAGCAACTATACTGTAAGTACCCAATCTGTCTCCTCGCGTGCTACCTAAGCCTTTCCTAGCTAAGCTGTGTAAGCCCTTCCTAGCTAAGCCCCTCCTAGCCGGGGAAAACCGCCTGGAGGGAAAATTGAAAATCCCCCTTGCTGAAGCCCAGGCACTTGCGCAGGGCTATCTTGGCTAATAGCTTGGGGATGTTTCCATTGGAGATGTGATTACAACTGGCATGTGATTGGGAGAGGGAGCCTGCAGCTTCCACATGTACATTTAAGGAACTTCTCCACTATATACAAAATCTCCATGGCGGACCTGGATCGAACCATAGAGCAAGGACCCATGGTCCCAGCGATTTTTGCAAACCCTTTCACACTAGAAACGTTCGTTACAGTTGGCCTAATGGGGGCATGATGTCACACAGACTCCTCCAAATGCAAGCTGTTTACATTTCGAAGGCAATTAGGTCTTCGTCAGTCATGTACTGAAAACAACTTTCCTTATTTTTTAGTCTGTGTGGCAAAAATGCAATGCATGTTCATGGCTTAATGGTAAATTTAAAATACACAAGGTACATGTACGTGTACTCTTGCCAAGCCAAAAGTGGCACATTTGTGAAATGTACATTTACATACTGTACATTTAAATGTATTTCAAGTATTACAAAAGAATTCAACCCAAACACAGAGTAACACAAAATTATTATTTAAACCCAGACACAAAGTAATACAAAAGTATTGTAACGCAAACACTCAGTTATAAAAAAGCATTAACACAAAGTAATACAAATGTATTGACATCTCATTTCAATTTTCACTTGTTAAAGGGAATATATATACAACATTTGCAAACATGGAAAAATAAAACTACCAAGTTTTTACGAAATAGCTTACTAGGATGTTGGTAAATGACAGTCCCAAGCATCTTGTAAAATTATGGCACCTGGTGTGAAGTCATTTTCAAGAAAATGGTATTTTTGTAAACATTTCCAACGGTGGTCGGCCGACCAGCGTTGGAAAAACCTAACGATTTTTCAACTACTGCTCCAAATTTACCATTTTTCAGTCCAAATTTTGTTTGCTATTGGTTACATGTTCATGAACGGGTGCAGGCCAGCTAGACTGGTTCCCTTGCCTTAAAATTTTCCATCATCTATACATTGATCCATGTTATCTTTTGTGGAGTCAGGGAACCAGACTACTTGAACATTTTTGTTTTTCTTGGTTTTTCCAACCTTTTCGAACACAAAACTTCAAAAATGTCAGTGTAACAATATTTGATCTATTATACTAACCTCTCAAATTGTTCATTTCTGAAAATTACAGCAAAAGCCAATGATGTACATTCCCTTTAATGTTAGTCTTTCAGTGAGAAACAAATGGGCAACTCAGAATTCACATTGGACAATCCCATCAGAGTTACTGTTGAAGTTCCCTGTGCTCTTCAACAAATTTTCAACTTTTTTTATTCCAACCAAAACTCTCCTTTTTGTTTCTTTTTTGGATGTCTGCAACCCTGAAAAAAAAAAGGATTTTGCTGTGATCACAAACAGATATGCTTTTAGCGAGCAGACTACATGTAGCTCCCAGTCCATACATAATCAATACTGATTGTGAGACAGGAACCAGCCTACCCTGCAAGAACAGAATTATTGTCTGGCAACTAATAATTCAAAACTGTACAGTAATAATTCAAAACCAAAAATGGACCATATTTTCTTCGGTTGATGTCTCATTAGAAAGTGAACATCTTTTATATTGCTAGCAAAATAGCAAATTCAGTCCTTCACAAATTCAGTCCTTGAAGTTGAAATCCATCACAGGCGTGTGGATAAAGGCACACCTGGATATTTCTAGGCGTGTGATTTTTCCAGGCGTGTGATTTTTCTAGGCGTGTGATTTTTCTAGGCGAGTGATTTCTCTAGGCATGTGATTCTGTGGTCCAAACTGGGACTGAACAAGCTGGTATTTGTTTTATAATATTCATCTTGGATTACAGTAAAGCCATTTCCAGAGCTCACAGAAGCATAATTATGCTGTAAATCATTATGCCGAGGTGTGCGATACAGAGGGATTCATATGGAGATAATTTGCACTTCTCTGGAAGCTTTCAGGCGTGCGATGGTGTGGGGGTGCAATCGCACGGGTATTAGAAAAGGAATTTTTTTTCAAGATGAAACTCCAAAATAGCATGGGGAACTTTCAAAACAAAATGTGTGCAAAAGACACGTGTACCATGGTAGGTAGGTGATGAACAGGACTCATTGGAAAATTTGAATTCACACACTGAGAACAGTATGCAAGCACGTCACACGCAGTCAATCTGCCCAAGAACCCATCAGGACTCAGAGATGAAGGTGATGACAAGCCATGTGTGTTAAAGAGTAGGAGGTGTTGAATGGATGGCATGCAAAGGTGTGATGTGGACAAATCAGTGTACGCCCGTTAGCCAGTCAGCATATCCACCTACAGTATGCTGTACAGAAAGTGATTGTGTATTGTTTGGGTGGAGTGTGGGTGTGTTGTGTTTGATGACGTCTGTCACCCAGAAAGTTCCTTTTCACTGGAACATTATGCAACAATTGCTGTTCTGTTGAAAGTACAAATGTAGTTTGTACAGTAGTTTGTAGTTTGTACATTACACAAGCTGTAATTATAGCAATGAATGAAACACACCTGTACAAATTACAATGTGGGTGAGGGCGTTCTGGCAAAATGAGACAGAACTGGGCAGAGGTCGGAATGAGGGTTTGCCAGAATTAGGAAAAGGAAATTCTCCTAACCATATTTGCTGCACTTCAATTCGACATCCCATTGACAAGTTATGGCTGTTTAAAGTTCACATTTGTTTTATCAACATGTCAAAGAAGAAAAGTGCCTTTAAAGTTTTGACTGTATTTAGGCGTGAAAGTGAAAGATTCCAATTGCCTTCAAAACACTTTAATTCCACGATATTCATACTTACATTGTACATGTAACATGTGTTGTATACATATCAAAGATTACAATTAATAAATCTGAAAATCGAAGATGAAAAAATCACGGCCACATTCAGTTTTTGTGCATTTTTCTCCACTACGGCCAGTGCCCAGTTGCGTCTCATTTTGCCAGAACGCCTCATATATTAGATATTAGATTTGTGTTAAGAAACATAAACTAATACATTCAAGAACTCTTAAAGGGTGATTTGTATGCGCGGTGGTCAGGGGTAACACTGTTTGTGGATGTCAGTCTCTGTACATGCATTCCCATAGCAAATGCATCCTCAAAGTCTAGCATACTAGACCTTGCTGACGTAGGCCTAGCATACAAAAACGCCCCAGAGATATGTCACCCGTCACATATCAGTAGCATGACAATCGCAAATTCATGCCCATGACTGCAGTTGAATAGGTACCTCATGCTGGGCATGCCATGCCCTTGATTTGTAACAACACTCGTCTCCAGAGAGAACGAAGCTATTCAATGATACTATAGCCTGATTGACATTCATATGTCATTGCTGCTCATTCAATTTACGCTGTTCAACGGGCAGGGTTTGCGTTAATATTTTTATTCAATTGTACTGTGTACACAAACATACATGTATGTACACGAAGCCAAGGATTGTTCCGTGTACATATCATGATATTGATTTGGGGTTGGGTAAACTGGAAACTGCTCTGTTGTTGGTTACAATATGTACACAAGTTCATAAGTGTATGCTCATAAGTTGCATCTACAGTATGTTGATCTTTGCTTGAAAGATGTATGTATACCTGCATGCTTTTAAAAAAAAAAACTTTTTTCCTCACAATGTTCAATTTGTACAGTATGCATGTTTTGTTTTAACGAAAAAGTAAAGTCTGTCCC
This sequence comes from Patiria miniata, assembly GCF_015706575.1. Lineage (NCBI taxonomy): Eukaryota > Metazoa > Echinodermata > Asteroidea > Valvatida > Asterinidae > Patiria > Patiria miniata. The sequence continues at coordinate 5,643,348 of NW_024037067.1, forward strand.
GAGCCAACGTGGCTCATCAGGCCGGCGTTTATCTCCGGTTTCAGTAGCATGAAACGACTGAGAATATTTCTACTCCCCCTGGATGGGATGCCAGTCCATCGCAGGTTACTCCCCAGCTAATGCCGGTACCCATTTATACTCCTGGGTGGAGAGGGGCAAGTGGGGGTAAAGTGCCTTGCCCAAGGACACAATATATGACCAGCGGCTGGATTCGAACCCCGGACCCTCTGATCATGAGTCACGAACCCTAACCACTAGGCCACAACAAAAATATGATTTAACAACAAAAATTAACAACAAAAATATGATTTTGGATACTGTCGGCAACCCTCTGAAAAATGACTTTCATATTGTGGACAAATGAACCCGCCCTGCAAAAGCTGAACTATTGTCTCGCAATTCAGTAACTAAACATCGGTGGATTTTTACCTTCAACGTCTCATTGAAAAGTGAATAGGACTAGAACTTTAATATTAATATCTGAAAATATCAATTGAAAAATACAGATCAACTTTTCGAGGTGAAACTTAAACATCGCACAGGGAATGCATCTTTAAATGAATACTGTTCAATGTACAGTTTACCAGTTGGCAAGAAACGTCCATTATATAGTACACACGTGTAGCACGTTAGGCTCAATGTCCAAAGATGTCATTCATGAAATATTCCCGTATACATTCCACGAATAATCTTATTACCCGGTACATAGCATTTTAAGTCAAAGAAAATGTTTGTACACATGTTACTGTTGCTCTCTGGAATTTAAAGTCTTGTTTAAAAACGTAACGCACTTCCCCTCCCCCCCCCCCCCCCCAAAAAATAAGTGACATATGATCGGAAATAGAAATGAAATCACTGTAAAAAAAAAGTGGAAACTGAGTTTGGAAAGTTAAAAAAAAAAAACTTTTTGAGTGAAGACTTGAAGGAAAATAATATTTCCACAACCGTTCAAGTTGGCCCTGTATTTTCTGGCCAGTGATACCGGTACAAACCGACCGTTTAACAGCGGGCCCAACACACACGGAAAGATGTTGAAAGAAATGAAGGGCTACAATATATAAACACTGAATTCCTACCAATGCTGAGACACTTGAAAGCTGTTTAGATATCACATGCAGACCTTGTTTTGGGGATAGACATTTTTTCCAATTATCCAGGGAAGGCTGAATCAATGTCATTTTCTTTAATAAATGGTTTTCACTATCCTCATGACCCAAGAAAAAAGCATCCATGTTTGGTTCAATTTCATTCAGAGAGAGTTTTTTTCTGAGTGTCGTTATTATGTACCAAGAATTTATCATTAGTGAAAGTAAGGGAATATGCTAAGCTCTTGGGCCAATATTAAAGAGATGCAGTGGTGCAGCGACTGGAGGGGGGGGGGGGGGTGTTTAAAAAAAAACATGACCAAAAAAAGAAAAAATGGGGGGGGGGAGGGGAGTAGCGTAGCAGAGCATCTGATCAGTGCACTAAATGCACTCTCTGCACATGCCCTGTTTGTGCGTGACAGGCTCTATGCGGATGTGGCTTCAACCATCAGTCCTAAAACCCGATTTTCAATACCCGGCTTCGTCTCCGTTTCATGGCTGTCCGGCAAATTAAAATTTCTGGGAAATTATTTTTGCAGGGTTGAGATTTGTCAGGATTTTCCCTGATTTGAACATTTTCTTTGATCAGGATTTTTCCTGATTTCAGGGCTTTTTTGTCAGGATTTGTCCTGATTTCAGAATTTTGAAAGAATCCCTTCTGAAATCTCAGGTTTTGACATAAAGGTGTTTTTGACCTTCAGGGGTGCCTTCAGGCAGATTTGTAAAAACAAATACCATGGACCCTATGTTGCTCCAGGGCTCTCGGTGACCCTCAAACTCTCTGCTGATTATTTCATGGATTTTTCATTTTCTTCCAATCTTACCCCATTTTGGTAACATCCCCCCATGGAAATGTTTTCACTAGGCCAATGTACAGCTGTTGACTGCACATTTATATGATCTGATACACCGTACCCTCTGGAGACGTGTGTACAATGGTGAACAAAACATTGTATTCGTCTCCACACGGACATTTCTATAGATGAATACTGGTACGTCTCCACAAGGTTTTCACGAGATATATATACATTGTATATATGGATTTTACTCAAAAAGTAGGAATTTCCAAGCTATGTTGATCAGTCGCAAATGGAAGAGTTTTAGAAAAGGGATATGAAGTCCAAATTTCAGCCAAGGAAATTAATTCTGGTTAAAATAAGAGTATTTTAAAACTAAATTTTCAAACTCGAAAACTTTAGTACACGAGAACAAAGGAATGTCTCCACAAGGATACAAATTTCAGTACATACGGTATGCACACAGAAGTTTGATTCTGTGAGCGGAAACACATCACCAACCGGCGTGATACTGGATGTTTCTGGTTCTTAATCGATTTTTGCTGAAAAGCACAAGATGGAAAAAAAAAAATCAGCAGAGGATTCTCCACAAGTATTGTAAAATTTGCTTACGACGTAATTAGCCTGCCTTATAAGACATGTGTGCTCAGCGGCCCCATGAAATTGACCTTTGGTCGGGAGAAAGTGGGAAGAAATATGTGTGCCCAGTGAATGCAGGAAATTGCAGCGCTGCACACTGTCATTAAGATGCATTATTAAAACCCATTAATTCAGATTTGAAGTCAGATTGATGGGGGCTGGCTAAATGTAAATGAGTTTTCTCTTTTAATGAAACTGTAATGATGGACCGTTTCCCCATAATGGCTTTCATATCGTAGTTGGTGTGGTATTTTTCTTTCTGTGTCTATAATTTACTTGAGTTATTTGGATCCCGAAAATGAAAGCACGAAGCTATTAAATTGAATAGCTCCATAATGAAAGTAAGCTTTCGGTTTTTGTTTTCAGGCAGCTTGTGTGATTTTTTTTTTCTTCAGCCAAATGACGGGAAAAGATGGCTTATGATAAATGTGAACTTCAAAATAATTCAAAGTTTTCTTATTAAGTAGAACATATTGACTGGAGTGGGTTTGAACCTGTGACCTCCGAATTGCAGTTCCAAGGCTCTACCAAATGAGCTATCCAGCCCTATGTTGGCAGGTCTCCATTTATGCTTCTGACTAGCGCCCCTTGAACAAAGTCATTGACAAAATTGGGGAACCGCCAACATAGGGCTGGATAGCTGAGTTGGTAGAGCACCAGAACGGCAATCCGGACGTCGCAGGTTCAAACCCTACTCCAGTCAGACATTGACAAAGTGGGGAACTACGGACATATGACTGGATAGCTCAGTTAGGTAGTGCACCACAACGGCAATTCGAAGGTTGCAGATCCAACTCCAGTCAGACATTGACAAAATGGGAACTGCCAACATAGGGCTGGACAGCTCAGTTGGTAGAGCACTGGAATGGCAATCCAGATGTCGCAGGTTCAAACCCTACTCCAGTCAGACATTGACAAAGTGGGGAACTGCCCACATAGGGCTGGATAGCTCAGTTGGTAGAGCACTGGAACGGCAATCCGGAGGTCGCAGGTTCAAACCCCGCTCCAGTGAATTCCTTTGCTCAATTTAAAAAAAAAAAAAGTTACTCTACACCTAGTCAGTTTTCCTTTGAGGTTTATTTGAAAATAACTTAACGTTAGATTTCTCGTCTTTTTTCTCTTCTCCCTGTAGATTCTCTGCTCTTCACCATGCCGCTCTCAATAGCAACTGCAACATCATGGCCGCCTTACTGGATTGCAACCAAATCTCAGTGGACATCAAGGACAACAAAGGTGAAAGAACTCTTTTGTGAATGCAGACAACCTTTGGGGAAACATGTTTGACACGTAGTTGGTGGCCAATGGCCCGTGGTAACATGAAGTGCACGATCCAGTGAGCAATTATGCGCAGGAATGAAAACATTTTGTAGGCTGTGGGTCCTTTGGGCTACAAATACATGTTGTCATTGCAGCGTGAATGCCGGAAGATCTGAAGCCATACATGTACAAACGCTGTCTGGGTGCGCATTTTGGATATGGCCATTAGTCGGGGTTCCCACAGTCAAGAAAAAAAATCTTAAAAATCCTGGAATTTAAAGCTCATCATGGAAAGTCATGGAAAAGTCAGGGAGTTTTGTTATATTACGAGGAGTCGGGGAAAGTTGATATTCCAAGAATAAATATCATGGAATCCTGCACAACCCATACGTGATGGTGTGTAATATTTGGCTTTACTGTATAACACCTCACCCACAGTTTCTGTGTCTTGATTGGCCGAGAGCGAGTAACATGGTACTGTCTATTTTTGCTATGTTTCAGTGCACAGCCACAAGTACTATACCCGTAGCAACCAAAGTACTATATCATTAGCAACCAAAGTACTATACCATGGCGCGGTATTTACTGGTGTGCACATTGAGCGTTGCGCGTAGCGCGTATTGTTCCCAAGAGAGCGCGCCACAGATTTCGGTTCAAACATTTCGTGAAGGGGTGGTTTGGAAGAGAGAAATACATTTCCCATAATTTTGTATTGAAATTGAATTTTATTTTAATTGTGTTCAGATTTAAATGATTTAAAATATCAAAACCAAGCAGAATCTGTGGGTGAAGTGGTATACGTGTAAAACAAATATTGAATGCTTAAACACAACATGTATCTCGTGGTGAAGTAAAACTAGCCTCCCTCGGTGATCCATGGACCATTCTTTATTCCCCCAGCTTCGCCTCGGGATAAATAGAATGTCCATGGATCACCTCGGGAGGCTAGTTTTACTACACCACTCAAAGCATTCAATATCTGTGTAATGGCAGTCTTCCAGTTTACTGTACTTCCTCTTTCTATATCTGTGTATTGCTCTATACTTGTTGCATGTTCAGTGTGCCATTGTGATGCTTACATGTATGTGGTGCTCAGTGGTCTTGTGTCAAACTGGAAGGCTGAAAGGGAGTGGCGTCCCTTGCCTCAGTGTGATGACTGGCCAGTGTATTGTAAACAGGTGCCCAAGATGTCAAAACAGCATATAAATTGGTTGAGGGGGGGGGGGTTAAAAAAATGAAAACTTCTTAAAATTGAAGAGTGGACTGTTAGCCTTCTAAATACTCTTGTTTACAAAGCAGGGATTCCCACTGTAGTGACCTCCATCCTTTTGTCCAGGAATAATGTGCCCACCTGTTATTTGTTTCTTTGGGTTTCAAGAACTTTTTGGGTCAGTGGACGCGTGGCATTTGGCAGCCATGTGTTTGTCTGTAGGTTCCAAGGGCTCAGTAATGAGAATGTCCTAACTCAAGGGAAACTGAATTAGTACATAGGTTTGAGTTGATTTTTATACGTGGACATGTAATTCAGTTATTCAAAATTATTAAAGTATTATTTTTTGGTGTGATGGGGGTTTGTAAATCAGCACTTTCACTGAAGTTTACAAATTAAAAACTAGTAGCCTCAGATATACATAGTTCATTTATTTCAAAGGGGCCGTATCATACCGGTAAGTCCGACGCCTCATAGGTCCGACGCCTCATAAGTCCGAAATTTTGGACTTATGAGGCGTCGGACTTGTGAGGCATAAAATTTATTTATTCCGCCTCATAGGTCTGACGCCTCATAAGTCTGACAAATTAAACGCCTTGTTTTTCCGTTGTCGGACTTATGAGGCGTCGGACTTATGAGGCGTCGGACCTATGAGGCGTCGGACTTATGAAGTGCGGACCTTTGAGACGTCAGACTTATGAGCGGACCCCATTTCAAATATATTTCGATAAATTTGGCAGTACATGTACTTACTAGAATATTGAAAATGCTGTCATATGAGTAAGTGATACAGTTGGAGTCTACAGCGCTCATCTTAGAGCCACTACCTATGCATATTTCCCAAGAGGTTTGGGGTGAAAGATCTCTTGTGGTTAAACTTGGCTCCAGAATTCAAAACTCCTTTTAAGAAACTTCCCTTGCTTACTCATCACAGACTTGTAATTTATGTTTTTTTTGATGAGAAAATCATACATTATATGTAACAATATACACCCTGAATTATTTATATACAAAAGTTGTTGATCATTCTTTGCTTCGCTGGTTGGATGCTCATTGAATGCTCAATAGCCCATGACCGGATCCGGGACTTTCCTGCAAATTGTGTGATCAGTGTGTCTAGACTGAACCGATTTCGGCAGATCGGGGCTCCCCGCATCTGAAGGGCAATCTTTTCCTGACCCCGCAAAACACCCTGTCAGTTCTGGTCAGCCTCTTAAACAAACTAAAATCAAACTGGTGAGGAAGTGCCCCAAAACCCAGGAATTACATATTCTACTAGATGGAACTGATTTTCAGCAGAACACACCTCCCCCCCCCCCTCTTTCCCCAAGGGCAATCTGGGCCCTGTCAGTTCTGGTCACCCCCTCTAACAAGCAAAAGAATCAAACTGGTTTAGGAAGTGCCCAAAAACCCAGGGATTACATATTCTACTAGATGGAACTGATTTTCAGCAGATCACACCCACCCCCCCCCCCTTTCCCCACGGGCAATCTGCGCCCTGTCAGTTCTGGTCGCCCCTCTAACAAGCAAAAGAATCAAACAGGTTTAGGAAGTGCCCAAAAACCCAGGAATTACATATTCTACTAGATGGAACTGATTTTTAGCAGATCACACCCACCCCCCCCCCCTTTCCCCAAGGGCAATCTGCGCCCTGTCAGTTCTGGTCACCCCCTCTAACAAGCAAAAGAATCAAACTGGTTTAGGAAGTGCCCAAAACCCAGGAATTACAGATTCTATTTGCTCACGGATATAATGTCTCCTAGAATTACCTCTTCAAATAAACGGAGCAGAAAACCGCAATCCCCCTACTGGCATTCCAAGGGGCTAAACTCAAGATCAAGGGAGATTTTTTTTAATGTGCTCTGGGGACGGAAGGAGGGTTTGTATTCATTCAGTTCCTGAAGAATTGCAGAGTTAAAACTGGTGAGTTTTTGGCACAACTCAGGCAGTCAGCTTTGATTCTCTGGACATTGTCATGTATTTTGAGGAAACAAGTTGTGGCACAAGGTGTCAAAGACTTCCCGATGGATTTTAAATTACATGGACTGGGATGAAAAAAGCGATATTCAGGATTTTGTCAGCAACCTCGTGTCATTGACATACATGGGTGGACAAGATGTGGTAGTCCAAGAACAAAATATGTGGTATCGCAATTTTTATTGTCTTTATTTCTTAAGAAGAGAGGTTTTCAATTTCTTACACTTTTACTTTCTAGTTAAAGAATTATTTCAAGCAGTTGTCAAGCGGTGGCCAAAAAAAAAAAATATAAAAAAAATTGAATGGCATACTTCCACTACCCTGAGACTCAAACACCCTACACCAATGCATCAGGATTTCCGTTAAAGGGAATAAACAACATTTGCAAACATCGAAAAATAAAACGACCAAGTTATTACGAAATACCTTACTAGGATGTTGGTATAAAATGACAGTCTAAAGCATCCTGTAAAATAATGGCACCTGGTGTGAAGTCATTTTCAAGAAAATGGTATTTTTGTATACATTTCCAACGGTGGTCGGCCGACCACCGTTGGAAAAACCTAACTACATGTATTTTTCAACTACTGCTCCAACTTAACACTTTTTTTCGGTCCAAATTTTGTTTGCTATTGGTTACATGTTCATGAACGGGTGCAGGCCAGCTAGACTGGTTCCCTTACCTTACAATTTTCCGGCATCTATAAATTGTTCCATTTTATCTTTAGTGGAGTCAAGCAACCAGACTACTTGAACATTTTTGTTTTTCTTGGTTTTTCCAGCATTTTCGAACACAAAACTTCAAACATGTCAGTGCAACAATATTTGATCTATTATACTAACCCCTCAAATAGTTCATTTCTGAAAATTACAGCAAAAGCCAATGATGTACATTCCCTTTAAAAGAGAAATGATACCAATATCGCCCGATTCGGTCTAGTAGTTTTTTTCTCTACAGCCTATTTTGTGAAACAAAGGCGTGAGTCATTTTGTCCCGATGAATTACTAAACCGCGCCCACGAATTTGACTTGAATGGATAGAGGGATGAATGGATAGTGGGATTAATTGTTGTACATGTATGTAATAACACCCACATGAAAGATGTGTGTGCTTCACAGAGTATAGGCTCTGCAGCAAAATCTACTGGACCGAATCGGGAGATCTGGCTATCAATTTCCTCTAAAAAGATTCTCCGTCCACTGAGTCTCAAGGTAGTGGAAATATGCCCTTCCGTTTTTTGGGGCCAACCTGTACATGTATGGAGGAAGTCCAGTATTTTAGGCACGTTCATGGGGCTTATTCTCAACCCTGGTCCCAAGCAAGGTAGGATGGTGCAACTTTTCCTGTGTACATTTGCACATGATGTAGTCACAACAAAAACTGTGTAAGATTTCTTGCTAGCGTGAAATTGGGTCCTAAAAATCTAGTAGTTCAATATGGTTCCAAAAAAAAAAAAAAATTGATAGTGTAAAAGGCCTTTTTACATGTAGATGTTGTGATTTATTTTGATTGCTTATTTGAAGTGACTGTCAAATTGTAGATTTTTATTTCACACAAAGTCAGTACTTGTAACAGTTTCCCTTCGTGGTTTACTTGAAAATTTGTAATGCTGGTAACAAGTTGCTACGTTTTTCCCAGGTTTGCAGCATTGCTGATGTTACTATCATCGTGACCTCGGTCGTGGTCCCTGGCTGCATGGCATATTCAGGTTTCTGGCTTCTGACTAGCGCCCCTTGAACAAAGACATTGACAAAATGGGGAACCACCTACATAGGGCTGGATAGCTCAGTTGGTAGAGCACCGGAACGGCAATCCTGAGGTCGCAGGTTCAAACCCCGCCCCAGTCAATTTGTTTTGCTCAACTTAGTTATAATGTACCTTGTCAGTTTACATTTTGTGGTTTATTTGAAGGTTTTAATTTGGTTAGGTTCTTGTACTTTCTAAGGTCATCGGTCATGCTTGGCGGACTTGGATTTGGAATAAAATTTAATGACATTCACACACCACATGTTGCACATGTACAGTACCTGTATGACCATGTAAAGAACGTTTTCAAGGTTCTTGGTATAAAATGATAAACTGCAGCCATAGTTAAATTAAGTGATGTTTTTGCCTGTACATGTACATCCTTGACTTCTGCAGACTACCAAAATACATACAATGTATACTGTGTGTAGTGAACATCATTCAATAAATTTAGGGACCAAGTGTGACATTTTCATGTCCCTGTTACCTTGGTACTTTGACTTCAAACATTTTTTTGTATTTGTTGGGTACTACGTGTAGTTTTTAATTTATAGTTAAACCACTCTTGGAGGACAACTGCATTAAGGAATGCATCAGAATTATAAAATCACAGACGTCAGATGTAACAGGGGCTGGAAAAAAAGTGGACCCCAAATTTATATAAATGACCCACTTTCTTTATGAGACCTTCAACTTCAACTGTATACAAAATGTGCAACTTCTTGATTGCTTGAACAAGGTGAGAAAAAAACCCAAAAAACCCCCAAAAAGCCACATAGCAGGGCCCACTTTTGAATGAAGTTTTGCCTGTAACACTTTCAAAATCTAGAATATGAAAGCCCAGTCATTAAGCTTTCTTTTAGTACAAGAATCATTCATATCACTCACGTACTTTTCAAGTTACAGAATTTTGAACACAAATACTGTTTTAAAGTTCTGTCCACGGATCACAGAAAAGTAAGTGTTCTTTCAACAAAACGAAAACAGTTGTTATAGGGATGCATGTGAATTGTTTTCGTTTTGCTGAAAGAACACTTGCCATTTTTTTGGTGATCCGTGGACAGAACTTCAAAACGGTGTTTGTGTAATAAAATCTGTAACTTGAAAAGTACATGAGTGATTTGAATGATTCCTGTACCTAAAGAAAGCTCATTGATTGGGCTTTCTCATCCTAGATTATGAAAGTTCTACGGCAAAAGTGCATTCAAAAATTAGTCCTTTCTTTGTTTTTACTCGTCCTGTAGTAATGGCCCTAGATAAATCATAAATCCATTTCTTGCTTTAAATCTAACCTCTGAAGACCAAACTCCAAGCTAAAATCGCAAAGTTCAATTTCTTGTAATTTATCTCGTGTGGAAAGTATATCATTTCTTTTTTATTCATGAGAACATTGGGGAGCCATTTTTAAAAATGACATTGTGGCATTGAAGTCAAATTCATTGGTCCTGTCCTGTATGACAAAGATGAATTCAAATTCACAAATTGAACATTTCTAGGTCATTCATCACATTACCTGAAATATGTTTTCCGCCTTTTTCCGGATGTGTAATTCAAAAAGATTGAAACAATTTTTAGTATCCCTTCAAACATTTTTTCACTTCCATCGAAAAAAAAAAAAAAAATTGTGCAGCACTGCAAGTGATTTACAGTCGAACGGCCCTGGACTCTCTTCTTCGCTGTAGGCCCAGCAACATGTTTGCTTTGACAGGAAGTTAGCAGCGCAGGTGGCGTCGACTTGATTTATGCACATATTAATATCTGATTTATTAGGCACCAACTGCGTGATGCTTGTTAAACTGCTCTGTGGTCCTTGCAGGATAGTGCAAGTTTCTGTGGAGTAAATAAATGACCCCATTTCTTAAGTGTTTGTGTCTTCCCACTTCAAATTTGACAAACTTGGTTTTCAGGAAGGAGAGTTTCCATTTATAAATTGCATTCGGCGACTTGCTGTATGAATTGGAGTGTTTTGTATACAACGTGATGGTCTCCAAGCTTCCTCTGTATTCATAAATTTTCTAAGTTTTTATGACATTTTGACAGGACAAACTTAATTCTCTTGTAAGTGTTCAAACATCAACCTCAGAGTACATTCACGTAGTTGCATTCAGAGTAACAGCTCTGAAGAATGTTATTGGTACCGGTACTGCTGACAATTGTGGTACAATTTTTTTCTAAAGTCAAAAGTATACAGTACGGTACATGTATGACCATCACTTTAAACCCTAACCCTGCTGAATCCAACAGGATCCAACTAAATCATATACCCGATTGAGCCTGTTGGATTGAGCAGCAAACCCCTTGTGTACATTCCTGATGCAAAATGTTAGATTCAGCAGGCAACTGAACTGCATTATAACGCATTGTTGGACTCCGTTGGATTCAGCAGACAACTGAAAGTAGGCACAGTGGATTGAGCAGGAAACTCCGGTTGGACTCTGTCGGATTTAGCAGGGTAGTCCTGAGAAACTACTTGGGGGTTAGGTTTAATGTACAATATTGTCAATTACTGTTTGTGTGCCAAAAGTAAGGAAGCCTCATGAGTCGGAGAAATGATTGCCATTAGGAGGTTTTACTAGCTGAAAAAAAAAAAAAATTAAAAAGCCATTATTAGACTTTGTTCATTTATTTCTTTATCTTTAACTTTAAAGTGTTCAAATGTTCCAATTCTGTTTGATAATCATTCAGTCATGACATTTGGAATGTGGCTTATTGCCTGTGGGAACAAGTAAATGTTCCAATCTGCCCTGAGCTGAAATGAACCGAACTGAAATGTCAGTGCCGTAGCGAATGTTTCAATGTGACAACGCTTTATAAGTTCTTTTAACTGTTCCCAATGGGATGAACAAGAAACAGCCCACGTTCATATGAAGTGCAGGCTGCACTCATAGTTATGCTCCAAGTGTTTTGAGTTTTGAGTGGGTAATAATATTAATGGGTTTTTGTATACAGTAGAGCACAGATAAACTCTAAAACTCCCTTAATATAATTTTACCCCTGCTCATTGGGGGACATAAAACATCTCAAAGACCAACTCAGCTCCATGGGGAATATACAGCAAAATGCTGCCATTTTGGTGCAAAGCAGCTAAAATCAATCACAACAACCATCTCTGCCCTCACAGGTACCCATCTACTCCTGGTCGGAGAGAGGCAATGAGAGACAAAGTGTCTTGCCCAAGAGCACATGCACCATAACCCCAGGCTGGATTCGAACCCACAACCTGCAGAATAATCCGCAGACCCCAAATTCAATGCTCCACACCATCAGGCCATGGTACTCCACTCTAATGAAGCCCTATGTCTTATTGACGTATCCATCTTCTTCTCTTGTCTTGTGTCAGGGATGCGGCCTCTACACTATGCAGCCTGGCAGGGCAAGGTGCAACCGGTCTACCTCCTAGTCAAGTTTGGCTCCGCTCCCAACGATGGTTCTCAAGATGGCGAAACGCCGCTGCATCTTGCTTCCCAGCATGGGAGCCACATGGTGGTAGGTATCTGTGCGACTAGGGCCCAAATTTCACGGAGCTACTAAGCAGCAAAATCTCTATGCTAAGCAGAATTCTGCCGAGAACCAGTCACAAACAGTAGACAACACATGGGGTTTTGGCTGGTAACCTTATTTTGCTCAGCACATTTCTGTGCATAGCAGCTCATGAACTTGGCACCTTGGTCCCAATTTCGTAGTCTATGCATGCGCAAGGGTCTATGTTATGCGAGCAGATCAAGCGATAATTATGCAGAACAAGACTGCGTCTTGACCTTGATATTCCTACCATTCAGTAGGCACTTTTTATATCGGTCTTCGGTCACATACCCATTGTCGCGTCATCTATAGACATTTATAAATAAAACCTAGACATGACATCTAAATTATGCTTTGACGTTGTGATTTGAGCAACTTACACACTTACACGTAACCATGTTTTTCGTGCAAAATTTACCTTCTTGTTTTTTCCACCCCAATATATTTTATGCTTTGATCAATGTATTTTTTGATAATTTTACCTGGGCAAATTGTGATATGCTTCGTGCAGTCAAATTGAATAACAACATTCTGTTTGAACACTTTCGTGCCCGAACAGCCGTGTCCAAATGCCGGGTGCACCATTTATGTGCGTACTAAAGGGCGCCCCCACACATTTAGATTTTTGTTTTCACTCCCCGCCCAATCTCAGGGCCTGAAAAATCTGTAGTCCTGGTAACAAAATAAAACAAAATCAGTTTAACTGATTCTTCGCAGAACCACACACAACTCAAAGAAGAAATACACACACATCCCTTTTTTTTGGCCACTGATATTTCTCTTCCAAATTCAACGAGTTACTGCAATGTCCAAAGAACTGTAGTGTAGGGCTGCCCCAATCCTGCACCCCATAACTCAGTGTCACACCACGTCCCACATTACAAAATCCCCAAAACAGGTGTAAGATGTATATATAAATGACCCAATTTAATTTCAAATCCAAAGTATATAAGTTTGGCATTCAGAAACCTATATTTTGGATTCGGTGACCTTTTATTGACTATTATTAGAGGGCGGGTGAAGCCAAGCGGGTGGATAATTGCCCACCTGTTGAGAAGTCTGGCGACATGACCTCCAAAAAGGTAGTCTGGCGACCTGACCTGCCAAAAATGTCTCTCTGAGAGTTCACCAGAGAGTGTAATGTTGTTGGAGGATTGATACCTGCAGTTTTATTTTCTGCACCCTGTTGCATTGTCGAACACTACAGGGAACAGGTTTAACGACTCTTGTGAGAATATTTGGGTTGGTTTTACCTTTTTTTAATTTTTAGTATATTTGCTGTGCCACAAATTATGGTTGATAGAATTTGGGTCATTAATATATGTACATGTACATGTTTATAATTTGTACATCTAAATACAGAGTGTATATGGAATGTATAATTTGTACACATATTTACACAGATATTGAATACATGTTCATGTAATTAACACCCCGTAGATTTTCCAACGTTTACATACATGTACATGCACACATACTTAAATTTGCATCCTTGTGGAGACATTTCTTTGTTCTCGTGTAGTAAAGTTTTCAAGTTTGAAAGTGTAGTTTCAAAATGCTCTCATTTAAACCAGAATTTATTTCCTTGGCTGAAATTTGGACTTAATATCCCTTTTGTAAAACTCTTCCATTTGCGACAGATCAACATACCTTGGAAATTCCAAGTTTTTGAGTAAAATCCATATATCTATTTCATGATAACCTTGTGGAGACGTATTCATCTATAGAAATTGCCCTGTGGAGACGTATACAATCTTTTGCTCCCTATTGTGTGCATGTCTCCAGAGAGGCACAGTGTACCAGATCACATGTACAAGTGTGTTTGTATCAACAGTATTCTGTATACTTTTCTCTTTCATTGGTGCTGATTTAAAGAAAACCAGGAATTGCATACATACATACCGGTATATGTCAAGAAATGTGATTAGAGAAAATGTCTCAGAGAATTTAGATTGCTTCAGAAATTATACAATGAAAAATATGACTTCTAATTAAGTCCGGCGTACATGTACATGTAAACATATGCACAGTAATTAAACTGAATGGTGCCGTGGTCCAGTGGTAATGGTGTTTGACTAGTGTGTCGTGTACGTGGGTTCAAACCCTGACAGGGGAACATGGTGCTTGTGTTCTTGGGCAAGACACTTTACTTCAATTGCCTCTCTCCACCCAGGGGTATAAATGGGTAACTGTGAAGGTAGAGACCAGATTGCGCTGCTCTTGAGCTGCGGCAGAAAAAAAGTGGTCTCATGGCCTGATGAACAGGGGTAATAATTGTGAAGTGTTTTGAGACCCTTGGTATAAAGCGCTACATGTATAAAAGCCACATTATTATTGTTCATATCAAAATGCATTGTACAAGTGAGAAAAATACAAATAAACAAAAACAAGACACTAAACTCAAACTGAACCCTTTTTTGTTATTGTTAAGTCATATTTTGTTTAATTCAAGCAGGCATTTCATTTTTGTCAAAACAGCAACCTGTTTACGTGCTCTTTTGACATGATGCACAATACAATGTATGTGCATTTTATTATAAACAAATTTTTATTTATTGCTGCCGGCCAAAAACCATGAGAATGTTGGAGATATTCAACAATAATATTTTACAGTCGTCAAGGTACTATTTTAAGAAATTTATATCTTTGTTGTTGCAACCCAGTTTCATACCATTACACAAGCACAATTGAAATCATAATGTAAACACTTTTTGATTTTAAAGAAATTTTTCATTTACTGTCTATAGCCTACATGCATGTACAAAACCATCAGATGTTTTGGGTTGTTTTTCTACCAAACTTAACGTTGCACTGTCCATGCTAATTTTGAGTTTCACCCTGGAAAAAAAAATTACTTTTGATTTTGCATAGCAACACAAAACTTATTCACTTTTGTACATTTAATAAAAAAATTGTTTAGTTATGGCATAATTACTTCACAAATTTCATAGTGTTCGCAACCCTGCCAATTAATCCAGTTTCTAAGTTTGAGGTTTTTTTTTACCTAAAAACGTAAAACGTTCAGGTGTTTTTACCTAAAAAAGTTGATATACATGTAGAATTGGTATTTTAAGAGTTGCCTTTAGGCAAATTCAAACATATAGACCCTGCATTACTCTGGGGACCTCGACGACCCTCAAACCCTTTTTTTCTCAATTTTTAAAAAAAATATTATTTTCTCTTCTCTCAGGTGGACACCCTCCTCCAGTTCAAAGCCAACCCCACCCTCAAGAACAAGAGCGGCAAGACGGCGTTGGACCTGGCGGCTGAGTTTGGCCGACTGAAGGTGGTCCAGCTGCTGATGAACAGCAACCAGTCGACCGCGCTGCTGGACTTCCCGTCCAGGACCCGGGTCAGCATGCACACCCCGCTCCACGTGGCTGCCAAGAACGGACACAGCGACGTCATCAGGTAAAAAACAAACAATGTCCTTCGCTTACTTTTGTAAAAAAAATGCTGTGTTCTCAGTGTTGTCCAAGGGCTTGCGAGATAAAAATTCACAAGCTTGCTCGGGTGGGACTAGAACCCACGACCTCTTGGTTACTGGTGCAGACGTCTTACCACTCGACTGCCGATCCTGCCAGGGTGAGCTGGCCAGTTCAAGTTCATTGTAGCTGCGGGTATTGCAAGCAAACTTTTTGTCAGGTGGATTATTTTTGATGCGTGGTAGTTTTATCTCGCTCATCCCCACTGGCCTACCCGAGCCAGTGTTGGTCCAAAACTGGATTTGGATTGGTTCCCTTAATTAACCCTAACCCTCAATCCTTCAAAATCCTCCAACATCCTCCAAAATCCATCAGGTGGTTTTGGAGGATTTGGGACTGAGGCTGAATGGCCAAAAAGAGTTGGTTGATTTTGGAGGATGCATTGTGTCGAGTTCGTAGGCTGTACCCAGCATTGTTTATGTTCAGCCATGCATAATTGAGCCCTGTATTATGTTCGATATCATCCACACTGCTTCTGAATGTCATCGGCACTGCCTCAACCCCTCAACAGTGATTGTTGGAAGCTTTTGAAGGATTGAGGCAATGGTCACCCCTCTACTGAACTAATTCAAGAAATAACGGATGTTTTCGGAGGATTGAGGCTGAATCCAAGTTTTACATGGTGGCAATTAGAGGATTTTGTAGGATTGAGGATGGTTCCTAAGGGCCTATGTGGTTAAGAAATTTAAGCACAGTCGAGCTGCGGAGGTTGTGGTGGGTACGATCAACAAGCTGATTGAAATCCGGTCTTGGGAACGTCGGCACAGGGTTTCCAGCCATACTGGAAAAGGGAAAACCTTGGGGAAAACCTTGAAAATAAGGGAAAACCTTGAAAATGAGTGTCCATTGTTCCAGTCAGGAAAAACTCAGGGAATTTGGGAAAAACACCAACAGAATTTGACAGTGACCTAGAAGGGCAAGGTTTTCGCCAGTTCGGCATGCACATCTCTGTTGCATATGGTGAAGAAAGGATGGCTATAAGGGGTGAAGGGAGGCCCTCGCTTATCAACAAGTTGCCTGTGTGTTATCAGTATCTTAGTTATATCAGCCGTGCGAAGCACGCTGGTATACTGTGATCGTCCGGTTTCTTTCTTTCTTTCTTTCTTTCTTTCTTCGGGCAAACGGTCACGTGACCAATATAAAAATGGCCATAACTCCTAAACTATTCAGCTGATTTCAAACAAACTTGGCCAAATTAAACCTTGTCACATGCCCTACCTAGCCATGTTCGTAAAATCCGGCCACTGGTCATTAAAGGGGCACTAGAGGTCATTTAATGAATATTTACAAAATGCTTCTTCTCCCACAGTCTTGACCCAATTGATGTAAAACTTGGTCAGTTGTATCTTTAGACCAAGCCTCACAAAAGTTGTTCAGACAAACCGATAAAACAGCAATTTAGGCTGATATCCGTGCTTCGGGAAGCACATTAGCTCTAGTTGCTTTGCTGCAACCACCTCTGGACAAATATTTCTCATGGAATTTTGGAAATTTCTCAGGGAAATATCAGGGAAAAGTTAGGAGGGGGGTTCCTTTACATGATGATTTACTGTTGTGCTCCGCACATGCATGCACTCGGACACCTAGTGAGTGCAGTTATCTCTGATCAATTCAACATGCACGTGTTCTGCCCACATACCAGCTGCTTTGTCATCGAAATCGCTCGATTTAAAGAAAGTGGGAGGAATAGCTAAATTTGGTCTGACATTTGCGCGTGATGTCGATTCGAGCGGATGTGAGAGTTGGTTAATGGATGTCGGAAGCATGATGCAATTTTGTCAATAAGTGGGATGTTAGACATTGATTCTTGCTAGCCAGTGAGCATAAAACTAATGTAGAATTGGTAAAAACCTAACACTGGCGTGACTGGAAGTTGCGAGTAACATGACAGGTCAGTGAACACGTCTTTGGAGTTTGGTGTATACATTGTGCCATATGTTAACTGACTGGTTACGGTGGCTTTTTAGTGTTTATGCAGTGTGAATATTACACACCTCTCCAGACAATAACAATTGGCTGTGCTACACCACCTCTTGACTTTCCAGCAACCTCGTTAAAGTGAAATTATTTCTCGTGGAATTTTGGAAATTTCTCAGGGAAAAATCGGGAAATTTCTTTTCAAAAATTGCTTGGAACCCTTGTTATTTTGTTAACTCAAGTAACGATAAATTGCAGGGTAATTAATATGTATTTCTACGACCATATGTTCAATGTAAATTGTATGCAGCATTTGCTTTTCGCGTATCTTTTTGCACATGTACATGTACACACATGGACTGTACCGGTATGAACATAACAAAAATGTGTACGTATATGAACCTGCTTTATTCGCGTGTTTCATGTAATTTGTTGACACGTTTATAGCAGGAGGAGTTACTCATTAACTCACTTGTTCCAAAGTCTTCATTTTCAGCGTGATGAAATAATTTATCAAACGCATGGGTTTGTCAAATATTGGGATGGCTTCCATAAGTACTTTTTTGGCATGGCATCTGCGTGCCACAAATTCTTCTTAACAATGCAGTTGTCAATCAAGGTTTTTTGTATCAGTCGCTTACGTACGTTGATTAAAAACTGTTTTTGGACTTGTTTTGTTCCAAGTTCTGTAGTTTGTATGATTGATGCTTATCATCCAAACGTATAAAGGGCCATTCCATGGTAACTCGCGTTACGTTCATTTATAGAGGGGGTCTTCTGTCAACTCTGTGCTGGTATTTTATAAAGTCAAAGTATTGAGGGTGGATTTTTTTGACGGAGGATTCCTTGAAGTTAAGCGACCAAACTACAAAAAAAGGTGAATAAATTAAATTTCTTTTGGTTTGGCAATAGCTTTTTTTATTGTTTTTAAGTTTGTCTGCCCGTCTTTGATTTGCAAGTTAAAACACATTCGAAACTAATAATCAAACCAAACACTTTTTTGGCACAGACTATGAACCTTCCTAAATGAATGTACAGAGGAATGTATTTAGGGCTGCTTTAGATTTCTCTAAGAAAGACGGAGAATGGAAATATTTTGCTGTGAACTGCCATTATTTGACAACCCCGTGATCAATGCCAGTGATGTAGTGCCTTGATGCTGGGCCTTGGCCTTAAGGCTGCCTTAAGGCTGGATTTTAGGGCCTTGGCCTTGGCCTCGAGGCTTGAGGGCAAAAGCCTTGGCCTTGGCCTTGGCCTTGAGGGTTCAGGGCCTTGCAATTTTGAGTCAAGGCTCTTCAAGGCCCATACATTTTTGCATTTTCCAGATAAATCTGTTCGAAATGATGCTGTTACCATTTTAATCGTATTACCATGGAGGAGGGAAGCACCCTATAGATTTGTGTGTTGGGCACACTTCCACTTTTATAGCATCACATTTTGTTACCATTGTAATAGATTTGCTGCAAAAATATTCCGTACACTTGTGGGGCTAATGAGATGATCACTTTAATTGCATATAACTATGGAATAGATCTGATTGGTATATGTCTCCCTGATAGGCTTAAGTGCCAAAGATTTGCATGTATCTGTTTTAGATAATGCTGATATTTCTGACCATGTTGGGCCAGCAAATAAAAATGTCCTAAATCAGTTTCTTGGATCCCCCCTTTGTTACACTTGGGAGAATTGTGCGTCAATATAGAAGTAAATCATTATTTTGTTTAGTTAAACCATATTGAAGACCTGAACTTATACTTTAATAGATACAGTGCAGTCATAAAACGGTGAAGGCCTATGAGAGCATGTTGATTGCAATTAAAGAAATGTTGTTCTTCGTAACGAGCAATTCGTGATGATAAGGGCGGATCCAGGGGGCCAAAAGGGGCCATGCCCCCCCCCCCAAAAAAAACCCCGAAACCATTTTTTATGTGACGTCGTAATAAAGGCAGGCAATGAGTACACCACCATCTTTTCCTCAAAAAACATCGGTTAAAATGGTCAGAAATTGCCTCAAATCGCACCACAGAGCATCTCGAATCCAAAAATTTTTCGGGGCCCTTAAGCGGGCCCCGAAGCCCAAGCCCCAATTTTTCGACTCACTTTTTGGGGGGACCAAAATTTCTTTGCCCCCCCCCCCCAAAAGAAAATTGTGTTATGGATCCGCCCTTGCGTGATGATGTGTCACTCATGCGACTATAATTAGTTCTATATCAGTGGTCATTTCATAAAACAGGGCCTTGGCCTTGGCCTTGGCCTTGAGGGTTAAGCCTTGGCCTTGGCCTCGAGGCTTGAGGGTCAAAGCCTTGGCCTTGGCCTTGAGGGTCAAAGCCTTAGCCTTGGCCTTGGCCTTAAGGGTCAAAGCCTTTGCTCCAACACTGATCAATGCTACCAGAGAATTGTAAATACAAAACAAAAGCTTACCCCAATGCATTGAGCAACATGTGTATATTGTCAAAATAAAAAAAAAGAAACAAAATATTGTTATGGCTACACAAGTACATCTTTGCAATAAAACTATCTTCCTTATCAATCATACAGTAGCCTAGATCTTTCAGTGGTTGATACTTTTTGCAGATAATCTAAAATTTGATAAACTTCTGAATAAAAATATATGACTAAGAAACCATAGAAATTTGTAAAAAAAAGAGTTTTTTGTAAGAATATAGAGCATGTTCAGTTAGTTTCCAACTTGACAGAATGAACATCAGAGTTAAAGTTGTGATCCCGTGCTGTTTTTTTAGTTTTATCCTGAAAAATAAAGGAGTTTTTTCCGGTTGGAATAAAACAGACAAGTTTGAAAGTTTACTAATAGAAAGGAAAAAAAACGGAATTTGCGTTGAAGGGCATGGGGAACCCAACTTTAACTTGAGCAGGAAAAAATCCGTTATTTAGAATGCTGCAGAGTACACACAAAGTCTTGTGACTGTATACGAAATAGGATTTTTTTTTCCAGGTCACTCAACTGTCTCCTGGATAATCTGCGATTTTCTGACATATTTATTCAGGTTCAACTGAGCTGACAGCCCTAGTTGACCTTTGACCCTGAGCTGGCTCCTGGCTCACCTCTAGAAGTCTACTGTGCAGGATAAATATTGTGGCAGTGTCAATGGGGTGGGCCTTACAACCCCCCCCCCCCCCCCCCCCTCTTTCCCAACACTCAACCTGATCAAGGCATATAGGATCATTAGCATTTACCCCAAAACGTAACTTTCCGAATTATTATCAAAACCTAACTTGGATTAAAGATCGTACTGGGTACTAAACACCCCGTGAAATTATGCCGTCTGACTTGCTGTCATTTAGAAGAAATCAAGAATGTAGGTGATTCTCAACGATCAGGCAATTGACTGATTTTTGGAAGTAAAGAGTGCTTTGACGAAATCGTGTGTTTCGTGATCAAAAGTGTACTTTCATTAGACTCTTATAGGAACGGGGCCCCGTAACTATACAATTGGACAGACCTCACAGCAAAACCTATAAAAACCTATATTTTTTACTTTTTAATGTAACCTTTATAACCTACATGTAGATACATACATGTATAAACCTATCTTTTCATTCTGCCATACATTTTTGTAAAAAAATAAGAAACTTTGAAAAATCAATTTGACCCACAGTTCAGTTATGATAATGCCAAAATAACCACATTGTCAATATACAGATTTTTTTGCAAGTGTTTTCGGAATTGGGCGGTTTGCATGAAATTGGTTTTAGGCAGCTTTATCTAGTGTGGAAAACTTGAACAGTTTTGCACCCTAAAAACCTACAAATGCCTATATTTTGGCACTTGGAAAACCTTTAAAAACCTAAATTTGGATTTTCAAAACCTATAACAACCTAATTAATGAAGAGGGCCGCTAGGCCTGGAACTGCCTAGCATGTAGTCCTTTCCCTTTAATATCAGGGGGTGTCTGTCATGTTTCATTTCTTGGTGTAAGTTACCTGGCTAGGAATACAATGTACGTCCCATTAAATTCTTGACACCGCCTCCCTGTCAGGCCATGTAATATGAAGCGGCAACGACATGAATTATAGGATCCACTAGGGAGTTAATTTCAAACTGATGAACAAGTTGGTTGCGTTGGACATTGACCAGACATTATTAAATGTATATTATCGGATCAGTTTCAGATATGAAGCTTATAACTTTAATATCAGCAATACTACATTACAATAATTGCCGCCATACATGGGCCTTCATTGTACATGTAATTCCTTAATAGTTGAAGATTATGCAAAAGTTTATGTTCCGTATGAATAACAGTCACACTTTGAAGATAACCAGGCATCAATTATTTAAAGGGAATATACATCATTTGCTTTTGCTGTAATTTTCAGAAATGGATGGAATTGGGGGGTTGGAAATATATAGCAAATATAGTTACACTGACTTTTTTGAGGTTTTGGGTTCGAAAATGCTATAAAAACCAAGAAAAACAATCATTTTCCTGTAGTCTGGTTCCCTGACTCCATTTAAGAAGAAACAGAGCAGTTTACATACATTGGGGAATTGTAAGGTCAGGGAACCAGTCTAGCTGGCTTGTACCCGTTCATAGGTGTGTAATCGATTGCAAACAGGTGCGATGGTCAACTGGGGCCAGTATTTGAAAAAAAAGCCAGTTTTTTCCAACGCTGGTCGGCCGATCAGCGTTGGAAATTGATACAAAAATACCACTTTTCTTGAAAATGACAGTATACCAGGTGCCATGATTTTACAGGATGCTTTACACTGTCATTCACTAACAGTCCAGCAAGGTATTTCAAAATGATTTGGTAGTTTTATTTTTTGATGTTTGCAAATGTTGTATTTTCCCTTTAAGGCATATAGGATCATTTGTATTTATCTGAAAGTGTAACCTACCGAATTATTATCAGAAAGCTTACCGGTACTTGGATTAAAGATCGTACTGGTACTAAACACCCCTGTGAAATTGTTGCATCGGGCTTGCTGTCATTTAGAAGAAATCAACAAATATATTCCAAAGATCAGTCCATTGACTCATTTTTGGGAATAGTGCTGTGGACAAAATGGTTGGATGATCAAAAGGTTGTGCATGGTTTTGCACTATTTTTTTGAGAAGTGTAATATCCACTGAGCTGAAACTTCAACAGGTTAGGTTTTGAACATTTTTCTTTGGATTCTGAGTGGCGTTATTATTGGAAACGAACCAAATGCATGAAACGCTAATGACCCTATATGCCTTTAAGAAATCAATGGGTATAGATATTCACATGTAATCCAGGGTTTTGTGGTTTCATTTCCCTTTTCAGCTTTGGACATTGCCCTTTCTTTTCTTTTTTCAGGTCAAATACATGTACACCTGTTTTTGAGTGGCTTTCAGGTGTTTTGGCAAATCAAAGGTGATATTCTAAGAAAAATCATGGAAAAATCACGGAACCCTCTACAACCCGTACGTGATGATGCGTAATTTTGGCTATGGTAGTTGGTACTTGTAGTCTTCTACATGTAGTTTGCATGCCAGTTCACTATTATTTCCCCTTTATGCACGTGTACTTGTTGCTTCTTCAGTGCACCATTTCAATGCTTGTGTAGTTTTGTGTCCAACTAGAGCGGTAAGGTAGTGACGTGCCTTGCCTCAGTGTGATGACTGGCCAGTGAAACGTAAACAGGCTCCTAATTTGCCAAAACGGCAAAGGAATTGGTCACGGAATTGACGGGAAGCCCTAATTTTGTCCTTGAAAAAAATGGAAAAGTCATGGATTTTCATTTTAAGATTTCTGTGCGAACCCTGATGCAATGTTTTAAATGTGAAAACTTAATTGCTATCGTCAATAATGCCAGCAAGAAACATGTGTTACTGTTTTTAAGGGTGGCTGAATAAAGGCCAACTGTCAAAAAACAACTGTTTTTTCCCCAAAGTTTTGTCTTGGTGGAAAGGTTAAAACATGACAATGCTGTGAAGCCTATGTGTACATCACATTGACGTCAGTTTGCAAATGTCATCTACAAGGCTGCATCTCGGTGCTTTTTTTTTTTATCAGTTCAATCCTCCAAGTTTTCCTCACAAGATTCTGTGATCTAGGTTATCAGTCTCAGCTTTAACATCCACGTTCTTGGCTGAGACTGATCTTCACTAGGCCAAATTGATTTATTTGGCGATAAAATCGCGAGCCCTGCTTTTCACGGACACATTTCAGGGGGAAATTTCATGGTCAAACACTGGGAAAATATAATCAGACTCAGTCCAGCGTAAACAAAAAAGGTGAGAAAAGCATCACCATGTGAAAAGGTGCGACTAACCACACGTAGTGGACCTCCGGGTTCCACCCATCACGACAAGTTCAAAGATTTCTCGGGCGTGTTCAGCAGTTTTCCTTTCAAACACCGTGTTATCCCACCGTCACCTTTAATCGACTCGGAATCGCAATCCCGAAAAAAAGTACAATGTTTGCAATAAATCAAGCGATCAGCAAAGCCCCGGCATAAACCAAAAATTCCCCACAAGTGCGAGAGACCGCGACAGAGAAAAAAAAAAACTCTGACCATAATTCACATGTCCCGCCGAGCATCGGGGTTAATTGTCAGGCCCGAAATCACCTTGGTGAACTTGCAATTCAGTTCTAGTTATTCATCAATTTTACAGTTGACCAAGGGGATATTTTGATTACAGATTTACTGCCCGCTGACCCCAACAATTGGTCCTGGCTTTAACCAATAAAACATTCTCTCCTTTTTTTTTGGTCGTTTCTTTTTAGGGATGGAATTTTGAATTTATAAGGGTTGAGGCAGAGTCTTTGAAAAAAAAAATACACACCGGTCGCTAGTCTTGTGGGAACCGAGGTAAAATTGCGAGCTTTATTTTTAGAGTAGAAGTTATTTCAACCAATTGCTTTTAGGTGTTCCCCAGGGCATGAGGACATTCTTCGGAGCTTTTTTATTCCTCGTGTGAACTTTATTTGGAGGAAATTCGCAATCTGGGGCAGGTCTGTAGGAAACACTGGGCTGTTTGGGATCAATCATGTAAAAGAACATTCTTGCTTTGGATATGAAAGGCACATTTGTTCGACTTTTTTTTAGTAGGTCAAATTCTGCTTTTATTTTCACAGTATTATGCACATAGGCCTGATATTAAAAATGTACATACGTAAGAAAATCATGCAACTAGACTACATGTACCTTCACTTCAAGTTGTGAGTAGGACGCGAAGTGTACTTTCTGATTTTGAATAAAAGTCTTTGTGTTGAAGCTAGGGTTTAACATTTCACAGCTCTTTTATTAAGCTTGCCCTAAACTCCCTCTGATGAATCAACAAGGGTGTTCGGTGCATCAACACTGATATTCTGTGGATCAACACAGATATTCTGTGGATCAACAGATATTCTGTGGATCAACATGGATATTCTGTTAATCAACATGGATATTCGGTTGAACATGAATATTCTGTTAATCAACATGGATATTCTGTTAACAGATATTCTGTAGATCAACATAGATATTCTGTTAATCAACATGGATAGTCTGGGGATCAACATGGATATTCTGTCAAAAAAAAAATCAACACAGATATTGAACTGTGGATCAACAGATATTCTGTGGATCAATATGGACATGGACATTATGTGGATCAGCATGAATATTCTGTTAATCAACATGGATATTCTGTTAAAAAATCAACACCGGTATTCTGTGGATCAACAGATATGCTCTGGATCAACATGGATATTCTGTGGATCAACATGGATATTCTGTGGATCACAATGGATATTCTGTTAAAAATCAACATGGATATTCTGTTGATCAACATAGTCTCTGAAACAACACGGATATTTTGTAGATCACCAAGAATATTCTTTTTGATCAACATGGATATTCTTTTGATCAACACATAATCTTATGCAAACTATGTTTTCTTGATCAACATGAATATTCTTCGAATTTACAAGGATATATTCTGTTGATCAACAGGGATATATATTTTTTTTGCATACAGCTTCAATCCTCCAAATCCTCCAAAACTGCCAGGTTGATGTTGGAGGATAGAGGAGGGTTATTAATTAATGACACACACACGTGTGCCTCGAATGTTGTTAGTTTATATTCCGAGCATGCGTGCCGATTGCAAAAAGGAGCCCATCTCCAAACTAAACTAATGTAAGAGGTTGGGCTTTTCGCTGCAACTCCACAAATAAACAGCTCGATAGTGTGCTTCAGTAAACGGCTTCTTTGGCCTAGCTGCAGGCGTCGTTCCACACATGTCTACACATTGCCCTGCGTTGTTTGACAACAGCCCGTGACCCATACTTGAACACTTCCACCACTTCATGTAGTCAGTAACTGGCACAACATGACATGGAACATGCTATGTGTTGTCAGGACGTCTGCTGCCCTCTGTTGTTTGAAACGGGATAATCACATGCAATCCATATGTTTATGATTAATAAATAACAAAATGAAAATAAAGACAGATACCGGTCTTTTTCTTTTTGGGAAGATGTACACGTGCAGAGTGTGCCAAATAAGGTGCAATACTTAGAAAACATAATTAAAACTGTTTAATGTTTTATCTTCAATGAAATTATATATTACATTAAAGCCTGACTACGGTATTTCTCAATCCACTCCTTTTTACCCCATTCCATTTGGGTCGCTAGATCCAGAAATACAATCGATTAAGTGATAGGCTGTAAATTGTACTTGGGCCACTCTCACCTGTGATGTCACCAACTTCAATGCCCATTCAATGCCTATTCAATGCTTAACCCAGATTCAGCACGGGAGGTGAGAGTGGCCCAAGTAAAATTTACACCCTTTCACTTAATCGGTTGTATTTCTGGATCTATGGACCCAAATGGAATGGGATACAAAAAAATAATCAGGCTTTAATGTAATATATAATTAAAAAACTTACTGTTTATAAGAAAAAAAACCATTAAACAGTTTTAATTATTTGTTTTCTAAATGTTGCTCTTTTTTGCCACACTCTGTATTTTATGTATGTACTGCATAATGTTGTCACTAAATTTACCCACTGTGTTATGATAATCTACACAGTACGATTTCTTTTCCATCTAATAACAGTTGTAAAAAGAACTCCGCAAAATTGTTGGAGCGCTAAATTAGATTTTTTCAAATAAGAGTCAGTGTTGACAGACATATTTGATATACACGTGTAGAAACTTGTGTGATTTATAAAAAAAGAATCTGAAGTTGCGTCTCGGAAAATCTCCCCCAAGCCATTTGTAATGAATGATGAAAAGTGACGTGTTGATGTTTTGTTGATGCAAACTTTGTGTGCACTTTAAAGGCATATTGTCGGGTCATTTACATTTATCACATAAAGCATTACTCGGATTAAAGATCGTACTGGTGAAATGATTCTGTCTACTGGGGTTATTGCAATTTAGAATAAGTCAAGAAATGTAGGTGATCTCCAGCGATCAGTCAATTGACTGATCTTTGGAAATAAAGAGTGCTTTGCACCAAATCGTGGTTTTTGATCAAAAGGTTGTGCATGGTTTCTCGCTGTTTTCTCATAAAGTGTACTGTAATATCCACTGAGCTGAAACTTCAGTAGATTAGGTTTATAGGCCTATCATTCTTCTTTGAAATTTAAGCGCTGTTATTATTGGAACTGAACAAAATACATGAAAAGCAAATGATCCTATATATTCTCATAAACTCTACTGTAAGGTACGCCTTCTGTGTAAACGCATGCAAGTAGCCTAGTTTCCGTGAACTGGTCCACAGTAATAATATCCACCTCCCATAGGGGCAATGCATCAAAATTGTCTCATAATGCAAAAGACAAAAACAAATATGAGCAAGATGTCAGTTTGATACATCTTCTTGTAATTGACTTAGAAGCTCAGGGAATCAAAGTCATTCTTAAAAGCCAGGTGTTGAAGGGCCTTGAAGGATGGAGATCGCGTAGACATCTCAAATTTTTTGGCCAGGGATCCCGAGGTGTTGGGGGAAAATTTCCGCAATGCTGAAAATCCTAAATGCGTATTGACACATGACTGAAGTATATTTTACAAAATAACATTTAAGGGCAAGTAAAACAATAAATAAGTTTCGCGTCATCCTCCCGGCCCACTTCATTTTCCCAATACATTTGCAATAAATTTTGTCTTTTTATTTGTTTACAGCAAAAATGTAGCTGTGTGTGAAAGTTCAAAATCTGGTAGGGTGACTGCTCCTTGCAAATTCATCCTTGCAAGAATACATGTAACACAAAAATGGTCATTTTTTGAAGGATGATTGTGTGAACGTTTTTTATTCCAATTACAGTGTAATATGTTTTAGTTTAAAATGCCTTGAAGAGTTACAGACGGCTACAGTTTGTTACATCAACTTCATTTCCTTCTACAAATGTTGTTTCTGCATATTTCATGACTGAATTTAATTCTCTGAATTAACAAGAAAAGCCAGAACATTATGGTTTCCCTAATGTCATTTCTCAGAGGAGAAGGTTTCCTCATAATAATTCCAACAGTTCTCAGTAACCATCAAGTTTGCTATAGTGTAGGCCCACACATACAGGTACTTGTACAAAACAGCTTTGAATCAATTCAACAGATCGTGTATGTGTTTTGTATAGATTTGTGTGGCTAGTATAATTGTTGTCTTCCCTGTTTGACCTACAATGTACATATTCCAGGAAACGGAACACACCCGGTATACACCATACCATATGGTAAAGAAGAACCATTATCACGGCTGAAAGGTTAAAAAACTTTCCATGCCACTTAGGATAAATGTGATGGGTGCATGCCAGTTATGAACTTACAAGGTTGGGGACCACACGCCTGTTGAGCAATAGTTATTATAGAGACCGAAGACGCTATGGGGACAGCAGATTCAAAAGTCCCCTTAACTTTTTCCCCCTAACAATCAGAAAACTTCCCCATAGCGCGGTGTCAGCTAGGGGACTTGAACTTTTCAAAGCACACCAACGTCTGTGATAATCAGAAATCGATCCATGCACAACGCACTCGTTACAAATTTCAATTCTATTTTAATGGAATACAAGTATGAAATGAGATCAGGGTCCGGGGTTTAGCGTTTCAGGAACTCATGGCTAATCTTCTGCTAACAAGGGAGTGGTAATGTCAGATAAAATGATGTGGAGACAAGCCACACAACGGGATTTGAAGTCATCAAGTTACGGTGAGGAGATTCGATCGAAAAATCCGGGATTGTACTTTTCAACATATCATAGTTGACATGGATTGGGTTTCCTATACAGGCTTGAATGACTGTCACTAGAATAAGGAAATGTTTCAAAAGAATTTTAACTTTTCAGATTTGAAAAAAAAAAAGAACTTGAAAGGAGTCATACAAGTCATGTTAAAGGGAATGTACAACATTTGCTTTTGCTGCAAGTTTCAGAAATAAATGGATTTGGAGGATTAGTATGTTATAGCACATATTGTTAAACTGACTTGTTTCAAGTTTTGGGTTTGGAGATGCTGGAAGAACCAAGAAAACAAATAATAATCTTGTAATCTGGTTCCCTGACCCCACTTGAGACGAACAGAGCAATTGATAGACTTTGGGGAAAGAAAGCTTAAGAATTGGGCTTTTATAAGTGTTCTTTCAGCAAAACGAAAACAATTCACATACGGATGTGTGTGAATTGTTTTCGTTTTTGCTGAAAGAACGCACACCGTTTTTGTGATCCATGGACAGAACTTTAAAACGGTGGTTGTGTTTAACATTCAGTAACTTGAAAAGTACAGGAGTGATTTAAATGATTCTTGTACTAAAAGAAAGCTTATGAAATGGGCTTTCATACCCTAGATTTTGAAAGAGCTACATGCAGAACTTTAATAAAACAATAGTCCCGACATTTGGGTTTTGCTTTTTTTGACTCACCCTGTACATGTACTAAACATGTATGTATTTTCTTCTAATTTACAAGGCAACATGATAATATGTAGGTAATCCCAGTTGAAAAACCCACATCATACATGTATATACATGTAACAAGTACATGTATGCCCTTGTCAAATCTCATTTTGAATAGTTTGTGATATGAATTGGGACTGGAGGACTTGTGATGGACTTGCAGGGACTTGTGATGGACTCGACTACATCCCTCAATCCCAGCAGGAACTTTCTCGAGACCAGAAATTTAAAACTTGGACTCATGTTTCTTTTCCTTTTATTTCATTTCAACTATCATGAATATGAACTGGCTCAGCTGTGAGAAGTACCTACCCACTGTGTGTCTGTGTACCTAAAATGTACAGTATGTCCAGAAATCCTGTCGGAATGGAACTCTTCAATAAATTTCTCGGGTTACTGATCCCGTGGTGAAACAAAGTGCGGAACTGAGAACCTGTTTCAACAACTTCCTCTCTTTAATATCAGTTTCTGTACCCTGGTGCACTGCAGTACAATAATCTCCCGGGTTACCTAAACACTTTTGACACTGGATTGGCTTAAACTGGGTAGAACAATTACTCAAACTACTTCCCTTTGGTATTGTTTCCCAAAGTGCGCTAAAGGGTGAAGTTCGTGCAAAAAAACAAGGGAAGGAATTTGAATTAACATTGACAAGCTGATGAGGATTTTTTTTCAAAGGCATATGGGATCATTTGCTTTGGATGCATTTTGTTCGTCTCAATTCACCGCTCAAAATCCAAAGAAGAAATGTTCAAAACCCAACTTGTTGTAGTTTCAGCTCAGTGGATAACTCTTCGAGAAAACAGTGAAAAACCACGCACAACCTGTTGAGCATGCAACACGATTACATCAATAGCACTCTTTATTGCCAAAAAAAGTCAGTCAATTGGCTGATCGTTGGAAATCACCTACATTTCTTGATTTCTCCAAATTGACAGCAAGCCAGATGGAATAATTTCACAGGGTGTTTAGTACCAGTACAATCTTTAATCCAAGCTTTTTGACAATAATTTTGTAGGTTACTTTTGGGATAAGTGCAAGTGATCATATATGCCTTTAATTTAACAAGTTCATTTTGGGATAAGTGCAAATGATCCTATATGCCTTTAATTTAACAAGTTCGTTGGGGCCAAAAATAATAAAGTGGGAGCCACATGACAACAAAACAAATAGTATTTAAAACAAGTTTTGCATAGACAAATTTTGGCTTGCAAAAACAGGTTAATGGCTGAAATGTAAGACGTTGAAAACAGCTGGGCCAAACTTTACCCTGTGTGACATTTCTTATTATTAATCCTCCAAAAATATTCAGTGCCTTCATTTTGTTTACGCAACTTTGTATACAAAGTATGAAAACTGCTTGTCATCTACCGTACATGTTTGTTTGTTTTTTCTCGGTTACTGGGTTAAAATTATGAGTGTCCAGCCGTCCATGTTTATTTTTTCTAGGGTTTGGTATTAGGTAAGGGGTGGTGTGTTGTTTATTTTTTTATACAATATGCAAAGCCTCCTCGTGAAATTTGTGGTCAAAAAGAGGTTTTTAGTAGTCTACGAACCCCTGAAAAGTAGACTGAGAAATAGACCAAAACTGGACTTCTAATTTTAATAAAATTCTTAAAACTGTTTTGTGTTCAGTACAGATGCTAGAAAAACCAAAAAAAAAAAAAATAGAAAACATGTTTCTTGTAGTCTGGTTCCATGATTTTATACTTTGGAAAGAATGGAGAAATTTTGTATAAAATTGTAGTCTTCCTAATGACCTTATGACTTGTTTTCTCATTCCCTGAAGTTTTCTGAATTCTTCAGATTTCGCTGTAAATATTGTTTTCTCTGTGTCAGATACATATTGCTTCAGTAACCGAATGTTAAATTTCAACTTCATGCATTTTTTTCCTAGATTGATCAGATTAATTTTATGCAATCTTCTTTACCAACCAGCTTGTCTTTCTTTTTTAATCCGTCAGAGTTCTGCTGGAATATGGTATTGACATAAACAGAGAGACGCCCAATGGTACAGCACTACACGAGGCAGCGTTAGCTGGAAAATCAGAAGTTGTCAAACTACTTATAGCTGTGAGTGTAATGTAATGAACATAAGCAGAAATATGAAATTGCCAAGACGCCCTTTACGGCTTGTCGGCATGGCGTGTGTGTTAACCAGTTCATGACGTGTATACACGCAAAGGTTTTGCGGTATTCGGAATGGATGACGGATAAACACGCGAGCGAGCGAGGCCGGAAATATCAGGGTGTACTACCCGCAGATGACAGCCTGAACCCGTCTGGCATTGCGGTTCGTGAAAAACAATCCCGCGCCTGGGTCCGGTCAGTGTCAAAATAATCCCGGCGCAAACTGGTTAAGGACGCCCACTTTAGTGAATCGCTGCACAGTCCAGTAATCCGTGCGCGCTGGAACATCGCACCACAACGGATGTCTTGCAACCCAGACTACCTTAGATAATGAAGTCGCATGTACATCCCTACCCTTTTGAAGAACGTACAATGTATATAGCCAGGCTGTGAGATGCGAAACTGTTAGTTTGACAAATCCTCTTCCTTAAGGAAACAACTCCCAGACCGAATCGCAAACAAAAACAAACAGACAGAGTCATTTGTCAAGGACCCTTTCAAACTCACCTGTAACTATTCATCTTTGTAACTCGACATGTGAGACAACGTTGCAGAGGGAGCACACTTTTTTTGTGTTGCTTCAAGTGTGTGTGGACACACTCTAGCACGTTTGTTTATGGTGTAAATCGAGGATTTTCTGTTGATCCTCTTCCCTTTTCCTTTGTTTGTACTCTAACTTTTTTGCAACTCATTGGTTTTGTACATGTCTTCTAATCGAGGTCGTCCTCGATTTGGTTCCTGTTCTGGATTCACCGATGATGTTGCACGTGTGTGTCCTCGATTTACACCATAAAAAAACGCACCCAAGTGTGGATTTGCCTGCAATCGGGGACCCCCTGTTGTCCCTCTTTCGTTTGTACTCTAAAAGACCTCGCATATGTTTTGTACACATCGCCGAATTGGGGACCTTCAGGGATTGGGGACCCTATTGTCCTCTATTGTTCAACGTCCCTATTGAATGCAGAAACAAACTCAGACACACTTGGTGGATTGAGTAATTTGGACGTCTGCAACCCTCTCAAAGAAAAAAAGGATTTTGTTTTGGGCACAAACGGATCAGCTTTGCGAGCAGGCTGGCTCCCGGTCCACACATGTACATTACCGATACTGATTGTGGGGCGGGAGCCAGCATGCCCAGGGGCGGATCATGGAATGTTTGCAGGGGGGGTCAGGCCCGTCAGATATTTTGTAATCAGCAAATCAGTGCTGAAATGTAGACATGTTTATTATTTTTTTCCTGGTACCATTCTGCCAATGGGGGCGCTGTTCAAATCCAACAATCATGCACACTTATGCACAATAGTGTACAAATAATGACCCCCTTACCACCACTGGTTACTACTCTGTGTTCGAGTGTTGTGGACAGTGGACAAATAGGTAATTGTTATTATAATAAATGTCTGAATTTTTTTTAAAATTTTCAGAGCAGGTTTTTTAAAAAAAAATTTAACACCCCCTCCCCTTCCCCACACCTGGATCCGCGCCTGCTACCGTGCAAAGAACGAAATTGTTGTCTGGCAGCCAATAATTCAACATTGGCTGATTTTATTTGTTCGATTTCCAATTAAAAGTGAATAATTTTTGTGTTGGTAGAAAAAGAGCAATTCAGAAAATGAATTTTTTTTGGGGGGGGGGGGGAGATGAAATGTGAAAATAACACAGGGAACACAACCTTAAACCAAGTAATGTTTTTCAATAATGATTTGGCAGTTCATTCTTCTCATGGTTTCAGGTGATCCTAGGATTAACCAGTAAATGTGTTTTATCATTCAAGCCATGTTCATCACCTCTCTCTTTTCTGCCCATAGAGTGGCATCGACGTCTACAAGAAGAACTCTCACGGCCAGACAGCACTTGACATTGTAAATAAATTCACTCCCACCCGAGCCGCTCAGGATATCAAGCAGCTGCTACGAGGTGAGTTTTGCATCTGTCTGGTGGCTCGTTAGAGCAAGATGCAGCATGCATGTGGATGAGTTGGGGTGGGGGAAGGGGTGGGAAGGGGGGAGGGGAAGGGAGGGGGAATTGGGGCTGAAAGATGGTTCCAAATGTAGGTCTTCCATACTTCAAAACTTTTGAAAACTGAGCTTTTAGGCCAAATAAAAACAACTGTTTCCTGTCCAGGCTTTTCGGAAAAGGGGGAGGCACCCCCCCTTTTTTTTCAAGATAGTGGACTTTCTAAGATGGATTCCTCCACTTTCTCGACTCTCAAAGAGTCGGAAAAAAAACCTGGAAACACATACAAAGACTTGAACCACATTAAAAGACAATATTTTTAAAAAGGAGTTGTCGGGGACATGAAACTGGTGTATTTTTTACTTGGCCTTATCTTTTGGCTTTTCATGAATTTTAAATTTCATAAACATCAACAAATTCTGCTTTCAGATGGATTGAATTATTTTTGAATGAACAATTTTTAAGAAATAATCTGATTAACATCTCAAATTGTTTGGCATATCTGAAACAATTTTTGTTACTTTAGGTTTATTATATTTCAGAATCAGAGAAATTTGTTTAATACAAAACGAATTTTGGGTGTTTTTTTTTTTGGGGGGGGGGTAACTTCAACTACATGTTGTTTGTAGTTTATCTTCAAAAGTTGCTAAAATGTAACATGTGCGATGCCCTTGGAATGATAAATCCTGACTCAACACCAAACGTCAGTCCGAAGTAGCAACTGTAAGACTGGTAACATTTTATTGATTAAATATGATTTTATCAAAACACTCCCTCAGCCAGGACAGAATTTTGTTCAGCCAGAATTAACCACCCTTGAAATTGTAACTCACAGAGACAAGTAGTAAATAATTTATGAAATATAGCCAGTAATTGGTGTCCATTTTGTGTTAATTGTGATGATTTACATTGGAGCCACTTGACATTTTTCCCCCTCAATTTTGAGAAGCCCTACCCATCACTCAACTCACGACAGGTGTTTTTGTCACCTGTGAAATCACTTAAGAACAATCCAACAGGTGGAATCCATTCAAAGGGAATTCCATTCTCCCCTGCCCCTCTGACACCCAGCATTGTTTAGTCTGCAACTACTGTGGTCAAGCCCAATGTTAATCACATGTCATCCCTCCTTAACCAACCCCCCCCCCTTTTTTCAGACCCATAAGCAGACATCTCCGAGTGACAAAGATAATTTGTCAGGAGACAGACTTGATTCTCGAACGTAACCCAACACCAAGACCCAATTAAAAAATCCCCCTTATTCCATTCTAAGAAACGTTCCACTCAAAAAGCCCTCGGAAATCACTTGGCTGGGAAGTTCAGTTGTCAGAGCATCAGAGCCTAAATGTTTACCAAAAGTACATGTGTGTTACTTATTGACATGCACTGAGCACTTTTCAGAGGCCACTTAAGTCTGTCATGCTTTGGTTTGCCATTGCAATGTTCGATTTGAGAGATTGAAGTTGAATGTTTTTCAGGCGAGGCAGTTTCTCGAAATCCTGTGGGATGCACTTGTCATGTCCTATGCCATCTGAAAATCACGGTAATTTTATTTTTCTGTGGAAATCCTGGGGGATGTACTGGTCATGTCCTATGCCATCTGAAAATCACAGTAATTTTATTTTTCTGCTGAAAGAACGACGATAGAAATATTTTTTTTTTATGGGAGGGGTCGAGGAGAAGGCAGAATGTACAATGAACAGTACACATGCCATTCTCAAAAGACAAATTTACTGCATCTTGCGTGGCAAAATGTCCATGATTGAAATTTTCCATGTGGTTGATGATGTGTGTTTGTTTTTGTTTTCATTCGTTTCTCGTCTTTTTTTTTTTTTTTGCAGAATCCATCGGTGGTTCCCATGCAAGGGCGCTACAGGATTATATCCGTATTCACGACCGATCGGCACTCTCGTTCAAAGCAGGGGACATCATATCGGTGAGTTTGTTGCTAGTCTTAGTATTAATTTTTTACTTATTCATTCATTTATTTTAACTCTCTCTGGTAATGAAACCAAAGACTCTTTGAAGGTGCCCAAGTAGTGTAGCTTGGACGCCTGGGAAAAAAAGGAAACATTTTGTTTTTGAAATGGGGTGAAACCCCTGAAAGCTATTACAGAGAAAACCCACGTAATCAGGTAAAGTAAAATCAGTCACAAACCAATATGGCCCATCAGGCCAGTGTTTATATCTCTGGTTTCCATGGCATGAAATGACTGAGAATATTTCTTTTCCCCTGGATGGGATGCCAGTCAGTTGCAAGTTACTCCCCAGCTAACGCTGGTACTCATTTATACTCCTGGGTTGAGAGAGGCAAGTTGGGGTAAAGTGGCTTGCCCAAGGACACAGCATATAGCCAGCAGCTGGATTCGAACCCCTGACCCTCTGATCATGAGTCACGAACCCTAACCACTAGGCCACACTCCTCCCCCCCCATCACAAGTCCTCACAAGGACATCCCAAGTCATTCACAAGTCATCCAGTCCCATGTCACAAGCTTCTCAAATGAAATGTGACGGAGGCATTCCTTTGTTATTGTGTTCATCCCTTGTCTCTTGTAGTCAGACTTGTTCACTATCTTGTGATTTTCTTGTGACCACCCTTGTGATTCACTTGTGGTGGACTTGAATACCGGTACAACACTAGATTGACTTATGACGACTTGTTATGACTTGTGATGTCTTGTGGTGACTTGTGATGATTTGTGGTGACTTGTGATGACTTGTGATGACTTGTGATGACTTGTGATGACTTGTGATGACTTCTGAAGACTTGTGTTGACTTGATATGACTTCTGATGAGTCTTATGATGACTTATGACTTGTGATGACTTCTGGTGACTTATGATACTTTGACTACAACTTGGCTCATTCCTGTGAACAACCCACAGATTCTCGAGCGGAACCCAGACGGCAAGTGGAAAGGTTCCATCGCTAAAGGCAACGTAGAATCCATCGGTTACTTCCCATCGTCACACGTCGAGCTCCTTACAAGACCCATCTCAACAAGTAAGTCAAACCATTCGCTTTCACTTTTAAACCAAGAATACCTTGTGACATTTGAATTTATCTTTTACTATTCAACAACTTTCTGGAACAAGTATCTTGGTTTGCTTTTGTCTTCTTCGTGACGGATGTCATGCCTTTAAAATGACATGGAAGTGTTAACTATTTAAGTTTAACTGTACATGTAGTATCAACCAACTGGTTGGAAGATCTAAGTCTGTGAGAGTACAATAGCGCCACCTGTTGTCCACTTTTGGTAAGGCTTTATTCCATGAAATAGCTTCATGGAGACCACTTGAATTATAAATAGCACCCTCATGTGGTGGTATGCAGCCAGTGTGTCATCCGCACTACACCATGTGTGTTTATCATATCGCTATCCTGTGGCCAGGCCAGCCCTCTCTGAGCGTAACTCCTACATTGGCCTATTAGACATTCTTCCACATTGCTGATCATCGATCATCCACTTCATTTAACCGACGAATATTAATTCCGGGGGACGCAAGACTTGGAACAGTTTCTGGGCCGGCCGGCCGAGCTGGAAGTTATAAATAAAATAAAAAAATCTGGGGTCAGAAGAGTGTTGCCTCATCGTGCCAGGCATGTGCCACGCATTCCTGTCATTCTAGAAAGGGAAAAAAAAAACGGGACTAGAGAGTTTAGCTTGGCCATCTGTAAGACTTTTGCAAGATCTCTGGCTGGAAATCCGGGATAACTTATCTGGCAGCTCAGCCCGGCTGGAATACGCGTGTTTGATTCTTCTGCGGATGTTTTCTTAAGTGACTTGCGATGGGCTGACAGGCGATACATGTTAGCAGACTGTGCTTAACAATGCCTACAAAGCAGAAACATTGGCAGTGGGGTATGTACAACTTGTAGATAATTGTTTTGTTTTAGAGTTTACTGTTACGGCTTTGTGTTTACAAGCACCAACCGAGGCGTACTTTGTTTAAAAGATCCGGTAACAAAGTTTGAGTTTGTAGGAACACGGATCTGTCCAGTCTCAAGTGAGTGATAGGATGGAAAGTTGTTTTTTGTAAGGAGTTGAAACATTTTAATCATGTTAGAATTGATTTTCTACATCTCGTAATTTGCCCATCTGTTAGTTTGAAATGTCCAGGATTCATGTTTTTGTATTTTATTATTATTTTCAATCAGCTACCGGTATTGTCCTTGTTTTTCCCGGCAATTTAAAATTTATGTCATTAAAAACTGAGAAAAACAGTAGAACTTCTTGAGCAGCTCAGAATTTCCATTTTTTGTTCAACCTGCCTAATAAATTGCTTGTACAAGTTTTGAAGCAATTAAAGGCATTAAGAATCGGGTATTTTTCATGCATTTTGTTTGTTTTCCAATAATAACACCACTCAAACTCCAGAGAAGAATGTTCAAAACCTAACCTGTTGAGCTTTCAGCTCAGTGGATATTACACTTTTTGAGAAAACATGGAAAAACCATGCACAACCTTTTGATCAGGAAACACAATTTTCTCCATAAGCACTCTTTATTTTCAAAAATCAGTCAATTGACTGATTGTTGGAAATCACCTACATTTCTTGATTTCTTCTCAATGACAGCAAGTCAGACGGAATAATTTCACGGAGTGTTTAGTACCAGTACGATCTTTAATCTAAGTAAGCATTTTCTGATAATACTTTGGTATGTTTTTGGATAAATACAAATGATCCTGTATATTTTAGACACTGGTAGTCCCTTTCCCCCCCTCCCCCCCCCCCCCCCCCTCAAAAGAAATTGTACATGTATCTCTGCTGTCTGATAAGTCCATTAAAATGCCACATTTATTGAATGTCTGTGATACATACTAGTCCAGGCTTGGAAGATGGATCGGCCAACGACATTCTAATGCACGTCATCCATCACGACATTAAAAAGAGCAGGGTGTATGTTCTGAAGACACGACGCCCCAAAATAGCCCCCGCAAGTTCACCGGGGTCACACGAGAAGGAAATTATGTGCTTTGTGCGTAGGTACGTGTGTTGGTACCGTAGCTAGGGGGATCTAGGTGTGTGTTATCATGGAGTCAATGTGCAGCTGTTTCGTATTGTATATTGGGCATACTTAGTCGGGCTTTGTTATTGGATGTGACATTCCGGATATCTTTAATTGTGAGTCAAATTGGGAGTGGTAGGTTACTTCCTCTTTGGGTTGTTCCGGATCGGTGTGGCAGTTTCTTTTTAAAGGCACAAAACATACTTTTTTAGGTTTGAATAAAGGTTGGGGAGAGATGGCCAAAAATAAAAAGTGAGGTCCCCTAACTTTTTTCCCCCCGACAGTGATACATGTATATATTTTGTTTAAGTTGAACAAAGAGATTGACTGGAGCAGGGTTTGAACCTGCGACCTCCGGATTACCGTTTCGGTGCTCTACCAACTGAGCTATCCAGCCCTATGTTGACGGTTCTCCATTTTGTCAATGCCTTTGTTCAAGGGGCGCTTATACACCATGACATTTAGTTTTTCTTCATAATAGTAAAATTACATTTTTTCTAAAAGCATCTGGTTGTTCTTAATTGCAAACTTTTCAAAAGAAAATAAGCCCCTCCCCCCAAAAATGTTTTCACTAATTAGAGTTTACAGATTTACAGTGCTGATATTCTTTCTTTAGGGGCTTTATATTTTCCATAATTGTTTACGTGGTAGATTTGGGCTCATGTCTTTGAAATCTTAGAAGTTCCTTTTAATGGGTTGTATGTGTTGAAATTGGTTACATCGTAGTTCAAAACTTGACTGGTAAAACCTGTACGGATGTTTTAGCACATGTACATAAACCTCAAGAACTTAAATTCACATGTATTTACTTTAAGGTTTTTTTCCCCTCATTTGCACCATTAGCAACAGTCAACACAACACAGGCATTCTAAAAATGTAAACATGGCAGCATAAATTTGCTGGAGCCTCTCCTTGCAACTTCTCAGAATTTCAAAGTCTTGTTTATTTTTTCGGTACATTTTTTAGACAAGTTCATGTGCACGTAGGCCTACTGTACCAGGTACCAACATATACATGTACATGTGTACATGTACATGCATGGATACCACAGTCACAGGTGTAGAGGAATTTTGTCAAACCAAACTACAATGTAAAGTATATTGATTCTACGCAACTTTGTTTTTGCTAATGGTTGTGCTTGTTTTGATATTGGCACAGCCAAGTCTGAATTTTGCACATATTGTGGTCAGGGCTATGACTTTCACCATTGACAGGCAACAGTGAATCGCCACAGCCATGCACAAATCCACATTTCAGATGCAGCCTGTCATTTTGGTAAATATGGGTCACTAGTTAGATTATTTGACTGCGGAGAAGGGAAATAATATTGAGTGTGAAAATCCTAAAGCTTTTACCAGCTGCTGAACTTGGTGAACTGTACCGGAGTCTGTATTGAGAGTAGTGGAAGGTCAGGCCTGGCTGTCATCGCGTTCAGCTCTAGATCCTGTCTCCCTTAAAATGGAAGCCCTGTACGGTGACCAGTCCAGAGGCCAAGAACCTGGTGCTATTAAGCACAAAACACTGCTTAGTGAATGATACGGGGCCCGTTTGTTTCCTGCAGATCCGGATCGTGATTGGTGATCCGACGCGTCGAAAGCTGTTTTATCACTTTTTAACAGATCCTGCTAAAGAGGTCGGTTCACAAGGTTGGTTTGCGACGTGCCGGACAGATGGAGAGAAAAAAAATGCAGTTTTTAAGTACATTTGGAGCATCAAATGAGCTTTTGTGACACTACTTCTTCATAACTCTTTTAGATAGATTGTATTTTTGTGATTTTAAATAGTACGATTGATTGAACTTTTTCTGGAAATTTTTGAAAGCTTATCAGAAAAATAGCACTTCTGCATACAAAATCTGAAGCAGACGACATTCATGTACGCCCTAAAGGACTTGACGCGCAAGAGTGGTACTGTTTGTTTTCGCACAGTGCTGGATCACATGATCTCGATCGGGATCTGGAATGAAAGAAACAGGCCCATGGTTTGCAAAATTACCAGTCAAAAAAACAATATAAATGGCACGACAAATTTCACAACAAAATGTAAAAATGTTAAAAATTTTACTTTTTCCAGACAGTTTACTGTAACTGTATGAATTTTTAAAAGTCGAACAAAGAAATTGACTGGAGCAAGGTTCGAACCTGTGACCTCTGGATTGCAATTCCGGTGCTCTACCAACTGAGCTACCCAGCCCTATGTCGGCAGTTCCCCATTTTGTCAGTCTTTGTTCAAGGGGCGCGCTACCGCGCTAGTCAGAGAGACACTGACAAATTGGGGAACTGCCAACATAGGACTTGATAGCTCAGTTGGGAGAGCAACGGAACGGCAATCCGGAGGTCACAGGTTCAAATTCAGTCAATATCTTTGTTCAGCTTTGTAAAAATTACAGGTACAAATGTATGGCTGTTAACAAGTCACAGCCGTAGTCGGCTTGCCAGCTGATTATCTCCCATCTGAGATACTTGACCTGTTTAAGCCCCAGCCGCTGCTGACGATGATGGATTTGTCTTTGATAATGAAGAGGTCCATTCGGCGTTTTGGCACTTCCAGCTATCAGGGCATGGCCGACTGTGACGTAAACACTGTTACTTGTACATGCAGACATGTTTCTTGATCATTAGTGTGGTGTCTCCGGTTTGCCCAGCATCTGCAAGATCGTATATCGATCATTGATATGACTTTTCAAGAACTCTTTGTGGTTGTAGAATTGATACAGAGTGACTACCGGCAGCTAAAAAGATAATCGTATCAATTATTGAAATTGCCAAAAGGCTGTGGGTGTATGTTAAAAATCAAATGTTTAGGCCAACCAAATGTCAACACATATTTTGTTGTTTGTGTGATTGTGGAAAATTTTGCACAACACAAAATTTCATACATATTGTGATCAGTTTGATATATCAATAATATGATTGTAATCTCTACTGTTGTATCCGTCTTCATCACCGACATTCTGTGGTCCGCATCCTGACCCATCTTGTCTCATTTCTTTCTTCGATCGATATCCAATCTCTACCATCACACTCATCATCGACATTCTGTAACCACTATCTGTGCCCATCTCAACCAGTGTCCTCTGCTTTCTACAATCGATATGCAATCTCTAGTATTTTCATTCCCAGCTTCTTTGTTCCTCTGCCATTATAAACCATGCATCCAGTTCTGTCACTCCACCTTCTTCAATCAATATGGTATCGATATGCAATTGATATGCAGTCTCTACCTCCACACGCATCCCCTTCATTGACATTCTGTCGCAGGTATCGGCACCCGTTTCACCAAATCTCCTCTGCTTTCTACAATCGATACGCAATCTCTACTTTCTTTCCCTATCTTCCCAGTGCATCCCATTTTCTCAACTCGACCTTCGATCAATATGCAATCGATATGCAATCTCTACCCTTGCGTGCGTCCTCATCGTTGACATTCTGTAGTCCGCGTCACATCCCCGCCTCATTCCAAATCTGTTCTCCCTCGCGGCACATCACCTGGCTCTTTTAATGGTTAAACATCCAGATGCTATTTTTGGGCCAGACCGGCCAAGAAAATTGGAAGAAGCTGGGCACATTTGCTCTGGAGATTTTTCTCAAACTTGTATTGAACTTAACCATTTTTTTTTTTCTAGCCAGAAGTGTTTGAACGTAGTAATCGTCCCCCCCCCCCCCCCCCAAGTTAATGTCATGTTAAAAATGTGATGTACATGAACACATTCGATGTTGCGTCCACTGGTAAACATTTGCAAGTACATCGTGTACATGTATGTATACACGGGTAAATTTGTTGTGGAGATTTCTCAGACTTGTATTAATCTTATGCATTTTTGTTCAAGCCAGAATTCTTGTAATCATCCCCCCCCCCAAAAAAAAAGCTAATGCGGTGTGAAAATGTGACGTACATGTACACATTGGTTGTTGTGTCCACTGGTATATATTTGCAAGTACCCTACATGTACGTACATTGCTAAACAAAACAGCTACCGCGGTACAAGTCGTGCATGAACATGTACGTGTAGCTGACACGTTTTCTGTGAGACGTCTCCACACCAGTGTTTAGTCTGGTGAGGAAACAGCTTACCAAAAAATGCTAAAAAATTAATAATAAAAGGGTCCGAAAATTGTAGTTAAAGTTTGGCATGTTTTCTTTGTGTTGTCTTCATAGCAGGATTTTAACCTGGTGAGGAAACAAGCTGACCAATATTTTTCTTTTTAATCCAGAATTGTTATCATAAAACAACACATTTGAATGCAAGTAACGCTCTGTCCTAATCCAAAACATGGTGTCCGCAAGGCAGGGTTTGCCAAGTTTGGTCCAGTAGTGCAATGCAAGCAGTTTACTTAAAGGGAATATACATCATTTGCTTTTGCTGTAATTTTCAGAAATGGATGGAATTGGGGGGTTGGAAATATAAAGCAAATATAGATGCACTGACTTTTTGAAGGTTTTGGGTTCAAAAATGCTATAAAAACCAAGAAAAACGATCATTTTCCTGTAGTCTGGTTCCCTGACTCCATATAAGAAGAAACAGAGCAGTTTACATACATTGGGGAATTGTAAGGTCAGGGAACCAGTCTAGCTGGCTCGTACCCGTTCATAGGTTTGTAATCGATTGCAAACAAGTGCAATGGTCAATTGGGGCCGGTATTTGAAAAAAAGCCAGTTGTTTCCAACGCTGATCGGCCGATCAGCGTTGGAAATTGATACAAAAATACCACTTTTCTTGAAAATGACAGTATACCAGGTGCCATAATTTTACAGGATGCTTTAGACTGTCATTTACCAACATCCTATTAAGGTATTTCGCAAAAACTTGGTAGTTTTGTTTTTCGATGTTTGCAAATGTTGTATATTCCCTTTAAAATATTGTCACTGTGAAACGCACTTTGTGGTTAACTTTCCACAAAAAAAAAGGAAAAAAAAAGAAGTCAAGGTCACACAACCATTACATCAACTTTTTGACTTGTCATTGTCAGGTCACATCCTATGTGGCTTCTGTCCAGAAATTTGTGGTGTATGGCCTACCAAAAAAAAAAAAGGAAGGACACTTTACATGTAAATACTTTAATAGCCTGGTTGGCATGGATATAATGAGGATTGTATGGATGGAGATAGGGAGGATTGCACGTGTAACTTATTTTTAATTCACTCCGAACCCAACTGCCAATGTTACTGTCGACCACTAATCTCTTTCACACAAAAATTGGGACGGAAACCCAGACTACATACATTGTGCATGCAAAGCAGTTCAACTCAATTCAATTCAAAATGGCTTCAGCTGCCAATGCCGAATCGAACATGATTTATTGTTTATAAAGGCGAGTGAAAGAAATCAACTGTGTTCCTTCTTTGTTCCTTAAATCCCACTGTAACATAACCTCCAAATGCTACTTGTTTATCCCAAACTTGATACTGAGGGTTTTTTGTTTAGCATAAAAGTTGGAATTGAAATAAAAATGGCGTGAGCTTGAAATGTAATCAGTCTGTCCTGTTGATACCTCCTCCCACTCAGTGTTTGTAATAGATTTTCTGGAGTCATATTCCGTTTCTTGTCTGAAATGGAGAGTGCCAATGCGCGACCCTGACTCGACCTCTGTGAGAATCATATCACCCAGTCTTTTATGGAGTGCACTTTGCGCAAAGTTCAAACTCCAAGTTTTTTTTGCTTTCCCTTCAGGACACAACCACTTTTGTCCACCGTTCACGAGTAGATTAACAGACATGGTTCATATTGGGGATGAAAAGAGGAGAAAAATTGACTGGAACTTTTGCTTTCACGTAGGAAAAATAGTGATGACAAAAGTTTAAATAAAAAGTTCACGGGCAGGGCTATGCGGATGTGGGATTGCATACAACAATC
The DNA here is from genome assembly GCF_015706575.1 of Patiria miniata. NCBI lineage: Eukaryota > Metazoa > Echinodermata > Asteroidea > Valvatida > Asterinidae > Patiria > Patiria miniata. Next base: position 5,687,808 of record NW_024037067.1, read on the forward strand.
CTGCACCCGATTGTTAGCCTTCTTTCTGCAGTCTCATTTTCCCAGGTTTAAGAAGCCACACTTGAAACAGATACTATAAATTATTTCTGGTAATGAACTCAAGGATTCTTCAAAAGTGCCCCAGACACTGTAGCTCACAAGCCTGAAGAAACCTGTAGAGAGAAGACAATGAGAACAAATTACAGTTTTAGGGGTGAGAGGAAAACCCCAGGAGAATATTCTAGGGGAAACGCACGCAGTCAGTAGAGACGAAAAACCCAATCCCCAAGTGGACTAGGGCAGGAATCGAACCCAGGCCATAGAGGTGGAAGGCGAGGAAAGAACCACTGCGCCAACCTGACTCCCCATTTTAGTTTTTTTTTCTTGTCTGTATCCCCATTTCTCACAATTTTTCCACTGTGTTTAATATTCCCACGAATATCACTCAAAACCCATTGAAAATAAATTACAGTTAAATCCTACTTTGTAATGAGGTCATTCAGGTAATTTGTCTTGAGAAAACCTTGAAACTCAAATTTGTTTTCCATAAAATTTTTTTTTTTTTTCATAGGGTGTTGTTCAAACCATAGCCACATGGTTAAATATCTCCAAGGACATCTCCAGATACGTTATGATTTGAACCAGTTTTAAGTGGGCTGTATTATTATTATTATTATTAGATTTTTTTTCAAACGGAAGTCCTTGAAGCTCACCCCAGCCCACCCACTGGTCACCTTGTGGATTCAGATGGGAATCCCATTTTGGACACGCAGATGGGAAGTATGAGTCAATCTTTTGCCCACACAGTTGGTGCAGATGGACACAAGTTTTTAACTTGGTTTTATTTTTAAAAGTCATTCAGCCCTCAGTTTATTTATTGGGATATTTGACAATTGTTGACTGCTGTGATGTGGGATATGACGTTTTTAACACCTGAGGGGCGCATAGCACCCGAGGCGAAATAAATTAAATCACTGCGATGTAACCTTTGATAACTAAAGGCTTTGATGTCCTGCTGGACGTGAGACTGAGCGGTTGACGTTTGCAGTTCTCATTGCGCGAAGCTAGCGCGCCGGCAGGTTCCACACGAGACGTGCGCAATAAACGCAGTGCGATATTGATAATTTCCACGTAAATGTGGATATCATACCGTATGTGTGATGTGCCTTTTTATTGTCCAGACCCTGTTCTAGACCAATGAAATAACAGTATCCAGGCACACGATATGACAATATTAGTTATCCTATGAGCGCGAGTGGAACACAGAATAATGTAGTGCGTCTGCATCCCATATGCCACTTGGCCGAACATATAGGACACAGACGTATATCATTTTCCATGTTTTATGAGCGCGAGTGGGAACGAATTTATCTCCCAGTAAACTTGATGCACAATAAAGATGGAACACGCACCTCATCGAAAACTTTTCAGCGGTAATCCTATTAGAATTGCGTGAAGCTGGAATGGCGCACACATCTTAGAACAGCGTGGTGACATACATGTATGAACCGTGGTATATGAGTAATATACAATGGATTGTTGCCATGGATCGACCAATGAGGATCGAGGATTCAAGTTTACTTGAAGATAATTTTATTATACAAGTGCATGAGGCACAGAAAAATATAAACTTATTATTAACAAAGTACACATTTATAAAAGAAGATGCAGCTTACTTGGACAGGATACTTTTAAAGTACGGTTTGAAGGACCAACTTTAAAAGTATTTTTAAATACCAAGAAATATGACTTCACGGGGAAGGCATTTTCATGAAATTTGAGATGCTTGTCAATGTCGGCCTAGGATAATTCATGAATACCGAGCCGTGTCCTTTATATCCAGTGCGTTCGGTGGACCAGATGTGCCACTATCGTACTTTGCCCCTTCCGAATAACGATTCATAAATCTGTGCACATGCCATACAGCTGCACCTGAAATAAAAACCTTACAGGAATCCAAATGTAAATTTCCGAGTCTCTGTGAACATTAAAAAAAATACACACCCAAGCTACATACAAAAGTGGAATGCAGTTTGGAGGAGTCTGGGGAAAAAAGAGGAAATAAAAACTCAGGATTATGTTCGGTGTAATCAATCAAATGTCAAAACCCACACATGAAGTTGAATGGTCTGGGGATACCGTTTTTGCAATCCCGCTTCTGCCACCAAGGGATCGAGTATCGGGTTCTGTTCTTGTCTCTCCTCTTTAATGTCTGGTCCTGAACTTTGTTAAATGAGACCAGGTGTTTAGGAGAAGGGGGTGTTGAACATTTGAAGCTGTAAATTACAACAATAGGCCATTTGTGGTAGAGTTGGAAATACGAGAGTAATGTGTTTAGCTCCAGTGGCTAGTAATAATAGCTCCTGTGGTGTGAATTTCATATTTTTTTCTAGGTAAACTGTAGACTTGAAATTGATTAGGCTAAATAAAAAGCAACAATAGTTTCTGATCCGGGCTTTTTTTTTTTTTTTAAAGGAGGTGGCGGCCTTTTTTTTTCCCTCCCAAAATGGTGGATTTTCCAAGATGGCGGTTGGATTCTTCCATTTTCTGATACTTTTGTGTTCAAAGGAGCCATCACCTTTTTGGTCTTGATTTTTGAACTTGCATACTGTAGCTACAATTTTGCTGGAGCGAATGAAAAAGACAAATATTGCAAATGTATGATTATAGAAAAACGCGGGGGGGGGGGGGGGGAGGGAAGGAAGGGGACAGGTAAAGAAATATCAGGTGTTAGTCAGACATTATTTGGAGGGGTGTTAAAAATGATTAAAATCTCTATTTTTCTGCGTTAAAAAAAGGACAAACTATGAAACTGTAAAATATGACAATCGCATACATTTGGGGGAAAATAAGTCACGGTGCTGCTTCTAGTTTGTTATCAAAATTGGTTAAAGTTTCCCCCTCCCCAATCTATTTAATGCAGCAGATTCATACTGGTACATTGAAAATGTGAAATTTTTGTGCCCCAATTCATCTTTAAAACTAAAACAGAAGCCATATGTTTACATAAAAGAACTTGTTTCTCGGAGAAGATGTCGTTAAACGCAAATAAAGAGTTATGTTTGAGCCACTAAAAAAACTCCACTTTTAATATATTCATTTGCAACTTTTCCCCGCTGTTTTTTATGGTTAACACCTTAAAATAATAAGTGAGCAATATACACGTAGGGAAAAGAAACAAAAACATCTTGAAGGAACTGTCGTCTAGGTCGCGTGCGGTCATGAATAAAAAAGGCAAAGTACCCAAGGCCTTGCCGTGTCCCGTGTATCTGGTGTCCCTCACACAGTCTGGTAACCAGATGGGGCAGCTTGTCCGTCTCCATGATACGGGATCAATGCTTTTTTGGTATCTAGGCTAATTTATGCGCGTGATTTTCCTAGCGGCGTCTTACGTACCGTGTACTTGTAATTGAGAAGCAATTTACAGATGAGTGCATTTATTTGACAATATTCGCGGCGCGTTTCTGAATTTTGTCGCAAAATTTTGAATTCAAACAATGGTTTGATTTGCGAATATCTTATCCAAATACATGTGTTTGCGTGATATGCACATGTACCGGTGAATAACTGTTACACAACTTTCTGGATTTCATTTAATGTTGTGAAGACAAAAAAATATTAGTCAGTATTTTGTTTGCACGAACTTGGCATTATCTACATAATGAGTCTCCCCTTGTTTTTCATCTTGAGACAGTGATTAGTCTTAAAATAGTAACTTTGCAAATAACATCAACATGTCTTGCAGGCACTGTTTTTCTAATAATTGTTTCTACATTGAGTACAAAAACAAAATGACGATGTACTGAGTCTGAATTGTGATTAAAATTCCCTGTGCGCTCTCCCAAAAAACAAAACAACTTCGCTGCATTGAAATTGATTTGGTTTCTCTCTGGTGACGGATAACTATCCACGGCTTTTGATCAAACGGTCCGGTAATCTCAGACGCTTTATCGTCCCTCTAGGGGGGGATGGAAAGATTACAGTTGCACAAAGGACGAAGCAATAGAACAAAAAATTTCGTCCGGAGGGGGAGGACTAAAGAAAGTAATCGAAATATAGACTGGAGATTTTAAAAGGCTTGCACCGAGGGGTTTTGGAGTGTTTATATTGGTAACAGAGATGTTCATACAGAGAAGCGTTTGAATTTAGAGTGGGTAACATTGGACCTTCTGTCAGTAGCTGTGAGCAGTTTGTTGTGCCGTCTGTTCAGTTTCTTACGCCGTATATGAGTGATTTCGGCATTAAAAGTGACAACGATTTTAAGAGCTCAGTGAATAAACTGGAAGGTGTATTTTTTTTTCAAATGTTAAACATCTTTCATGTGGTAATGGTCAAGGAAATTACAGACTAGGAGTTTGGGATCATGTGTCTGAATCATTAATTAGATATCATGGGTCATTGGCTCTGTCGCAGACATGGCACTTCCTTTACTAATGCTGGAATTGCCCATAGTCTTCTCTGGGCTGTTTAACTGAATTGTTTTTAGCTTTTGTACTAGGTGTACAAATAAAAACTTGAATGCTCAATCCTGATTGGTCGATCCATATCAACAACAGTGTGGTTTTATCCCAAATATATACGATGGTCCATGTTTGCACTCAGCGTATCGCGCTGTTTTATGATGCGCGCCATTCCTGCTGCACGCACTTTTAGAAGTTTTGTGTACACAGCAAGTGCGTTCTTTATTGTGCGTCAAGTTTGCTTGAAGATAAATTCGTTGACCCTCTCGCGGTCGTGAAACACAGAAAATATAGACGTTTGCATTCTATACCACTCGGCCTTCTACCTCATGGCGTATGGGACATAGACGCACTACATTTCGTGTTTGTGTTCGCGCTTGTGGGATAACTAATTACAAAATGCCTGTGTCCGTCTAGTCTTTTGTTCATCAACAAACACATCTGCGTGAATTTTCTGTACACTGGTACATAAGTCTTGACCCGAACGACACTTGAAACAGGCATCTTGAGGCTCAAGTAGATGGTCAACTCACGGACAGTCCCAACAATGCACGCTTCCTGAAATACAATGCGCAAGTGAACTGCGTAGGACATACGCACGCACATACTTGGTGCAGAATGAAGTACATGTACATGTACCTAATGGTCCACCGGCATTGTACTATCGAATATCGACCAACAGCTCTGAATAACTGTCGGGATGTTACGTGTCTGACATGCATTTGTATGAAAGCATCTTCACCGTCTTAAAATGAAAAAAAAAAAAAAATGAAAAAATAAAACTGAGATAAAATTTAGGAGCAGGTGTGGTTCATGTAATTCTTACTGACTGGCGAAATTGCAAAGTTTGTAGAAAGGACTCCAGATAGACATCCAAATCGATCTAAAAAGTGCAGCATTCATTTCATATCTGGGTCATTTTCTCCAGTCCCTGTCACATCTGGCATCTATGATTTTATAATTCTGATGCACTCCTTAATCCTAACCCCTTGAGCACTTTTACTAGAAAGTATCCTGAATCTGCCAAAATCCACCAATTTGTTCATGCAAAAAAACGTTGGTGTCCTGAATCCATCAGAATCCACCAGTGAGTCCATCAGAATCCACCAGTGTAGTACATATACCTCGTACACACAGATATGTACCCATGGAGTTAACTGTTGAGATCCTGAATCCATCAAAGTCCCCCAACTGCTCAATATGGAGGTAGAATGACCCATCTGGAGATTGTCAAAGTGGGAGAGTTTTCTAAGCAAATGAAAAAAATATTCGAAATCTAGACCCCGTTATTTTATTCATATATTCTTCATCTTTGCTATTGAAAAAAAAAAATTGGTATTGAACCAAGGTTTAACCGGAAAACCATTTTTTTCACAGGGAAGCAAGATTTTTGTTTAATTCTGCATCGGAACGGTTTTAATAACCAGGGGCACTTAATATCTTCGCATATTTTCTGGTTAGCTGGTCAAGCTTGTTAAAAAAAAAATGACACCTTTTTGGATGCTTGGGCAGGGGCCCCATGGCAACTGGCCCCTCAGTATGGATAATGCAGTCCTGCTGTGCCCAGTAACACATCCAGACTACCCCAGTTCCCTCCCACATATCAATAGCAATCTCCCCATTTTAATAGCATAATTCAATCAAGTTTCCTACGATTCCGGTTCTGGTTAAAAGCAATTGTAGGCCGTTAGCCAAATCACAATTACACGGCCAGTCCCGTATCCCGCGGATAGCTGGAAGGCAGGCTCTGCCTTCTGAAGCGTGTTTCCGAAGGAAAAACCCACCGTCATTCAGCCACCGTTTGTTTACAACTTTCAATGTCAAGTGCAGGTGGCAATTTCTCAAGAATGCATTACATGGAAGCATTCAATTTTTTTTTTTTTTACCATTTCGAAAGTAATAACCACAAAGTAATAATGATTTTTGGAGTCATTTATTTTTCATCATTTTTCATTAGACTGGTACATGTATGTGTCATGCTGTGTGTCTAGTTCAATACATTGTTATGAGAGGTGTTTAAAAATTAAAAATTGCGCAGTAATATTTCTTCCATTTGAAACGAGTTATCAATTTTCCGATATAACATGTATTAGAAGGCTCATGTTCCTGTTGGTATGAAGGCTCTTAGGCCAAGTAAAACAAAAAATAGTTTCTCATTTGTTTTTTTGTAAAGGGAGGAAGCGGCCTTTTTTTCTCCAAGATGGCAGAGTTTCCAAGATGGATTCTTCCATTTTCTAAACTCTTTTGCTGATAATTTTGTGTGGGATAGATGCCCCTCGTAGACAGAAATCTTTGTAGGAAAATCACAACTGCATGTACAATGCCATGAGGCACGTGAGCACGCAGTGTGCAAAATGTTCTAAACACGCACATATGTTACTAAAAATTTCTTCAAAATATGGCGCAGACGATGCGCGTCACGGAAATATGACGTCCAAAATGCCGATGCACGTGACAATCTGTAAGAAGTGACATCAGCCTGAGAGAGGCCTATTGAGCCGTTGCCCTTTCTACCAGGTTTTAAAGTCGCGTACGTTGTTGCAGTTTTACAGGAAACACATAAAAGTCCAAAGATTGCAAATGCATGTTTTTTAAGAAAAACAAATTAAAAAGAGGCGGGTAGGAAAAAAGGAAGCGGGTGGGGACGAGAAACTGATTTATTTTTTTTCTTGGCCTTACATATGGCTGCGATATAATTCGGTCAATAGCTGGCATGGTACAGCGTGCATAGTCATCGAGCGTGTACTGACTAATACATATATGTGGAGACTGGAGAGATTGTAATTAGTGACAGACCTTGAGATTCTGCATCACCGGGCTACGATGGGACCTTTTTACACTGTCTCATTTTCAACACTGGAGAGCGCTGTGACGCCGCTCGTTAGCTTTGAAAACGGGATGGCAGTCCCCAGACTTTAGACCATGTGACCTGTGATGTCATGCTGACAGGCAAACGCCAGGGAAACCCCAAATTTGAACATCTTTTACATGTTATTTGGCTCACTTTAATGAAACGGTAGACTTTTAAACCATTTCATATTTCAAGAGATATACACGCAGTGCAGAAGAGAACAGTTTGCCGCAATTCCACAATTTTCAAAAACAAATGTCACATGGTCTATACTGCAATATATTTTTTTTATTGATTTTATTATAAAACTACAATAAATTTGAGCTACAGTACATGTACTTCACCAGTTTTTAGACAACACGATTGAAATGAATGTCATTACAAATATCTGTGTTGAAACTCATGCAAATGAAGAGTTTTTAGAACAAGCAGCACGTACATGTACAGATATTCCCCAAGTAACTGGTTAAGTAATGTAGTGAAAAATTTAGGTATTTGTTCATCTTAAATGGCCATGTACGTGTACAATTGTACATTTATGTACGTGAACATGACACTGAAAACTTTATCAAATGTTAACATATTGCTGAAAAACATACATGTAGTAGTATTTGTGAATTATTTCAGTGAACCTTATAATGATTACTGCTTTCCCCCTGCTTATATGTGAGGTAAGTATGTACATGTATGTTTATCCCAGCTCCAAAAAAGCTGCCCTTTGAGAATGCCATTGCCATGGCAACCATTTTTTTTTTACCATGGACTTCGCAGGTGTTTCGAGGGGAAGGGGAATTCTTTTATTGGATGTGATGTGGGAAAAAATTTTTCATCAGATCATGCCTCGGGCAATGTGAACTGGTCACTCCAAAAAATGACTCTCACACTTGTATGATCCAGAAACTTTGTCAGCTATTTTGAAAATCTATGTGCTCATACATTAAAGGCATATAGGATCATTTGCATTTATCCTAAAAGTTACCTACCGAATTGTTATCAAAAAGCTTGCTTGGATTAAAGATCGTACTGGTACTAAACACCCCGTGAAATTATTCCGTCTGGCTCACTGTCATTTAGAAGAAATCAAGAAATGTAGGTGATTTCCACAATGATCAGTCAAAGGACTGATTTTGGAAATAAAGAGTGCTATTGACGAAATCGTGTTTCGTAATCAAAAGGTTGTACATTTTTTTTTTCCACTGTTTCCTCAAAAGTGTAATATCCACTGAGCTGAAACTTCAACAGGTTAGGTTTTGAACATTTTTCTTTGGATTTTGAGTGGAATTATTATTGGAAATGAACAAAATGCAGGAAAAGCAAATGATCCAGTATTTAGCCAAGCCTACTTTTTTGGGCTTGTATGTTACAGGTCTTTTTGAAATCATTCCCCAAAAAAGTCAAGTCAACACAGGAAATATTGACACTTGGACAATCTTTCACTTTGTGGAAGTGAAAATGAAAGCACTTCACAGGAAACTAAATTAGGACAGTTTAAAAACTGAATTTCATTCCGGAAGCCACCCTTGATACTGGTATAGTTTTGTGTGAGGTTTTGACACTGTTAACTTCCTATAGGTTTATCAGTTCCTTCACTGCCAGATTTTCCCATGCATACTGCACGTACACACATACATGTTCCTGTGCATGCAGGTTACATTGTTTATCTTTTACAGTATTATAAAACTTTTTTTGGCTACAGTCAATTTACAAGATAGGATTAGCGCCCTCTATTGGTGTGGGTCAAAAATTGGCAGATAGTCTGCCAGGTGATACTCGTTTTATCAACTGACTGTGACAAGTCTAGTCCAATTAGTATCTAGGCCCCTCCTTATCAAGAATATCAATTTTGTAATGATAGTCACAATCAATTTTGTATCGCAAGCTAAAGAGGCAAACAGATCTTTGTACATGTATGTCATAAACGTACATGTACATTAACATACGTACAGTGTATGTACATTTGTACGTAGGTTGTTATTGTACTATCAACAGCACAGATGTTTTAATTTGACCACTGATCTCTTCAGCCATTCCCAGCTGTACATATACAAACAAGTGAAGCTAGTCACTGGTTCCCGATCCTTCCATTCGAATGTGAGGAGGGAACCGGCCTCAACCAGTCTCATTATTCAACAAATTAAAATAGAGTCGTCTAAAAGTATACGGAACTTTTTTTTCCTTAACAGAAATTTTCTGTTAAAAACATGTTTTTTTACCATTTGTAATTCTTTAAAACATATAAGAATAATTTGTTGAGTAAAAAAAGCATACATGTCAATTAAATTACATTTTTCTTTACAAATATTGTTCTTAGAGTGATGGTTATATGGTGGTCGTGGACGATGACATCACTAAACCGAACAAAATTCGCTTGTCGGAAATTCAGCATACCTGAAAATGTTCTTTCTTGACAATCTTTTTTTTTTTTATACAAATGGCACATCACAAGGAGAAAGTGTGGAAGAACCAGCCCCTTACACTGTAACAAGACAAGATAATCTAATCTCTTCACAGTATGAATAGGGTTGGGATGGGTAACTAGTCCCCTGCAAGGCATTAGTAATGCCTCTACCCGTATAGAAGTGTGATAGCCCAGGCTGGGCTCGAACCCACAACCTGCAGAATTACCCGCAGACCACGAATTCAATGCTCCAGACCACTAACCCATGGCACTCCACAAATGCCAGTAATTGCTTTTTTTTAATTGTTTGTTTCAGTGTGTTTGTCACCAACTTGTTAAGAGATGAGAGTTTCTAGTAAATGTTTACTTCCAGCTAATTGGAATTAATGACTTGTATGTTAGGTTTTGTCATCAGCAAAACAGCTTGTAAACTGTTCCCTGATGACCATTTTCCCCTTAGCCCAGAGTGCGGAATTAGTACTTTCGTATTCACCCGAATCACCCAAATTCCAAGTCGGGTGTACTTCCTTCCCATTGTCCCTCTTTCTGTGGTTACTGCCGCATCAAAAGAAAGAAATTTCCTCTCTGTATGCTCGCTCTCTGAAAGTCCTTATCCTGTAGTTGTTGGTTGTGGGTTGGACATCTCCAGGCAGTATTTTTGTTGAGTTACCGGGTAGTTTGAGGGGCTGTGTTGTTGAAGTTATTGGGTCAGGTGGCCACAGTGCAGTGAACTGCTAATAACTTTGGAGTTTTTTTTACCCGCAAATACCCAACCTCTGATCTGTAAATCGAGATGTTTATTTTAGACACAAACGATATTTGAATGGCGGACTTGTATTTTGGGGCTAAGTTAAGTGTTAAGCCAGGCTGTGAATGAAATTTGCATCCAAAGTCGGGATTTTGCTTTCAGCTTTATCGTAAGGAGGGCCTACACATTTGATATCTTTTCCATCACTGTAAACATGAATAACAATTTTATGCCACGTCACAATTCTAGACCAAACAACTGTTTTAGGGAAAGAGGGGTTAAACTTATGTTCAAGGTGCACAGAAAAATAATATCAACATGTCATCTTTCATTTTATTTTCATTTTTGGTGGTTTGACTATTGAATTTTTGAGAAATTCTCACCCAAAGAAGACAACCCCTTTTTTCCCAAAGCGGAGAAGTAGCCATCTTGAAAAACGATCCCTCCACAACATGGCTAAATAGCGCCACTTTCGAGCCCAATTGCACCCCAAATGCTCAGAATTGGAAGCCCGAAGTCCGGGCCAGAGGTTCAGTGCCATATCTCTTCCATTCCCCAATTTTCTGGCTCTCAGAACTCTCTAGTATGGAATATTTTGAGGGCATAACTTCAATGAGCTCGGCGGATGGGTTTAGGCCTATTTACAGGTATGCACCCTTGTGATCTGCTGTTTACTTCTGTCCACCTTTCTTTCTTTCTTAATAAGCAAAAGATGGTCGTCCATTCGTACATTTCTTGGAAGCACTATAGGCCTACAGTGTACATGTAATTGCTTTCACAGATTCTGGAGGGCCCCTGGGTCTGACGAAGCCCAGGCGCACATAGCCTAGCACTGCATTGTATTCTTCCAAGAACTTCAAGTGATGATTTCCCCTTAACAGACTAAATAAGTGACTAATAAGAATCGTTTGGGGAGAAGAATGAATACGAAAATTCAAAGTGGTAAGAGTCTTAATCAGGTGATAGTGGCATATATATGCAGTCATCTTTAAGAGATCATTTCACAATGCATTTTTGGGGGGGGGGAAAGGATAATTCATTACATCGCTGACTGATTGTGCTCAAATGAATTGCACAATTTTGGGGTTTTAAGTTTGCCAAAAGTTGAAGAAAATGGACATTTAAAAAAAAATATATATCACAAGATAGAGAAGGTACTGAAATCCCACATAACCCCCCCCCCCCCCACCCCCCACCAAGACAAAAAATTAAAAGTGAGGAAACAAATTTTAATTTTGGAGATATCAGTTTTTATTTTTGGAGGGGGAAGAAGTTTGGTGTGAATTTTACAATATGTATGATGTGTCCTGCCTTGGCTAATATAAGTCTGCCGACTTAAGGATTAACTCATCTACAGTGTACTTTCTGAAGGCTTATTTGATCGTGGTATAAACCCCAACAAACCACCTCCTGTGATCCCATGGACGAAGTAAAACTCGCCAGTACCGTATATTACTCACAGTGCTGTCTCCTTCATGAAATAACATTTACTTTCTGTTAATTCATTGTAAGAAAATGCTCAAGGGATTAGAAAACTTGGAGGGGAAAATGTCTTTAACCCATATAACTGTCGGGCGATAATGGAAGTCTTTGTATTGATGGTTGGGCCTTAAAATCCAGTTAAGCTATCCTCTATGGTTCTATTATTAATCAAACAAAATGTGGCGTGGTTGGGTTGAATAAGAATAGCCTATAATCTTGCTGCATACACCAAATGTGTCTACACTCAATATTGAGAATGCTCTCACATGTGTGTACCAGTGGTGATTCATCGTTTACTGTTCCCTATAGTGGAAATGGTGTGCCCCGTGTCAAAGGTCAAACTGATTAGGAATTTTTTTTTTTTAGCTGGGTATTGTTCAGTTCGTGGGTTTGGTGTGACTGTGGTGTGAAGCTAGTGGCTCATTCAGTGAACTCACGGAGGGGGCACACCATGTGCTGTGGCTAAACTCGGGGACTGCAAAACCCACTTCCAAACCGGCCGGAATAGTACATCTGTTTGATTGGATTCACCACTTTTTAATGAACAATTCCCGGAAAGCAGTATTATCACGAGGAAGTTCTCTGGTGGGGATGTTTCATAACTAATCCGGTGATTGCCACATTTATCTCTGTTGTGTCCTGCTATGATGTTTATTGGTTGTTTACCACTTACGTGACATGGTGACACTCATGGCCAAAATTTAATGACTACAGCAAAGTAACGTCTTCCTGGATTGGCTGATTGTGTCTTTTTCTCTGAGCACGAAAGACTGACCAGAAATCCACAAAATGGAGGAGTTGTGGATAGGAGTTTCCTGAGTCCTTGTCTAAAAATAACTCTTCGGATGTGAATTGTGATAAATACTCGGGAGTTGTTTTCAATCGAGCAAAACTTGATGGAGTTGTGAAAAATCAGCAGAGCTTCTTGATGAGTCCTTGTCTAAAAATAACTGTTAGGCTGTGATAACTACTTTGGAGGTTTTTTTTGTGATGTAGCCGCAGTCTATGGAATTGTTAATATTAAAGATCAGCGGAGGTGTTTCATTAATAATTCGCTTCCATAGTCAACGATCTGCCGGTACCAGCAAAATAAACTCTTGTGATGTGTTGGAACGTAGGAACCAGTTCTGTTGAATGTTGAAATTGAAAACCTGAAGCTTTGGTGGGAATAGATATAAGTTTCAACAATTTTAGTCTCTCTGTACTTTCATTTTGTTCGTTGAGAATTTTGAATGAAAGATACATTCCCGTGATCCTGAAGTTGAACTTTGACGGTTGCTTAAACTAAAGTTTGATCAGCTGTGATGAAACTATTGTCCCCAGCGACGAGGCGCAACGGTGAGTAAATTAATTTTTAACAAAATTAGCAATAAGTTAATAAAAACTGACCTTTAATTGATAAACTTACTAGCAGAGAAGCCAGTAGTGTGTTTTTCTCTGGTTCTGTGCAAAACAATTACCTAACGACACAAGAACTCTGTGTACAATGTATAGTAAAATCCATCAATTAATAACCAATAATAGGCTCGAAATATTTCAGTTGGCTGTTTGCGCAGTGTAATTCATTTGTTAATAGTGAGATGAGTCACATTTTTGCCCACCCCTAGTTCAACTAGTAAAGCGTGTCAGTTTTTCTCCACATGTTTACAGGGTGAGTAAAAAAAAACGAAACCCAAATGTCGGGACTAATGTTTCAGTGAAGTTCTGCATATAGCACTTTAAAAATATAGGATATGAAAGCCCAATTCATAAACTTTGTTGCAGTACAAGAATCATTCAAATCACTCATGTACTTTTCAAGTTACGGAATTTTAAACACAACCACCGTTTTAAGGTTCTGTCCACGGATCACAAAAAAAAGTGCAGTGTTCTTTCAGCAAAACAGAACTTTAAAACAGTGGTTGTGTTTAAAAATTCCGTAACTTGAAAAGTACATGAGTGATTTGAATGATTCTTGTACTAAAAGAAAGCTCATGAATTGGGCTTTCATATCTTAGATTTTCAAAGTGCTACATGAAGAACTTGCTCACGCTGTATACTGTACAACCATACCTATATTTACAAGGTAGTCAGAAATTGACATGAGTATACTTTATTAATGGAAAAAAATGGTAGGGAAAATATCGTCACATTTTACGAGTTCATCTTCAGTTTGAAACAATATGGTTTCACTTGATGCATAAGAATTTACAGAAATTGTCAGGCACTGAATCATACTGTACGCTGAATCATACACTGAATCATGTACTTCAGTCCTAACACTACATGCACACAGATGGTTTGTGTTGGGCTCACAGTGAAGGCCACTGGCCTGTGTATTATGGAAACAATGGGGTTTTTAAACCACATCAATCGTTCACAGTGGGATATCAATATAGAGCCCAGTGCAGGAGAACTAACGCCACCATTCAGACCGTCCACACACAACGTGTTAACTAAACGCACGGCTGTAACAATGCGCATTGTCACGATTGTGTGCCTAAAATACTATGGTATGCCTACCGAGAATTGTGTGGTTCCCGTTGTCAAAGTTTGTGCCGTTGTTTACCGAATATTTGGAATGTCGTGCCCACCATGCCGAGTCGTTGGCAACAAGAGTTATGATAAAAGCCGACAAACTATTTGCGCAAATAATGTTTGCTTGAATTGTCACATCAATTTACATAATGTACCTCAGAATAGTTGATCCTGTTTTGTATGGTAATTTCTTTTGCCCTTTTTTGAGTAAACAGCTATTTTTGGTCGTAGAGACAACTCCATTATTGGGCATTGTAAATATTTACAATGTTAAGGCGGGGTTAAAGTTTTGATCAGAGTTGCCAAAGTTTTTTGCTTGCTTTTTTTTTCAGTGTGTGGGAGTTTTTTTGTATGAAGCTTTGTTCTCTTTTGCATTGTTAGTGACTGTCAGTTTACTGGTAGTGTTGTTCACAAGTGAAGTTGTTTTTGAGTTTATCTCACTGTATTTGGCTCCCTACCTCATCTGAAATAACGTGACTGCGTCGATTATGGCAGTCAATTTATACACGTCAAGCTCTAGCCGTTCACAATGCTGTGTCAGGGCTGGCTTTAAGTTTTTTATCTTTTTATCCTGAAGGCATTTTGGGCCTGTGTGAGTGCACAATAACAACGTGAGTAGACAGTTATTTACAAAAGTCACTCCGGTCAGCCTTGGACGGCCAGCTAGTCACGCAATGATGGGAGCACTTTTCACTGGTCTCAAGCACCATCAACGAAGTACCAAACCAAAACCAGCATAACTCCAGACCTCAGAAAGGCAGCTACCAATACCTTGCATCCCTTTAAGCACTGCACGCTGAGACTAAATAAAAAAAAGTAGCTTCTCATCTAGACGTCTTGAATAAAGGAAAGAGGTGCTCCCCTCCCTCCATTTTTCTCCCAAGAGATGGGGGATTTTTAAGACGGAGGATAGATTCATCCATTTTCTTGACTGTTTTTTTAGTCCAAAGGAGCCATCACCCTTTCTAAAAGATTTCAAACTCGCATACAAGGCTACAATTTTGCTGTAAACAAAAAGACAAAAATATATTGCAAATGTATGATAAAAAAAAGGGAGATGGGCTGGGAAAAAGAAGCTGGTGGCCACAAGAAACTTGTTTATTTTTTACTTGGCTTCATCCAATGCATTGTTGGACACTCCCTCCCCTCCCCCCTCCCAAAGAAATCTGTGTTCTTCTTGTATTGTGCAACTTATTGTAAGCGCCAGTGTGTCCATGGAAGACCTTTCTATACTGCGTTTCTCTCCCATAGAGAGGTGCTTCTTCTTTGGCCTCTTTAGCCCTTCTGCTATGTGGCTGTTTTGTGTTAGATTGGTCTGCGGTTTTGGGGAGGGTGGAATGTTGGATAATTCACTGTCTACCTAAGCCTGAGCTGTGTCAACATTGCCGTCAAGGAAAACTGAAGCTTCGTCCGAATGACTCAGCTATGGCTAAGAATAATACACAGATCTATGGGAATCGGATTCAGCCGCTGCCATAGCCGCATGAATAATTGCAAGCGGTAGACAAGTAATTAGGACACAGCTAAACATGTAGCCCAATGTTGGGGTTTTAATTTGCTCTCGAATTTTCAGCTTCGTATAGGAGTTGACATCCTCATAATGTTTGGATCTGATCTACCCAACCCTAAACTTTACTTTGTGCACTTCCAAAACTTAAGTACATGTATGTTTGTATTTCGATCATGGATGCATCTGTGTTAATGATGACGTTTTAGAGAAGGAGTGTTTTTTCATTGGAGAGCGCAAACAAATATCAATTATTGGTAGGATTAGAATCCGGTTTTTAAAACTCGATTTAAATTTCACTATTTGGTTTGGAGTTTGGAAACCAGAAATTGACCTAAATAAAAAAAGTGAAGCCTTCCACTTGTAGTGACACAATCTGAAAAATAAAAGCACATCCCCCAATTTGCTCCATGATCTGTGACTGTAACGGCATTTACTCACTAGCAGTCATTTTGGTTTATGAATAGCCTGCCCATTCGACTACTATCAAAGAGTTTCCAGGCATTTTTTTTAACACTTTGACTCTGGAGTGTTTTTTTGTAAAGGTCCAGTGGTCACTGAATCCTGCAAACTAGGAAACTGAGGAAAAACACGGAAAACCAGATTTGCAATCTCCGATTTCTCCCACCACTAAAGGATCCACCATTGCCAAATACATTACACAAGATGACCCTGCTTCTTACAGAAAGTCTCAATAGTCACAAAACTGGCCTAATTGAGCCTAACACAAACTTAACTGGCTTTATTGTCTCTTATCCAAGGTGATATATTTCAGAGTAAGAGGATTTATCACAACAAATGCTTGCGAGCTGGAGATTACAGTATAAAATTTCCCTGGAGGCTGAAAATTTTAAGGAAAAAACAAGTTTCTCCGCCTTTATACATTATCCCGAACCATCAGCAAAGAGATTATCTCACAAACTGTAAGTTGTAACTGAAGTACATCCAACCTTGGTAGGAGGACATCATTTTCATTTCAGTCCTGAAAATGGTATTTAATTTTGTCATTGGGTGCATTCCCATTCCGTTTTATCTTTCTAAAAGCATTCTTGACAATGGAGAAATCCGTGTCTTTTGAAGAGGACGATTCCATCGGCATTAGGTCATCCTTGCGTTTCTTAGGGGAGTCATCGATTGCTTTGTTCCGCGATAACTGAGAGATTTGCTTCTTTATTTTCAGCAGGAGCGAGAGGGTTTGGGACCCCATCCTTTAAGCGATATTGATTACGGGGGGAGCTTGGCGCAAGCATCCTTATGGATTGCTAGGTTATTGTTTGTCGGAGGAATTCCTTAAGAAAATATTTACAGTTTGTAAAGGGCTGACTTTTTTTTGTCTTCCCTGGAGAGATTAACTTTGGCTTTGTTGCCCTGTAGTCTCCAGCTGCACCTGCTTGCAAAGTTGCAGTGTCCGTCTGGGTCTTATCTGATGAAAACCAAATTGATTTTACATAAAAGTCAATCATAAAGTCATAAATAAAAAGGACTGGTGTCTGATCTCTGATTACTAGATCCATGACACTGTTGACTCTGTTGGCCAGACCATATATATCAGACAGCATATCAATGGCAAAATCGCTAATAATAGACCCCACACATTAGGCCAGGTATAAAAATAAACCAGTTTCTCCTCCCCGCCCACTTCCTCCCCCCCCCCTCTTTTTTATTATGCAGTTACAATATGTTTTGTCGTGTTTATTGTGAAATCATAGCTATGCAAGTTCAAAATCTGCTAGAAAGCGTGACTGCTCCTGTGACACAAAATTTCAGCAAAAGAGTTGAGAAAATTAAAGAATCCATCTTGAAAAATCCGCGATCTCGGAAGAAGAAAGAACAGGCTGCCTCCTGTTTTATTTTTCAAAAGCCAGAGCAGAAACAATTTTTGTTTCCACTTGGCCCAATAGTACATTGTACACATGTAAACAGTCCAGAAACTCTACAATTGACCCCCAAAATATCCCCGCTGACCCCACTAATAAATAACGGCTGACCTCTGAAGAGAAAAGACAAGTGACCCCTTAGTAATTGTCTTTGTCTGCCCAGCAGGTGTTCCCGTATAATTAATTGACTTGACCTGTATGCCTCATTAGTATTCAAATGTACACACAGACACATTGTACACCCTTCTAAAGTTAATCCCCACTGCCTACTGCAGACAGCTCTGTTTTGGCTTTTAGTGTGCATGGTTTATTGGGGTAGCTTATGCAAAAAAGAAAAAGCATGCATATTACTTGCTGGGGGGGGGGGGTTAAACATTGTATAAAAACGTGACCAGCTTATTTTGTGGGTTTTATCAGATTACATGAAATCCATTTACAGCAGCATAAGTAGTGCCCTGTACTACTTAAGTTGAGGTTTTGCTTAGGAAAAGGCCAAATTTACAAATGAAAGTAATGTTTGGTGTGTTAAATTTTCACATATATGTAGAGATGGTTTTGATTAGAAATCTGGCACCATAGCACCTGCCCCTTAAAAAGTCCATATAAATTTATTGTCAATGCCTATGGATTCATTGTGTTGGTCTATTTTTGGTGATTCATGGAAATGTTCCGGTGACTGATATCAATCATTTCATTGTCAGAAAGGTAAATGCACCAAGCATTAGTAAGATTTGAGGCTTTGCATGGTGGAGATGCTAAACAATGAAAGGTTTGCGGAAACACCACGTGCGAATAATTTCCCAACTAAGAGAATGGTTCTCAAAAGAACCAGAGGTATAAACTCTGGTTCCAAGCATCAATCAGAACAATACTTGTACAATACAGAATCCATATTGAATTGCCAATCATAATCTTGAAGTTCTAAATTTGATTTATCAGTAAATATCTGCAAAAATATTGGTGATGTATGAAGGGCTTTACAGCTTTACGGTGTAAACTGCAGCTTTCACGCGCATCATCTGTCAAGCGTGAGAAAAAAAACGTGAAATTTGTTTTGGTTTTCCATGTAGCCAGGTTTTCGTTTTGAAAAATTCCCATATTTCATTGTCTGACTCTGAGAAGTTATTAAGTAATTTGTAAAGTTGGTTTAGTTATGGGTACCCGATCCTATAGTCTGGAACCGGTTCCTAACATCATGTCAGCGTTCGGGTACTTGGGTACCAGGTACCCGATCCTAAAGTGTGGAACTGGTTCCTAACATCATGTCAGTGGTCGGGTACTTGGGTACCAGGTACCCGATCCTAAAGTGTGGAACTGGTTCCTAACATCATGTCAGTGGTCGGGTACTTGGGTACCAGGTACCCGATCCTAAAGTGTGGAACTGGTTCCTAACATCATGTCAGTGGTCGGGTACTTGGGTACCAGGTTCATGGTCTCACTTCTCTCAGCTTCTCCGAGAGGGAAATATCGTTGAACACGCTGAGTTTCAAGGGTTTGATAGTACTGGTGTTCATAAGAGCATAGGATATGTACACCCTTACCTCAGTGTTAAAAGCAGATATGGGACATCCCGTTTCCACATGTACAATCTGCATTTTAAAATGTACACCATACTCGCCAAACCAAAACAAACTACAAAGAGCACATGAGGTACATGTACATGGATGTACATTTGTACATGTACACTGCAAAGCCATCCCCCACTCCCAAGTTCCTAAGCATGGAGCCCTAATTCGTATTGATATAAGGGTTATGCAGGGATTTACATATCGGAAGATAAATAAACGTTCGCCCCACCAACCCTGGGGAGTATTGAGTAGCACTAGGGGACCAATTTGCATTCCTGGCTTGTGAAAATAACCACTTGGGCAAATTGGGTCCAGCCACTGCAGTTTTGATTTGAATGTGCTTAATCTTTTGATATTTATTTGATTGGAATTTTATATATTGATTAGTCTGTTGCAATTGTAATCCTTTCAATTTGTACATGTTCGTGTTTATTTCAGTTGAGGGAACAAGTAAGCTCAGCTGGTGGCTTATATTTATTCGGTACATGTATTTCTTTGTCGCATTCCAATTAAAGATGTTTGCCCCATTCTCTTCAAAAAATAGGATTTATTTCTCGTAACAAATTTTTTGTGTTGCCGAAAACAAATATTTACTTTTCCCACTTTTGGCGTCTGCGACACTCTTAAAAGGGCTTAAATTTTGCACACACAGCAAATTTTGTGAAGAAATCATTCAATTTATAACTTCACATTTTTCTGTTCAATGTCCCATTTCAAAAACAAAGTACTTTTAAATTGCTACGAAAATAGCAATTGAGAAATGAATTGCTCTCAACTACATGTATTTCAAGCCTTGGAGTAGAATAGTTTTACCCAAATCAATTATCATAAATCAAACAACAGCTATTTTACTCCAGACGCTTATAAAAGTCTAACAATTCTGGTTATATTAAAACTGATTGGATTCGACCTTAATATCCACTCCCTTCTCACCGTATTACAGTCGCCAGTAAATCTTGTGTAAGCTCTACACACTCAGCTGTTTTTTTATCCTATAGACTTGAAATCAAGTCAGTAATTGCCTGGATTTTGTTTGACCGCCGCACACCGCGTACCGGTGTCCATTTAGGACAGATACCGCATACTGTCACAGGCCCACACTTGCAACATACCAGCACATCCTGCAGTACTGCATTGACCCATGATGTGGGGACAGTTTACCCATCCTCATCTCTGACTCGAATAACTTGTTCTCAGCTTTATACACAACCTATGGACTTGCTTCCAGATTTGGACTTGGCAATCAGATTGGGTTAAGAATTAAGAGAATATGAATATTCATGTTACACTTTACAGTATACATGTCTAGTGCACACGCATTCACAGAGAGTCGTATTCACACCGTTAATCGTGGACGTCAATCTACTATTGTCCCTCTTTTGTTTGTACTTAAACTTTATAGGAAGACTCCCATATGTTTTTTACATGACCCCAATCGCGGACGTATGCTGGAAATCACAGATGATATTATTATTCAGACGATATTATTCACTTTTTTTCCTCCGGCATTTGGAGCATTCTCATTCACGGAGGGGTCAACAGCTTATTCCTAACCACTAGTTTCCCATCAACTTTCTAATAAAACTCTTTCAGAAAAAAGAGAGAAACGTACACTGATCTAGAGAGAAATATATCCCACTCTAATAATGGATGCTTCTTAAGCGGTACAGGTGAGCTATCATTGGCCATTTCTATGGAAACATAATGCATATGCATTGCGCTGGGCGCATAATGTAACAGTCCAAAATCATGTCAGTCAAGTTGCTAGTCTAGTGACTTGTCCTCAAATCCATTTTTCCAAGCTACTGTTGTGCCTGAATGCTGACTGTTATTGCCTGAATGCTGACTGTTATTGCATGACTACTGGGAGCCATCCGTCCCATCATCACCTCCATATTGGGCTCTCTAACAGCCTGCAAAACAATTACGCAGATCACTGAATCATGGGATGGGGTCAGAGGTCATATGTCAGGTCGTCTGGTCCACAAGTAGAGTAGTTTGAAAGAGCCTTGCTGGCTGTATTTTTCATGAATGGTTCGTGAATTCACTGTATGCCAATTGCCAGTGAAGTGTTTGTGTTAGTGGTGGGAAAAATCAGAGATTTCAAAATCCGGTTATCCTAATTTTTTTTTTCAAACCGAATATTGGTTATCTGATTTCACTAGAAGCTCCCATTCAGCTTACAGTCATGCCAACAAAAAGTGACAAGTGAGGTGCTGCATGCAATGTTCTTCACAATAAATTGGTATAGTTTGTGGATACAATGACCACTGGGCCTTAAAAAAAACAGGGTGGGAACTCTCTGATCAGTCATATGAGCAGGCTATTCATGAACCAAGTAGACCACTAGCAAGTGAATGCGGTTACAATCAGAGACCATGGAGCAAACTAGGGGATGTTCCAGAGTTCTTTTCTTTTTAGCTTGTGTCGAATATCCAGTTTCCAAAATCCAAATCAAAACGGAATTCAAATCAAATTTTTTAAAATCTTGATTCATCAAATTCATAACAAGAAGTTTTGCAGAAATTACCAAGTTTCCCTTGTGAGTTGTGTGAGCCTCCAATCATACAGTGTATTCTTCCACAAGGGGGTGCTAGCGCAAAACGTCTTCTACAAACAGTGCGAAATTAGACCATACTTCATGCGAAAACCCAGATTGTACTTTGTAGAGAGATTTCACAGGTCACTTCAGCTCAACAGCGAAACACTTCCGTATAGTGCATGTACATGAACATATATATTTGGAGGAGCCAGGGATAGTGTTGGAACCCAAGATGTAATCAATACAGTTTGTTTGTTCAGAGATCACGGGCATAAGTGCACATCTCCACCTTGGAAAGTAATAACCTGAGTGGAAAGATCATGGTCTGATAGCGATTGGAGATATGGCAGGATGATTAAATTGATTGAACTTTCTACTTTAGTTCTAGGAAATGGTACATTCTCATGTAATTCTTGAGAACATTTTGATTGAACTTTCAAGTGTATTGGAGCAATGGCAGGATGATTATTTTGATTGAACTTTCTACTTTAGTTCTAGGAAATGGTACTTTCTCATGTAATCCTTAAGAACATTTTGATTGAACTTTCAAGTGTATTGAAGCAATGGCAGGATGATTATATTGATTGAACTTTCTACTTCTACTTCTAGGAAATGGTACTTTCTCATGTAGTTCTTGAGAACTTTTTGATTGAACTTTCAAGTGTATGTATGTTCACATTCATTTCTAAGTCACTATTACATGTACATGTGTAGTTTGGGGAATTGTATTGCAGACTTGGAATTTGCTTGGATTGATCACTCAACAATTCAACAATATATCATAAATGGATTTGTTTTTGTTTTTAACAAAACAAACAGACACAAACTTGTGTGATTCATTTTTTTGCATCAGAAAATTGGAATTCCTGGTTCTGACTGTCATGAAATACACTGATGAAGAGCAAGAATTGAGGAAAACGATTAACTTGTGTCCCTAAAAAAAAGCAAAAAAATAAATGTATAAATCAAAATATATATTCACACAAATAGAAGAGAAATAGCTAAAAATGTCTAAAAATATTTTTTTTGCACAATTGACCCACCTACATTGTATGCAAACATACTTTCTGTGCCAAGTGGTCTTTTCAGTCAAAATGTTTTCAACACTTAAAAATTCCCAGCCTATACTTGTATAATGCAGGATTGACTGGCTGTGATTGTTGACGTTAATTGATACAGCTTTGCTTTGACTGCGGGCAATCGATAAGCCAGCTGTGCCCACAACTTGCCTGCTTTGTCCGTTCATGGTCTGTTGACTGAGTTTGACTAGTCACAGTGCTTGCTTGACATACGTGTATGATCTGACTGCTGGTGACTAGCCTGTGTTAAAAGTATAGCAGGGGAAGTGGATGGAAATTTTGACTGTCTTTGACTGTTTGAATAGCAGGAGGGTTAATGTATGTTAAGATACACAACAATGTTGTCTT
Source organism: Patiria miniata (assembly GCF_015706575.1). Taxonomy (NCBI): domain Eukaryota; kingdom Metazoa; phylum Echinodermata; class Asteroidea; order Valvatida; family Asterinidae; genus Patiria; species Patiria miniata. The sequence goes on from NW_024037067.1 coordinate 5,711,164, forward strand.
CAAGAATTTGTCTTTGCCCCCCCCCCCCTCCCATTTCTCCTCCCCTCAACACACTTTCGGAAATATTTGGGCTGAATATACACTTGAAGTACCGGCGTCTGCTCACATCGAAAGCCCATTGAAACAAGCCCACTTCTCATCCGACCGACCCGGTAAATTATAATTGTACTATCAATCAATACCATAACACTTGCCATTTCAGGACAGCGTGATCTGCTGCTGAGCTCTGCTCACTGATTAGTTTAATTCACGTGCCTGGTCGTCGCACGCGAATCTCGCCGGCTGGGATTGGCCGGCCGGTTCATGAATGTGTAGGAGCGTGTATTCATGAAGGGGCTGTGGGAAAAGACCATCAACCATCATGGATTACCATGTGTCTAGGGGCTTTCTTTATTTTTTTGTCCAGAGGTTGGGGATGAATAGAAAATACATCTGTGCGTCTACGGTCTGTGTCTTCCGAAGTTTGAGGAGGCAGTGGTGAAAAATTGGATTTGAAATTCTTGGAAAATCTGTAACTTTTCAGTTTCAAATGTCTTTACATTTAATGGAAGTAGAATCTGAATAGCAACCTACCAAATTATTGTCAAAAATCTAAGTACTGGACCAAGACAAAAACCATCAATCGCACTGCTTCCAATGCATGCTTTGCTTTAGGTCTCCAGGCCCAAGTCCATCATACTCCATCAATATTTAGTCAAACCAGGCCTGCAGGACCAAGTCCCCCAAAATCCACCAAAGTTGGAGATGGATTTTGATGGAGCTGGGGAGATTAGGGTTAAAGATTGTACTGGTACTAAACACCCCTGTGAAATTTTTCCGTCTGGCTTGCTGTCATTTAGAAGAAATCAAGAAATGTAGGTGATTTCCAACGATTAGCCAATTGACTGATTTTTGGAAATAAAGAGTGCTACTGATGGAATTTTGTTTTGTAATCAAAATGTCACGCCTGGTCTTTCACTGTTTTCTCTAAAAGTGTAGTCCACTGAGCTGAAACTTCAACAGGTTAGATTTTGAACATTCGTCTTTGGATTTTGAGTGGTGTTATTATTGGAAACGAACAAAATGCATGAAAAGCAAATGATCCTATATGCCTTTACGTGACAGTAACATCCATCCAAAAGCTTGCGCTTCATTGAAATCCTTTTTCTTTATGTGCAGAAAATAGGAGTAGTTGAAAAGGTGATATAAAGATTTAAAAAGTACAAGGATTGGTTTGATGGCTGTAAGATTTTGATTGAACGCCTGACCTTTCTCCCTTTAAAACGGATTTGTCTACCCCCACTGATGCGACCCTATCATCAGTTGACCAAGGTTTACAGAAATTATTGTTTGAATGGCATAGAAATTATCTCTTGAATGACATAAAAAGAATATTTCAAGGCTGTCCATAACTATAAGCTGACTATCCCAAGGATTTGAATGATGCTGCAGTAATGGTTTCCTTGCAATTTTTTTAGAATTTGTTTTTATTTGTTCACGGAAGACTGAGCTCAACAATTATTTATTTTCCTCTGAGAGAATTGTTGGGAAAAAGTCGGAGATAAAAAAGATCAATTTAAAGATTGACAAGTCGATCAAGCAAAACTGATTTATTATCACCTGTTTGAGCCAATTTCATAAATTTTATAAGTGATTTTATATTGACATTAACATGAGACATGGCATTCTGAGTAAAAAATTGCTGTACATGTGTAAACCCAGAATGCTTTCTTAAGCAAAAGCATCTCCTCAGTTGTCACGGTGACAACCACATTATCAAATCTGATGGAAGATATATTTACACTTGTCTAGCAGATTCAACAATTGTCAAAAGCCTGTTTCTTTTGACAACTGTCATTGTACATTGAATAACCTTCCAAACGTCAATAAAAACCCATTAGCCAAACTGCAAATATTATCACAGACGCCCCATATCAGCGCTGACTGTATGGTTCATGCTGTACTGCTCTTTCTGTGAGCAACTGTGGGTTTTTATAATTGCAGTTTCAGTCTCAGTTCATTTCATGTCAATCTAGTTGAAGTTCAGTTCAGTTCATTTACTTTTCTACCCAAACAATTCAAACTGAATGACAAGATTTACCAATACATGTATGCCAATATGCTGCCCCCCCCCCTCCTCCTCCCCCCCCCCCCCATGGTGGGTCGAGAGGGATGCATCAAGTCATGATTTGGTGTGTCTAACAATTTGTGGGGTGCGTCACTTTTTCACAGTAGGTGCATTAGGATCTGTTATCAAAAGACGGGTCAAAACTGTTGCTAAATAGAGTCCTATGCATACATTTGGTGCGTCACTACTCTGACTTGGTGTATAGATTCCATAAAAAAGATGGCCCACTATTGAACAATGACACACCATTCCATGCAGTCATGGGCCGCAACATACAATTGATCGGTGCATGTGGTGGTATGTAGTTCCCAGCGAAATATGTAAACATTGTGAAGTGCAGAGAGTAAGAAAATCACGGTCGGTACTGCAAGATCTCTTAACCCAATTTACAAAATTCCTCTGATGTTAATTTTGTTGACAGCATAAACAAAGAGGGGCTGGTAATAAGAAGTGTTACCAAAGCAAATGGAAGTGCTTTGTTGTCCTGCTTGGAACTTAAAGAAGATTTTATTTGTCTGAGGCCCAGATAATTCTCTCTCTAAAAGAGGCTTTACTCTCCTGTAGTAGAGACTTTTGTCCTTGGTGCTTCTCAGGTGATATCCCCTGACAGGTGCCTATCTTCAGTTGTCTTTAGACCGAAGATAAGGAACTGGAAGAGAGACAACAAGGGCTGTAATATGAAGGTCCCTGGATGCAATATAAAGGCCCCTGGAGCCTGGACGGCAGTGATAAATTGATTGCCGCCCCAAGGTCAATAGATGACAGGAATTAGTGAGGGACATGATCTGTCATTGCTGCGGAAAAAAAATTTGATTGAATCATGTGCACTGTGATTGGATACTTGTGTTTCACATAGTCTGTAATTAGGGCAAAGGAGGCAATTTGTTTGTTTATTGTTGCTGGTGATTTGTGATGGATTGCTTGGAACATAGATGATAGAGCAAGGAACATTCTATGCTTGGAACATGATGGAGAAAGAAATTGACCATTATAAAAACAGCTTTGCAGATCTACCTTCTTGTGAAGTTGCATTTCTGCAGTCAACTTTGTGAACATAATTTGTCATCATTTTCATTTGTTTGTAGGTGGAACAGTTGTTTTAAATACAATTACATTTAGTTTTTAGGCTTGGTTCATGCATCGGGAAAACATCATGTTAAAATTTGATGTTATAATTGAATCTTACGAATCTCGGAAGTCAGATTCGAAAATGGGTAAAGTTAAAATCTAGGACTAGGGGTAGGTACGTGCTAAGTAAGTGGGTGAAATTTGAAGCGTAAAAGTGGGTTTAAACCATTGAATAACACATGCTTTTTCTCTTAAATTACTCGGAAGTTATCCCAAAACACAATAAAAATTTGTTGAAATATCACACTTGTTTAACAATGAGGTCTTTTAAAATCCTCTCCCCCCCCCCAAAAAAAGGTCATCCCCTTTTCTTGGTTCTGAGAACAATACCTTTTGTATACATGTTGTAAAACAGAATTCAATGTGAGGGTTTTTTTCTCCGTGTTTCAGGTTTGAGGTTTTTCTTAGCTTTTTCAACAAGACTTTTTAAGTCTAGTTAAGTTTCCGAGTTCAAGTTGACTTTTCTAGTTTCAAGTTGACTTATCGAGTTTTGAGTTTTGAGTTGATTTATCAAGTTTCAAGTTGACTTTTCGAGTTTCAAGTTGATTTATAAATTTTGAGTTGATTTTTCAAATTTTGAGTTGGCTTTTCGGGTTTCCAGTTGATTTTTTGAAACTCGAAAAGGTCAGTTAGAAAAGTAACACTCATTTATTGTTAGGTACAATTGTACGCACTTGCACATTGTACCTGCAGCCACGAAGCCAATTTATTTGGCTCTCTAAAACCGTTCTTCTCTCTAGCTGAATTTTCCTGCCCCCCTTTTCCGTTGACATGCATATGTATCAAGCCAACTGATTGCAAAGGAAAATATTTACATGTGACCCAGTTTTTATGCAGCCTGGAGGCTCAATCATTAGACCAAAACAATAGTTTCTCCTCCAGACTTTTTGAGAGAAAAAAAAGGGCGAAGGCAGCTCTCGTAAGATGGCAGATTTTTTCAAGATGGCAGAAGAATTCTTTCACATGTTCTTGACTCTTTTGCTAATTTTGGTAATGTTTTTGGAGCAAACACCCTTTCTCCCCAATTTTGAACTTGCATACATAGCAACAAGTTTTGAAAACAAAAGAAAAGACAAAATTGCAAATGTACGATTATAAAAAAAAGGGGGGCGGGTGAAAAAAGGAAGCGGGTGGAGACCAGAAACTGGTTTATATTTTTTCTTGGCCCTATCTGTGGTAAACATCCAGGGATGCCTAAAAGCATTGGGACGTTTGTTTGACATGGCCAACTGCTGCCCATGTGTGTATACACTATGTACACATGAGGTACTAAATCTACATGCACAACATCTGGCAGATTTGTTTTTGTTTTGCCTGAGGGTTTTTGTTTTGCTTGAGGGGTTAGGAAGTAAACATGGCCCACTTTGGGAGAATTTGAGAGTTTTTTTTGTTTTTACTCTTCCACTGGACTTCATTGGTGAAATTTCTCTTCAGCCTAGCAACCCCAGATTTCGAAATAAAAAACCTCACATTTTCAAAAGTTTTACTTATTCCCCATGGATACGTGCAGATGTACATTGAAGAAATTTGATGCTTTGTTACTGTGTTAATTTCTGCAACATTTCAGTTCATATAATCAGTAATCTGTTAAAACATGATGTCAGAATTAGGGATTTGAAGATTTTACATTTTTCAATGTAGGCATTGTTTTCCAAATAAGTATGGATAGTTTGGAAGAGTTTGTCGTAGTATTTGATTGTGAAGTTGGCACTAATTTGGAAGAAGAAGAAGAGGTGGTACATGTAAGAATGCGGATGAAGAGTAAACATGATTGTGAATGTAGCTGATGACTTTCGGTAAATTTTGATAAAATATATTTCAGATGTTCTGTTTGCCGTCGTCAGAACTGTCATGATTTGGCATCAGGATATCAACATTATTCTTAAGTTATAATCAATAACTTAAAAAACAAAAAAAGAACCGCCCAAGATTTTGCCACATACTCTTGATTTCTTGATAGTCTTTTGGCTGCCGACAAGCAAAACAACGTATCATCAGGAAGGCGGTCGAAATTCCACAGTCGTAAAAATAGAAATGTCTACCTGCGCGGTTCAAGATCTTTGAAGAGCTAGATGTATCTGGATTAGTGAACTGTATTCTGACAAGCACAGGTGCTTTGGGTAGTGCAAGGTCTGGATAAATCTGATTAGTGATGGACTGCTGGGAAGTACCGGTATTGATATTCGTTGCATTCGTGGGTCAGGATTAAGATAGATGTTGGCTTCAATTAACCCTCCCTCTCTGGCTGGCAATTTCAACAAGGCCAGCCCAGCGGTAAAAAAACATCAAGCGACTGTTTTTAACAGTTGAGTGCTCCCTGCCTTCGCAAAGCAGGATCAACTGGCTGTGATTGTTATGAAACCTGATATACCGGTAGCCATGCTTTGACTGTGGGTGATTGATAAGCCAGCTGTGCCTACCGGTCACCTGCTTTTGTCTGTTGACTGAATTTGACTAGTCACAGTGTCTACGAGAAATGTGATCTGACTGTTGGTGACTAGCCTGTGTAAAAGGCATGGCAGGGGAACAGGATTGAAGTTTTGACTGTCTGTGACTGATCAAACAAAAGGAGGGTTAGGTTGGAAATCTGGAATGAGAACAGAATTTGGAAAACTGCAAAATGTAAAATTGAAGGCTGTTTTTTGCCGAGAACATTCAGAAGCTGCTGGAAATAAGATCCTACGTAAAGGCATATAGGAATTCCAAAAGTAACCTACCAAATTATGAAAAAGCTTACGTGGATTTCAGATCATACTGGTACTAAACAACCCTTGAAATTATTTTGTCTGGCTTGCTGTAAATATATATGGAGTATTACCGACGAAATATACACATTCAGTGTTTCGTGATCAAAAGGTTGTGCATGTTTTGTTTTTTCGCAGTTTTTCAAAAAGCCTAAAACATCCACAGAGCTGAAACTTCAACAGGTTAGGTTTTGAAAATGTGTGTATGGAGTTTGAGTGGTGTTACTCATTGGAAACGAACTTAACACATGAAAAGCAAATGAATCTGTATGCCTTAAAGACTGATGCTGGAATTTCTTGCCCTAGCGTCACATTTCATACTTGAACATTGAAGTTTCCCATGAAAATAGCCCCTGTACAGCCTATTTTCTGTATTTTCGAAGTCCCTAGATAGGGAGGTGTGTCAGTAAAGCAATGACAGGTGATGCATCGAAGGCAGTCTGTGTAAATAATGCCAGGAATGTAGACCACCAAAAAAAAAAACTTGTCTTGGAATTCAGTCGCGTGCCTTCATTTAGTGGACATGCAGGCAGCTCACATCAATACAGTCATTTGTCTGTTGTCAATGTTTGTAGCATTAAAATATCTAGGAGTTCCTTTGATTAAGGTGAATGTCTTCTTGTGGATGTCAAAAGAAGTATGGAGTTTGATTTATGATTGAATTTTTTGTCTGGGGGAAGTTCTGGGATGCTTTGTTTTTTTGGAGAGGAGTTTGGTCAGGTTTCAGCGGCAGTAGGCAGGGAAGTGGACAGAGTTGATAACAATTAACATTGCATTTGCAAAAGATAGGCTGATGTGATGGTTTGGTTTGTTTAGAAGCTGATCTTGTGTTCTTGGGCAAGACACTTTACTACAATTGCCTCTCTCCACCCAGGAGTACAAATGGGTACCTATAAAGGTAGAGACCAGATTGCGCTGAACTCGAGCTGCTCCAGAAATAAAATGGTCTCATGGCCTGATGAACAGGGGTAATAATGTGAAGCGCTTTGAGACCTTTGGTATAAAGTGCAATATAATAACACCAAATTATTGTTATATTAGAAATGTTTTTGGGTTTTTTTTGGTCGGCAGGAGTTTGTTTGAAAACAAGGTGAAAACTGTTTTCTGTCAATAGTACCTGTTTTGGGCATGTAGTTATGTACATGTACATATGTCAATGACACTTAGTTTGTGGATGAGTGTTAAAGATAAATATTTTGTAATATTATGACATTGGCTCTGTTGCTTGGGGACTTAAAAAACCTTGTTGTCATGGTTCTAGAAGCTCTCAAAATGTGTGTTCATCAGCTTTTCCAGAGTTTCCGGGATCCATGTGGACTTTAAACTGAAAATTGCACTGTAAACTGAATATTAACCCTAATTCTCTGGGGTCTGTGAAAAATCATTTAAAAAATTGGAGGATTCAGCACTATTGGGGTCAACCAGAAATAAATGACAAAGCATCTTGGAATTGAAGAATGCCCTCGACAATACAAAATTTACATTTTTCGGGAATCAAGTTTCTCCTCCTTCCCCCCCCCCCCCCCAAAAGTCTTCCTTCTATTGATTTGCTTGTGTTCCAAGCGGACCCGACCATTACGGCTCCGGCTGGTGGCACATTCTGCCCCCGTTGTTGACATTAGGTTGTCTTGCTCCTAGGGGGACCCGCTTTATTTGCAATTACGATTCTGCGCAGTTTGAGGCGTTAAGCACGGGTGACGCTGCTCACATTGACTTGGCACTCTGCCAAACTGCCAAAGGACCATCCGCCCAGACCGGTCTTTTCGTAAGGCATGAGAGCTTACCATGTGTGGCCCAGGATTTGTAAAACAAGTGGGATGTTGTTAAACAGACATGCGGGTACATGCATAAAGTTGTACGGAAATTATAAAACTACTCATACATGTTTAAGCAAATATTATAATTAACAAAAATATGTCAATATTGAAATAATTTTCATAAAGTTGTACGGAAATTATAAAACTACTCATACATGTACATGTTTAAGCAAATATTATAATAACAAAAATATGTCAATATTGAAATAATTTTCATCGTCTCCTCAATATGCCAGCAGATAAAAAAAAAACAATCAGTGACATTCGATTATAAGTTACAAAGAGCTGCTACATTTTGTCGGAGTGTATGAAAAAATTCAAATTTCTTTATTGAAAGGGGCTCCAATATGTTAGATTCTCGTCATGGGCAGCCCCATTATGTCAGATGTACATTTTGGACAGTTCAACAGGGTGCATAATAAAAGTTGTAATCATGGATTTTAATTGTGATAAAAAAACATCAGTTAAGTACAATGATTTAGAAAAGAAATTGTTCATCCAACTTTTGTCCTGTGTTAGAAATTCACTCCAAGCACTATGGTACTCAGACAAATTGATTTTCAGATTAAAAGTAACTGCTGAACCGTTGAACATTGTTGGAAATAAATTTTCTTTCAATAGAAATGTGATGCGATCAAGCTAAATGAGTCGTTTGTCGGGAATTTTTATTTGGAGATACAGGCCAAAATACAATGTAGGGCCACTTCATCACATCACTTCATCACATGGCTTGGTGTTCCAACTTCCATAATTTTGGAACTAAAGATGGTATCAGCATGCGGTTTTCAGAACAGTAATGCTGAGATTGGGCCCTTTTCAAATCTGTTATGACAATTTTTATGATTAGGGTCAACAAACGACTCATGTAGCTTGATTGCATCACAAATACAGATAATAAGCTTCAAAATGATATGTGTTTCATTTGTGGCCTTTGGATTTTGTTTTGATTTGAGTTTTTCCTTCATTGAGGTTGATAATTTCAAGTCATTGCCCGCGTAATGTTTGTTCAGAAGAAATTCCATCTCCACTCCAGGGAAGGAAAATGAGTTTTTACAGTCTTAATGAGGCTATTTGTATGGCAGCTCATTTGAATAATTGCAATCAGCGGACAGGAAATCAAAACACATAGCCAATCAGGTTGTGCATTTCTTTGCACTGATTTGCCTAATAATAGGCTCAGTAATGAGCTACTGTTATTACTGCTTCCTAGGGGCGTGGCTTGATTTTAAATAAAGGGGGTGTGCTCATGCAATCAGGTTCTGTTAAGTATTCAGAATTGGGGGGGGGGGAGTAAAAATATTCTGTCAAGATAAGAAAAGTTTGGGCACTACATTTACGACATTTTCCGAGGGATATTTGAAAATTTGAACATTTGAACACCTTGATAAATATTTCAAAATATTTCAGATTTCTGGGTAACAAAAATCGAGCTGAGACAAGAGGAGTTTATTGGCTGTTAATTTTTTTTTAGCATTTTGCGTAAACTTTTTTTTTGAAGCTTCAATGTACATGTATGTATAACGAGTAAGTGAAGTTATAAAAAGTGTTTGAAAAAAATCTACATCCACTTTTCCATTTTTAAAAAATACAGAAGTATGACTAACAATTTCTTTTTATTTGTGGATGCCACCGTGAATTTTAATTACAGTCAGATGTCATCCCAAGTCATTTTTTTCAAGAGCTTTCCCAGAATGGAAGGAAGGGGATAGTATTACCTATTACCCAGGAAAATATGCCCCCTCTTTTACTATTCCATAGATATTGCCTCTCTTGTATTATGATCGATATAATCAAGCAGCTCAAGCCTTCTTGAACTGGCCAGAAGTCATTTGGGATGAATTTTCGGAAGGACGGTTTCGGGATGAATAAAAAGAAGACGGTCTTGGAGTCCGGGGGGGGGGGGGGGGGAGGGGGGGACAGTGATGACTGTAATCAGCTAGGGAGATTATTTCGTGAATCGCAAGGCTCCAGAGGTAAATTTAGTTCATTGCGAGGTTTCGGTGCAGGAATGGTGCTTTTTCGTGGACTGCTGACGGAGTGCAGCACTATTTTGCTAGGTTGTGGCGTTTTCGGGTCGCGTCGTTAACGAGTGAGGAAGCCTGGCGATTACCAGATGAGTCGTGGACTTGCGGTAATTATTTGGCTTTCTTCTGGAATGCATATGGGAGGGTCGCGTAAGTGCAGTGGCAGCCCGTGCGTGTTGAATTCAGTGCAGCATTTGATACTACGGTACGTACAGTAAAATGTATTGTATAACACACTACTTTCTTACATTGTAATTTTCAAGTCTGGGCCTTGACGATAGTGATTGCTTTTTGTTGATGGTTGATGTTGGTGAATTATGTAAATGTACAAATTTGCCCTTTTTTCGCACATGTACATCTACGGTATGTTCCATTTTAATGCCACTACATGTAGGTCTTCAGCCTCATTGAAGTTCTGCACATTTCGCGTCATATTACATTTACTGGTACATGTACACGTAACTGCTGTTTGATCAGTCACATAGCTGTATCATGTTACATAGGCAGTCACAGCCAGTCAATCCTGCATCAAAATTAAAGATTGCCTTAAAGAAATATGAGACAGTGTGCAATCATACTGCAATGGGTGCCGCGCGCAAGTACCCCCTCAATGGTAAGAAAGGGAGAGTTGGGGGAGACCACTGGGAGAGACATTCAAAAGCATTGTGGGATGACGCATTACACTCCCGCAAGGACGCTGTGGCTTTGTGCATATTCAGAACCAATACGCATATGCGGTGCGTCCCGTCCAGGGGGCTCTCGAAAATTGTAAACAAGCGCCCTCTCTTGTTGGCGCACGTAGCCAATAATGAAGGTATTGCCTTTGGTCTTGTAACTCTATCCTTTGTTCTAAAAATACGGGTAGGCCCTGTTGATTAACTTGTATTTCAAAGCCCTTTCTCACTTTTTGTGACTCACAGTATTATCCTTGCCATTAATCTGCCATCCCACCCACTTGGGTGTTTTTGAGATCTGCAACCTATCTGTTTAATGTTTAATAAATTCATGGAAGAAAAACACTGTCCAGATGTCCCTGTACGGACAAAACCAGGCCTGTACATCAACTACATGCCTGGCTAGCTCTGGCTGGGCTTCAGCATGTATCATGTAGACTTATCTTCAATTAGATGGATACCCCTACACATGATATGACACTGTTCTTTTATAAACACGTAGTTCACGACTCAGGGATATCTTAATTTATATTACGCCGTGCATCATTCGTGGAAAAATAAACACGGGGAGCAAGTCACCGCAGTATGACTAATGTTACAGGAAATGCGTACACCGTATGTTGTAAAATTCCATCATAATTCGGATCTGTAAACAGCAGTACATGTACGCATTACATGTATTGTAAAATGAGTGACGAGCAATATCGAGCATCATATTACGCATGAGGCACTGTTTCAATGCTTCATTGATTATAGTCTGATGCACTACAACTGTTTCATGTTTCATATTGGTATCAATGACATGTATCTCTGTGCCATAGTTAATGATTTGTGGCCATTCAGTTGATCTCTTAGTTAAATATGTCCATGATGGTAGAATCTTCCTAATAATCAGCTTCACATTTAATGTTTTCTCCATTCATTTGTGGTGACTCATTGAGTCCCCCAGATGGGGAAAGACGTAAAGAAATAGCGACTTTCCCATCTGAACATTGATTTTACTACGGTATACTTTAGAAGTCGTGGGCAATTTGCTGGCATCGTGCTACATACAAATGAAGCTAATGCACACTGCCTCATGTTCCATTTGTCTCACAATCTAACGGCACATGTACATGTACATGTATTTATGATGAAGACTTGTTTACCATCAGATTTTGTGTATGGTTATATAACAAGCGATTATGTGATTCATTATTTGCATTATGGATCTCAGTACAATAGTTTGGCTTGTTTATCTGTGAATGTACTGAATAAAAATCAACCCACAGTGTCATTAGAAAGATAAAGACAACTCCTTGTTTTCTAGGGAACACATTAACATGTTAATTAATCATTGCATGTTTGATGAATAAATTGTTTTAATTTGATGAGCAGGTAATGCCTAGATATAATCTTGGAGTGGGTGTATCAACCTATAAAAATTGAAGATTCATTTTATGTTTCCTACTCTGGGCCGCTGTCATTGAAAGAATCACATGCATTTTTTGGTGAAGGTCCAGTCTCAGTACATGTTCATGTTTATTCTAATGTTCTCATTATCAGTGCATCAGAATAAGATCTCAGTAATGCAGTGCAAGGTGTACTCTCTGCAAAGCGCAGGCTGCAGACTAATTGTCTATTTACATACATACAGGTTGTCGCTTGTAATTGAAGTGATTAATTTAAGCAATAATAGGGGGCAATTGTATTGTGCCACTGTGCCATTAACTGCAGCTGGTGCTTATAGTGAAATGGGTAACGAGGTTTACTCGTACATGTACCCACGTCTAAAATGGATATATTTGCTTCCGAAAATTACCTTCTTAATTCCACAGCCTTGTACATATGTAGGGATTGGAGCAGTGATGAATGTCAACATACAAACTACTCAAAGGTGGATTTGATACAATTTGATGTTGAATTGATTTGATTTGATTTGATTTGATTTGATTTGATTTGATTTGATTTGATTTGATTTGATTTGATCTGGATCAATTTGTATATGTACATTGAACATGTATACTGTAGTAAATGTTAATTCATTCGGCACTTATCATGATGAGTTGACCAGTTCGCATCGGAAGACGTGATAGCACGCACTGGCTGTTTTTATACACAGGCACGGCTGACGGGTTTAAACGTCAAGATTGGCTGGACTCGCTTCCGGGTGATGTCTAAACATGCTAACCCCTCGCGCCTTTTGTACACACACACAAAGTCTGTGAAGTTTGTGGAGGCGGACCGTGTGTTGATCTTGAATTGGCCGTTGTGCACGGCCTACAATATACGCTCCAGTGCACACCCCGGAGTATCGAAACATATGAGGTTTCGGCAAGAAATATCGTAAAAAATACTGTTGAAATGACTCTTGCGAATCAGTATTTGTGGCGTTTGGCTGTTTGTCAGAAGTTGGCTTGAAAACATTGCCTTTTGCGAAAATCGAAATTTCCTGCAAAAATGATCCCCGCGCGAAGTGGTTAAACAAGTGTTTGAATGGAATTTGTCGAAATGCCATTATTTACTCCATGACTGAAATGCTTTTTTTCCCTCACCATACCACATACAGTGTGCATTCACAGGCACATGGTCTCCACATACAGATCATTCGTGCACACAAACTAGTTGGAAGCAAACAGACTTTTGTACCCAGAGCCCATTTTATCACGGCTCAGACCCCTGACCCCCACATGCAGATTGTCTTTGTCTTTGAGTTGCATAAACAACCTTCAGGAGATTTGGAATGACCAAAAATGGAAACAAAAACGGGAACGCTGAACCATGCTACCTAAATCACAACCCCGTGAGGTCTGTTTTCACACATGCTCTCAAAGTTCATGCCTTTCAAGGTTTTGCCCAAGTGTGTTTTTGTTTCTTTGGAATTTTATTTTGTTATGCTTAATCTAAAAATATTTTTGATTTTCTATCTTCTTTTTTTTTGTGTGTACAGGTTCGTTAAGCCAACAGAGCACTTTCAGTTATGCAAGCACATCACCTACAAGTACAGGTAAATTTATTTCCGTTCACACTGGTGAAACTATCACAGGGGACGCTTGTGAAATTCTTAGAAGTAAAAGTCAAAACTGGGCAGAAAATAATCTCAAAATTAAATGAAGATTATTATAACAATGGTAATGTGGAATTTGCATCGGGTTGATGTTAATTTACTATTGGGTTTTGTCCTTCACAATCGAACCAGCCAGCCGACCCTGGCAAGCTCGGTGGTCCAGTGGTAAGACATCTGCACTACTTGAAATTAGCTGGAGGTCGTGGGTTCGAGTCCCACCTGAGTGATTTTTTTTTTCTCACAATCACTCCGGACAACAGTGTTTATAAAAATATGTCGGTGAAGGGCAGAACCCAACACTGAAATTAAATCAAGATGATATGAAACCATTGAGCTTGCTCTGATACACATGACCTCAACAGCTGACCTACAACTACAGGTAAAGTTAATTCCATTCACACTGGTGAAAATATCACTGAGGACGCTTGTGAAATTTAGAAGTAAAAACTCAAAAGCTGGAAAGAAAAATATCTAACATTTGAATTAAGATGACAGGTATGAAGTCACTGACCTTGCCCTTACGCATGACCTCAACAACCGACCTACAACTATGTTGGTAAATTTATCTCTGTTCGCACTGGTGAAAATATCGCTTGTGAAATTCTGGAAGTAACACTCAAAAATGAGAGGAAAATAATGTGAAATCCAAATCAGGATGATATATGAAACCATTGAGCTTGCCCTTTTACACACGACCTCAACAACCAATCTACAAGTACGGAGGTAAATTTATCTCTGTTCGCACTGGTGAAAATATCACTGAGGACGCTTGTTAAATTCTAGAAGTGTAAAACTGGGAAGAACAATAATCTAAATTTTAAATCAAGATGATATATGAAACCATTGAGCTGGTCCTGTTACGCATGACCTCGACGACCGACTCCTTATATAATCTCCGCTTCGCCACTTGATCCCTTGGCTTGTGATGGATTTCTAGCACACAGACGGAATAATTACCATGATTGCCAAAACATCTGCAGTTTGCCTCCAAGATTTACATATTTGACCTCACGACGGCTCTAAATATATGCCAGTCGTTTGCTTGTGTGCGGCACGTACGGTATTGCTGACCGAAACTGTATATCCAAAAGTGCCAATGGCACGAAGGAATATTAACGTATTGTATTGCATATGCATTAATTCGTAGCCGTCCCTAGTGGAGAAAATAACTAACGGCATTATATTTATTTAACCCATTGGGAACAGGAGATTTTAATTTGCTTAGCCGTAAAATTTGATACAGGGATGTAAATTTAAATAATTGTAATTGTTTTGAGCATGGCTGCTCGGTTAGAAGACATGTACGTTGTATTTCCTTGGTGTTGATTTGCGGAGACGGAAAAATAACAATTCTGTCCATGTTCTTTTGCAAATGTGAGAAACAAACAAAAAACTGCTCAAAACTCAGACTTCGAGGAATTCTTTAATCTCGTTGACCTGTTTGCAGTTCCCAATCGCTCAAAGCGATGGAATGATGTCTGGTTTAAGGGGCAGGTTGGCATTAATGGGCATAGACTCAAGATGCCAAGTGAAATCATCTGGAGTTAATTGAATATATCCAGCGGTGGACACTCCACGGTTGATGCAGTGGACCACTCAATATGGCCGAAGGAAAGGTGGTTTGGCTTCAAACGTCAAAACTACTGCCATTTTGAGGCGGTTTACGATTCACATCTGAACAATGTCCTGTGGACACCATTGTGTTTGTCTTTCACTGAGGTTCTTTATGTACCGGTACAGTACACATACATGTATTTACCTGAATACCTGTCGAAATCATACTTAAACCTGTAACGAAGAGTCCCTCAAGCGACTTCAAAAAATTGACTTGATGGATTGGAACCTGCAACTCATGGAACACCGGACCAGTGTTCAACTGATGTAAGCCGTGTCTGAATTACTTGACCAGGGCTTGAAATTACACACGGGTCTATAGGAAGCTGCTGCAGCCACTTGCCATAGGCCTGTGTGCTATCTCCAGCTAGCCAGAGCCAAGTCATTCGGACGCAGCATGTATTCTTCTGTATTTTGTTGTTAGTTTGCATGGGCATGGTTGACATGTCGGTCAACTGTGTACAAAACTGTAAATGACATGCTTCTGTCTCAATGCTTTGCATGCTTCTCCCTAATTCCTGGCATTTTTCCAATGAACCGTTCTGAACCCTTAAAAAAAATGTAATGTAGAGACCCATTGGCAGGTATATGTACATGTACATTGTACAACTGTACATGTGCATGTAACTCAGAAATGTACATGTACTTTCCTAAACCAACCGATCTGATAAATTGGACAGCTTCAAATCTTAAGGCAGATATGGGAAAGTGCTCCACTGTTCGCATTATTCGGCAATTTTTTAGCTGCAATAAAAAAAAAAGACATGTACATTTACATGTACATGTTCATTTGCATTCATGTGCGTGACGATGTACACAAACAACACGCTGTGATCTACAGACGTCCCGAGTGTAATGGGTGCAGAGTGCACGTTGTTGAAGAGCATCACGTGGGAACGTTTAGTGGTGAATGTTGTTATTGTAGCTCTCCAGGTCGGAGAAAGGCAGACACTCCACATTTCATGCAAAATTAACGACATGATATGGACTACTTCACGGCCGGACCTGCGCTGCGTGTCGAACGTGAGAAGAATCTTCGAACTGAAAAGACAAATTTATAAAGCTCATGCAATGCAATTGTTTTTAATGCAATTCTGGAAAATGCACCTTTGTGTCTCATTAAAGGGAATATACAACATTTGCATACATCAAAAAATAAAACTACCAAGTTTTTACGAAATAGCTTACTAGGATGTTGGTAAATGACAGTCTAAAGCATCCTGTAAAATTACGGCACCTGGTGTCAAGTCATTTTCAAGAAAATGGTATTTTTGTATACATTTCCAACGGTGGGCGACCACCGTTGGAAAAACCTAACTATTTTTGAACTACTGCTCCAAATTTAAAATTTTTTTCAGTCCAAATTTTGTTTGCTATTAGTTACATGTTCATGAACGGGTGCAGGCCAGCTAGACTGGTTCCTTTACCTTACAATTTTCCGACATCTATAAATTGATTCATTTTATCTTTAGTGGAGTCAGGGAACCAGACTACTTAAACAATTTTTGTTTTTCTTGGTTTTTCAAGCATTTTCGAAAACAAAACTTCAAACGTGTCAGATAAACAATATTTGATCTATTATACTAACCTCTCAAACAGTTCATTTTTGTTTTGCCATTTTAACGGGTAATTTAGTGCCTTTGTGGTTTTTATGCTAATGCAAATTTCCATATTCATGAGCAAAACTGTGATGTCGTTCTGGGCAGAAACCTCAATGTTACAGCTATTTCAGCACAAAAAAGTTGCCAGAATTTTGGATATTTTGCTGTCGTCAATTTTCTTTTCTTTGGTGATTTGTTGTTGCGTGAGAACATGGCAGTAAGCCAATGAGCAACTCTTTCTCACAAATGTTTTCATTGAGCAAATTTTGGGTTCGCAATTTGAACAAACAAAAAAACTTAACCGAACAGTGTCTTCCTGGAATGACATCACAGCAACAGCACACTCAGTTGTCCGGAAAAGCATGGACAATTTTAAATGTATAAAGAAGTGCACTTTTCAGTAAAATTTACCAAAAAGGGGTGTCAAATAGTTTTCATACATTCAAGAGGAACTGAAAGTTGCACAAAATGTGTTCCCCCAAAAAAATCACTTCACGAACCCTTCCACAGCATAATATTGTCGGTCACTTCAGGTAAGTACCAGACTGAATAATATGTCTGTCTACTTTAAATGATGACGTTTGCCTTTTAGTACAAACAAAATATTTGTGATTCGTTTGGATTGAGAGTGAGCTTCAATAATAAGTGAATTTTTGGTTTCATCAATTCCAAAAAAAACAATCAATTTAAAGTTTCATTTTAGGGAAATAATTTTTAAAAAAGGACAGGGGTTTTCACTATTCGTTAATGTTCATTGCACAGAAATATCATTTAATCATACTGCCAGTAATATTCGTTTTACAAGTAATTTGCATGATAATTCTGGTATGTGCATACATACATGGGTGCACTACTGACGGTTATTGTTCTCAATTTAAATGCATTGCGTCATTTGCGTGCATTTGTTGCCAAACCGGAATTCATCACTAACATGCATATGTTGCGAAAGAGTCGAATCTAATGCCTCTTCACTGCATGAACAGACTGTGGCTTACGTTTCTTTTTCTCAATGAAACCACTTGTAAAGCACTTATCAGCGGCAACTGGCTAAATTTGCCAGATGAGAGGCTATCATGAACTGGAAGCATGCGACATCTGGGCCCACTTTTTAGAAAGCCGAGTACAAAAAAAATTATAATTTCTCGTCTCGGCTCCTTAAAAAAAAGGGAGGAGGCGGCCTTTTGTTTCTTTTCTTAAGATGGCAGATTTTCCAAGATGTGAATGAATTCTTCCAGTTTCTGAACACTTTTGCTGGTGTTCAAAGAATCAAAGACGCCGTCGCCTTATTTTAATTTGAACCTGCGTACAATTTTACTGGGAACAAATAAAGAAACCAAAACTTAACAAGGGAGAGTCGAGCAGGAAAAAGGAAGCGGGCGGGGACTAGAAATGTTTATTATTTTACTTGGCCTAATAGTACATTGTAATATGGAACATGAGGCCATGTGCATATGGTCCCTCAAGCATGAGAAGGTCATTTGTGTTCTGTATTGATGAGATCAGCCATCCATGTAATTGAAACATTTGTATTTCACTAATGAAGCGTTAGTTCATAATATAATCTAAAGAAGTCACGTAGGCATATTTATAGTCATATCAGGAAAAAAGGTCATTCTGAATCAATGCATTTCAGTTCCATTTGGTTACAGACATTATTTTGTTTTATATGAAAAATAGATGTCAGTGTGCATTTGTAGATTGACTTTTAAATTAAATAGACATGGTTAAAATAAAATTAAATAGACAAAGTTCAAACTGACAGAACTTAACATTTAAGCACAAACTTTTGATCGTAGCATTCATACATTCATACATAAACAGTGTAGAATTCCATAGAGTGGAGCCATGGAATTAATTTCTAAAACAAAAACGTCAAACACTTCTCAAAGGGGGGGGGGGGTATCGAACAGAACTAATGCGAGTGCAAAGGCCGAAGCCCTAACAGCGTTTTTTTTTCAATACAAGGTGATGTCTCAAAACCGCCAAACTCACTGGTTTGACTGGAATCCTGCTGCTGCACAATTTTAACGTGTTTTTAGATGGGGTTATGATCGAGAATAAGCTTTATGTGGCCTCTCTGGACTCCCATATATTTGCACTAAGTTTAGTCGGGCACCATTTGCAGTCATCAGCCGACATTTGAAGCCAAAAAAAAAAAAAAAAATAGGTAAAAAAGAAAGAAAAAAGGCTGCGTCGCCGCACCACTTTTGGGGCAAGCTCCATACCAGAAACCGGAGACTTTTTTTTTTTTTGGCCTTATGGCTCCAGAACAAGTTTCTCACAAAACTGGTAATAGTCAGAAAGTAGAATACGTATGCTAGTGCCTCTACAGGCATTTCATGTAATACGCATACGTACATCAAATGTTGCATAACAGGTTTAATCAAATTCTGCCTCTGAAAATTTGGGGCATACTGGTACATGTATGTATGATTTTTGCGCGTGCTTTTATAGTCACTTTTTGTGATTGCTGTCTCAATGTATTGCACATGTAATCAGGACCTGTTTTCTCTCATTCCCCATGTTATACATGAACAATGTACATGTATGTATACGTAATACATGTACATTGACATCAATAACAGGCCATGTGGTGCCTGCCAGGTGCCAGTTTGTCTAATGCCCTTCTCTTCTTCACATTGTCTGTTGGCTCACAGCTGTGACCACTGCCTGCGTGCAATCATCAGTGCTTGTTGTGTCATCATTGTTATCATTACAGTATTGCAGAGATAGCTGTCTCCTTCCAAGGCCAGGCTTGTAATTGTTTCGAGCACATGGGGGGGGGGGGGGGTAATGATGTGACCTATGACACATGTTAATAGCGCCCTCACTGGCAGAGAGACTCAGTGGGTGTGATGGGTGGGGAGGGGGGTGGGGGATGGGGGTGTTGTTTTAAAAGTAGAGTCCATTATTTGTAATTTGCTGAACAATTAGCAATGGGGCTGAACAACTAACCTGGTGCAGTTTCAGCTCAGCGAATGATGTAGGATCTCAATTTCAAATCAAATGTTGCCGAGTCGTGTTTTGAATTGGGCCTGAATCCAGCGTCAGAGACACGTTCTCACTGAGCCGATTGCAGCTACGCGATGTCACACGCTGAACTGACTCATAGGGATGCATGTGAATTGGTTTTCATTTTGCTGGAACTAAGAACACGTACCTTTTTTGTGATCCTTGGAAAAAACTTTAGAATGGTGTTTGCGTTCGAAATGACGTAACTTGAAATGTACATGAGTGATTTGAATGATTCTTGTACTAAAAGAAAGCTCATTGATTGGACTTTCAAAAATTGGTCCTGCCATTTGGGTTGCATTTTTTTACTCGCCCTATAGTTTGGTGTATTGTGTGAGATCTTAGGATTATTTATCTGGAATTTCTGCAGAAAACCACTTTGTGTTGAAATGCATATAACATGTGTGAATATTGTGTGTGAAAAATTATCCTTCAATCAGTATCAAGTGCCTATAAGGTTTCTCTACATAACAACCCTGTGTTGAAACAGATATTACACCTGTGTTACGTGTAATTCTGAGAGGATTCTGAGGAAAACCCACAGAATCAGGTAGGGACTGAAAACCCGATCCACATACTGGCCCAGGCGGGATTCGAACCCAGGTCACAGCGGTGGAAGGCGAGGAAAGTACCGCTACACCAACCTGACTCCCCACAACCTGTGGCCTCGTGGTTAAGGACGCTGGATTTGTGGTCTGTGGGTAAAGCTGCTGGTGGTGGGTTCGAGTCCAGCCTGGGGTCATGCTGCGTGTGCCCTTGAGCAAGACACTTTGTCACTCATTGCTTCTCTCTACCCAGGAGAAAATGGGTACCTGTGAGGGCAGAGATGGTTATTGTGATTGACTAAGCTTGCTTGCGCCTGACAGGCAGCATCAAGCTGTATACTCCCCAGGGAGCTGAGATGGTATTTGGAATGTTTCATTGGCCCAATGATCAGGGGTAATAATAAAAATGTAAGCGCTGTGATTTAGTTTACTAATAAGAGCGTTCTTAAATGCCGATTATTATTATTATAATACATGATGCCCGGATGTGCTGTATCTCGTAAAATCTCGCAGGTTTTTGAGGTCAACTTGCAGGCTCTATTCAGACAAACAGTCAATACGCAAGAGCTCACTTGTGCTTTATTTTTCTCTTTCAATCTTTCTCTCCCGCCCCGTCCTCCCATCTCTTGTCGATTCGTCAGGACCCCTTCTCCCCACCGGTCAGCCCTACCCCCACGGCAGCACCCCCTTATCAAGTATGCCGGGCAGCATAACGCCTCCATCCAGTAACGTTCTCGTAGACACTACTAACAATCGCTACTCCTCGGACTCCACCGCGTCCGCTAGCTCTTCCGGTAACTGGTCTAACAGAGGTGAGCATTAAGGGTTTACTAATGAATCAGATAACTGTGGGTTACCAGTGAAAGTTAACACGGTTCCTGTCTGTGATTATTAACCCATTTGAAAACATTCTTTAATATCAAAGTCATAAATACCTGCAACAGTTTACCCTTCCTATGGATTGGGGGCTCCATCACATGCTTGGTCCTAAAGCACTGTTTAAACACTGGTCAGCGATGTTTATGACCAGTGTTTGCAACTGCACTCTGCGTAACATGCGCATAGTGCATGCTTCAGCTACTGCCAGCTGCTTGAGATGAGCTCTGCAAAAGTTGCAACGTTGAGCATATCGCGCGCGTCGCACACCACACAGAAGTTAAATGGGGTAAAATGGTTTAAAAAAATGCTGACAATTTGGCAACTTTTCGACTTTTTCTGACTTTCGATTGAAAAGGGATTGATGAATGGGGATAATGGACCTTAATCATGCTGCCACCATTTCCGTCATATTCCCTGTATCCAATAGCAGTACTGAATGATAATGATTTTTGTGCAAAAAGGAACCAGACTATTTTTCCTTCCAGCCTCGCTTTGGTTACGTTGATTTGAATGGGAACAAATCAAGATGGCGGCAACATGACAAAGGTCTTTACATGTACACAAAAAATGTAGACCCCACTATCAAATGTGTGCAAAGGTAAATCAAGCATGTAGCTTGGATCCTGAAAATCATGAGAAACTGGTTGCACATCAACCAATGACAGTATTTTAAAAAAAGTTCAAATCAGGCCTGACGATATTTCATCATTGAAAAAAAAAAAACACAAAATGAAAAACAACAAATAATTTGAATTTGTGATTTCTATTTTGAACATCGATTGATATTGAATGGCTAGAATTTAAATATCCTTTCTCGGCATATTATTCAACTGGAATAGCGCGAACCTGACCTTTATAAAACAAGGCGAATGACGAATGAAGTGTGGACTGTCAACGGCTTGGATTAATAGATGACCAAACGAACCTTCCCACTCCGTGTTTGAACTTTCCTGCGAAATGTCAGAACCTGGGATAATGAGCTGTGAGAGTGATAAAAAAAGGATTGTTTCTTATCAAGTTGGCATTTAGAAAAGCGAACGAGATTCATCAGTCAATTTGTGAAGGAAGTTGTGGGTTGCGGTGATTTTTTTTCTTTTCTTTTTTCCTTTCTTTTTTCTTTTTTTAAGTTCAACTAGGGTTCAGTGTATAAAGATTTTGTTGGTCGTTTGTTTGGGTTTGCTAAAAAAAAAAAACATGGGGGAAAATAACCTGAAAACCTAAAAAAAAAGTCTTGAAATACATGTCTTGTTTGTGTTATGCATAAGCTTTATTTTGAAAGAGCTAAAACGTTGTCTTTTGCATTAACCGTCCTGTGAAAACGTGCATTGTGAGCCTGTTTATTACTTGGGTCAGTATTGGTCAAGACCCCCATTGGTTTGTACACATTAGGCCAGGAGGCGAGGAAGAAAATTTTGACCGATTGTGACCTCTTAAATAGTAGGATGATTACTAATATGAGTCACACTTGTTATGATTTTGTTGAAGTGTTTAATGGCATGAACCTGTATGTTGAAAAAAAATTGCCGTTTGTATATTTTCGTCCAAGAGTTTCCAAGCTGTTAAAAAACAGTTCGTGTGGATCAATTTTTTGCACTGACTCTTGAGTCTGTATCCAGCTGCCGGTCATATGTTGTGTCCTTGGGCAAGCCACTTCACCCCCACTTGCCTCCCTCCACCCAGGAGTATGAATGGGTACCAGCATTAGCTGGGGAGTAACCTGCGATGGACTGGCCTTCCATCCAGGGGGAATAGAAACAATGCCAGTTGTTTCATGCCACGGAAACCGGAGATAAACACCGGCCTGATGGGCCATATTGGCTCATGACAGACTTTCTTACCCTTAATCCTATGTGAGACAAAATAAGTGAACCCTATATGGAGTAAGACTTGCCTTCTAATGTCAAGGACCCTGTGACTAGAAAAACGTGGCGTTGTAAAGTCTCATGAGATTATTATTTGTCCGTTAATGCAGAGAGCGTGGACCCGATGCACAACCAGTCGTACAGGCACGGTTACTACCATCCGGCCGGCAGCAATGCTGGACTGTCGTCCCCGCCACCCCCTCCCCCTCACCAATCCCCGCCTATGAACGGCTCGGTGCCTTATGGGATACCGGAGGACAGGCCGGTAAGTAAATTGTTGTAACTGGTAGACGTCTCAGTGTTTCTCTGACAGCAGCTGTTTTGCCTCTGCTTTCAGACAATGTTTGAACTGTGTCAAATGAACCAGGGCCCAGTTTCGTGACACTGCTTAGAACATATTTTTTTTGCTAAAGGAGCCTTAGTCTATTTCATGGAGACCATAAGCAGTATGCATAAGCACAGCTAAAGCACACTTAACCCCACAAAAAAAATCTTAGTCTATTTCATGGAGACCATAAGCAGTATGCATAAGCACAGCTAAAGCACACTTAACCCCACAAAAAAATCAAGAATAGGCATACATGTCCTCCCAAATAATTTGGCATGTATTGGAATAAACCCCAAACAGTTGCCTAACCCTGACTCCCTAGGCATTTTTGCTAGGATGTAACCTCAATCTTGCAAAATCCTCCAACGGCCTCCATGTAAAAATTGCATACATCCTCAATCCTGAATGTGGTCCTTGGAGGGGTTACCACTGCCTCAATCCTGCAAAACACTCCGGCAATCACTGTCAATGTGTTGAGGCAGGGGCGGTAACATCCTGGAGCAGTGCGGAGGATTTTCAAGTATAATTCTAGACCTACATTTCGGCATGGCTGAATATAAACAACACAAGGTCCAGCCCAAGACCTTGACACGGTGCATCCTCCAAAATCAGCCACACATTTTGCCATAATGCCCCAATCCTACAAAATCCTCCATTTTGAAAAGAGGATTTTGGAGGATTTGGGAAGGTCAGGGTTAAATCAGTGACGTAACAATAGAAATCTCCATGCGCGCAGAACTGTTATCACCTCTACACCAAAAAGAAAAAAATATACAAAAAAAAGAAAAGAGGCGGGCGGGTAAAAGAAGTGGGCAGCAACGAGAAACTGGTTGATTGTTTTACTCGGCCGCGTAACCCAGAAATATGTGGTGTTCCTTTCTGCTACGCCTTTCTTAAAAGTTGGAAACATTGAAAGGCAGAAAACTTATTGTTGAGACTTGTACGAGTATTTTATAGGATTCCGAAGACAATACATGAAAAATATAACTGTCATAAATTTTTTTCTGGTATTGACTGTGAATCTTTCTTTCTGTTTTCCAGTATCCTCCGGCACCTGATCATTACCATGGTAACATGGTTGGTAGTCCGCCCAGGGCCATGGCTGGTAGCCCGCAGCATATACCCTCGCCAACAAGTGAGTTAGACGGTTGTTAATAGTGATTCTGTGTGTCGTGTCTAATATTACACAATGTATATCGACTGGTGAATTTCACATGTGTAGTGGAATTGTAATACATGAACAACAACAAAATCAAGGGCATTTTTTTTACTTAATCCTCCTATGCCAACATACGTTCTGTGCCAAGTAGTCCTTTTATTCCAAATCAATCAAGTGACTCTTTTCAACAGTTCAGAGCTCCCAGCCTACATAAAGCAGGATTGACTGGCCGTGACTGCCCATGTAACTTTACACAGCTTTGCTTTGACTGTGGGTAATTGATAAGCCAGCTGTGCCCACAACTTGCCTGCTTTGTCTGTTTATGGTCTGTTGACTGAGTTTGACTAGTCACAGTGTGTGCTTGACATATGATCTGACTGCTGGTGACTAGCCTGTGTTAAATATATAGCAGGGGAAGCGAATCGACATTTTGACTGTCTGTGGCTGTTTAAATAGCAAGAGGGTTAAAATATACATTTGTACAATATCCATCAAGACATTAACATATTGGACACAATTTATTTTCACAACTCAAACATTGATTGTTTCTGGTGAATGAAGTTTGATCGAAGTTTATCCCTCTGTGTTATAGCAAATGGCCCGCAATGCTTTTTCTGCAAATGTAAAATAGGTCTCTCAAATCTCTGGATGTTCACAGATCTGTAGCGTCCTTCGCATGAGCTTCAGGCGTTGTTGGCAATGGGTTCAATATTCCCTCCCAGTGGTCTGCCCGGACTTTCTCTTCGTAACCGTTGAAGGGGTAGTAAATATCGCGGGGGGAAGTCCCAAGATCGACTGATGTAATAACCCATTATTGGCCGGAGGACCGATCACAAATAAGTGTTTTCAGAAAGTCCCGAGATAGTTTTAAAAATCGATTATCCGACCAGGAGAAAAAAAAATGATTTCATTTATTTAGTTTTTGTTTTTCTTCCTCCTGCGATTCTTCAGATGATCAGTCCTACCAGCGGATGTCGCCCCAGCATCCCTTGTCGCCACGGCGACTGCATCCAGATGCGGGTCGGCAGCTGGAGAACGGCGTCTGGCTGAAGCAGGGAGGAACCGGTAACGGCCAGGTCAATCAGGACTACTCCGGAGAGGAGAGCGGAGTCGATGTAAGCTCATCCACTGAGAGCATGGAGAAAAGGGTTAGCATTTCAGAGCAAGCCGAAAGAATTGTCCTGAAACCTTTCGTTGAATTGTCTGCATTTGCGCTTGATCATCGGCTTTCGGGTCTTTGTTTCGGCAACAGTTCCGAGCATTTCAGAGCAATTTTGATCATGTTAGAGCAACTTCAGAGCAACTTCAGAGCAACTTCAGAGCAATATCATAGCAATTGCTTAAGCATTTTAGAGCCGATGAATTGTCAAAATTTCGATGAATTCTCTTGATCTCGGCTTTCTGTCCTTTGTTTCGACAACCTTCCGAGCATTTCAGAGCATTTTTGAACATGTTAAAGGAAATTCAGAGCAATTTCATAGCAATGCTTAAGCATTTTAGAACAAACAGAAGAACTGTCCTGACACCTTTGTTGAATTTTCTTGCATTTGCGCTTGATCATTGGCATTCGGCTCTTTGCTTTGGCAACACTTCAGAGCATTTCAGAGCAATTTTTTATCCTGTTAAAGCAACTTTAGAGCAATTTCTTTAAGCATTTTAGGGCAAGCCGAAGAATTGTCCAAAGTTCGATGAATTTTCTGCACTTGCACTTGAGCACTGTCTTTCTGTTCTTTGTAGCGGCAAAACTTAAGAGCATTTCAGAGCGAGCTAAAGAATTGTCCAAACTGTGTTGAATTTTCTACCTTTCTACTTGATCATATGTGTCATTGGGTTCTTGGTTTCAGCAACACTGGAGAGACATTTCAGAGCAATTTTAGAACATTTTAGAGGAACTTCAGTGCAATTTCATAGCAATTTCTTTTAAGCATTTTAGAGCAAGCCGAAGAATTGTCCAAATTTCGATGAATTTTCTGCATTCACACTTGGGCACCGGCTTTCTGTTCTTTGTTGCAGCAACGCTTAAGAGCATTTCAGAGCAAACTAAAAAAATGTCCAAACTGTGTTGAATTTTCTGCCTTTGCGAGTGATCATTTTTGGCCTTCGATTCTTTGTCGCAGCAACACTTAAGAGAAATTTCAGAGCATTTTAGAGGAACTTCAGAGCAATTTCGTAGCAATTTTGTGAGCTTTTCCGAGCAAGCAAAAGAATTGTCCAACTTTTTTTTTTGCCTTTGTGAATGATCATCGGCTTTCTGCTTTATTGTTTCAGCAACAATTCTAAGCATATTCAGAGCAATTTCAATGCAAGCCGACGAATTTGTCCAAACTTCATTGAATTGTTTTCATTTGCGCTTGATCATTGGCTTTTGGCTCTGTTTCAGTGATAATTCACAGTCCTGATGATTTGAAAATCACAGGCGTTTGGATAAAGGCACACCTGGATTTTTCTAGGCGTGTGATTTTTTAGGCGTGTGATTTTTCTAGGCGTGTGATTTTTTAGGCGTGTGATTTTTCTAGGCGTGTGATTTTTTTCTAGGCGTGTGATTCTGTAGTCCAATCTCAGAGACGCCACTTTTCAGGTTTTAACCTGAATTCAGAGAGTTTTTTTCAAAAAATGTGACCAATTAAAAGTGCTGGATTTGGTCTGAAACATCCAGAAACACATTTTTGATTAGGTTAGTTTCAGGTTTTTTTAAGTAGTGTTTCAGGATTTATATTGATATATTGGTGGCATCTCTGCAATCTGGTATTTTTTTTTATAATATTCATCTTGGTTTACAATTATTATTTTTAAAGTAATGCTTCCCATGTAATCCCATTGGCATTGTCTTTGGCATATATTAAAGTCTTTCAAAAATAGCACCCCTTGAACACAGACATGGACAAAATGTTGAACCGCCAACATAGGGCTGGATAGCTCAGTTGGTAGAGCACCGGAACGGCAATCCGGAGGTCGCAGGTTCGAACCAGTCGGTGTCTTTGTTCAACTTCAATCCAACGGTCTTTCATCAATTGTTTGGATCTCTCTCCAGAGCTATGGAGGCATACACACCCCGGGTAATGTCCCAACCATCCACATGAACGTGAACTCCAAGCCGTTGGCCTACTCACAGCCCTTCCATAGCTTTGAGAACGTCTTGGGTGACAGGGACGTCTTCAGATCTCTAGCAGGTCAGAATAAATATGTTTCAACTATTGGGTGTTTTGAAATTTTAACAAAGTAATGTAAATGGATGTGTCCATAAATGCGGGGTCCAATTTGTTGTTCCCCTGTTACATCTGATATAAGGTTTTGTAAATTCAGGGCACATCCTTTAAACCCTAACCACCCCAACTCCATTAAAATCCATGCCCCATTTTGGGGGACTTGGTCCAGGAGGCCTTACGTGACTAAATAT
This sequence comes from Patiria miniata, assembly GCF_015706575.1. NCBI lineage: Eukaryota > Metazoa > Echinodermata > Asteroidea > Valvatida > Asterinidae > Patiria > Patiria miniata. The sequence continues at coordinate 5,739,101 of NW_024037067.1, forward strand.
TGATGGAGTATGATGGACTTGGGCTTGATGGCCTGAAGCAGTGCTAGGGGTATCCGATTGATTTTGCCTAGCTTCCTGTACTGCTACTGTAATAAAAGCCATGTGTAGCAAGTCCATGAATGTCGACCAGTGCATCAGTGGTGGATTTCCATTATGTCATGTACAGTTTTGTATTGCAAGCATAGTGATTGATGGATTTTGATGGACTTGGTCCAGTTCCTAGTAAAAGACGCTAGGGGGTTAGGGTTAATGCCTTCTATTCTAGTTATTAAAGCAAAATACCTGGCAAACAAATTTCAATTTCAATGTTACACCTTTGGCCCCTAAGTTGATGGAACGACCCAAATTTGTCATCTAGAACCAGAAGAAATTCAGCTGCAATCCAGACCCCAATCTCAATTTAAATTGAGGTTCCTTCGGATTGTCTACGCTTGTCCAGCGAGTCAATTATCTGTTCCGAATATACCCCGTAAATCTCCCTTTTGCGTATTGAGAGCTCTGTGTTCGTTGCCCAGGAAGTGGGCCGCTAAGATTCAGCATTTACAGTCTCGTGTTGCTCTCCCCTAACAAGCCCTTCGATTTTGTGTCACTCCTCGGAACTTCTTATTTTTCAAAACAATTGAGCAGTCGTGAGACGTTAATGGATAACGGCCCCAGGCAATGCACATTTAATAAGATTCTCCAGTGTGCTCTCCTGATGCCTCCCAAGGAGATCAGACTTGAAGATTTAAAGGGGCTTGTTCACTCGCAAAATAACGTCGTGTCCGTCAAAACGATTTGCAGCTTTTTTTCTCTTACAAAAACAGAATCTTTTTTTTTTTTAAACAAGGATGTTCCGAGAGTCTGAGAACGGCAATAAACCAATGCTAGTTTTACAGAGCAATGAATGTTTTGTGTTGTTTTTTCCTTATTGTTTTTAATTTTTTGGGATACATGTCGTTGTGAAAAGTGATAAAATAGCCATTTCATGCATGTACAAGTACTTCATGTTATTTGAAGAAGAAATACATGTAAAAGTACACTTGTCTTTTTGCAGTTGAAGAAAACGCAATCCCACTTTTCGGTTCCTTTTACCATTTCCTGAAAAATATACAATCATTTTGTAAAATCCCAGGTTTATTCAAATTATACTAAACAGTAGTATTGGAGGTGTTATTTGTTTCCCTTTTTGATGCCAAGAGAATTGGGCCAATATTCCCGAGGCGTATGGCCCCTTGAATGTTTTTTCCTCCTCGCATGCGATTTCCCCCTCATAAACATTGAGCCTGACGTCAAGAAACAAACGGAAATTGGCAGTTAAGGCAGAGCGACAGTTGTTTTTGGCACAGATAGATTTTCTTTATTTGTGGGATTGGAAATCTTGACTCGGGGCAAAGAGGCAACTCCTCGGGCTTACGGAAACAGACATATTCAAAGGGAAGTAGCTCTACGTGTTGTGCAAGTCAAAGTTTTGACCCATGAGCCCAGCAGCATTTAATTTTGCATGCTTATTCGAAGCATTTTAGTGAAATACTTTTGTATTGGACCAAAAAAAACAGTAAAAAAAAAGAAGCTTTTATGGGGGGTGGGCTGTTAAAGGGCAATACAACATTTGTTTTTGCTGTTATTTTCAGAAATGGATGGATTTGGGGGGCTACCATTTTATAGCAAATATTGTTACACTGTGTTGTTTGAAATTTTGTGCTCGTAGAAAAACCGAGAAAAACAATCATGTTCCTGTAGTCTGGTTCCTTGACCCCACCGGAAATGACTACAGATTGTTCTTGATGTCATTTTTAAAAAACCTCACAGAGCTTTTATGTAAAAATTTAACCCCCAAAAATTGTTTTGTGTCTGTTTTGGTATTCTTTAATTTTGCATTTTTTTTAATTGTGAACAATTTTGTCATGAAAATTGTAACCGCATGTTTTTTCCTTTGTTGGTAATTTCTTGTTCGTAATCGGCCTGAGACCCAATGACCTCCCTACTTTGTCTGGCGTCCTGACTTCCATTACGTCATTAGGTCTTTAGGTCTATTATTGGTTCATGTACTACTTATTTAATTCTATGGTGTCGTGGGGTTTGTTTTAGTGTTTCGCATTAGTGGAGTTTTCAAGGAATTTCTTTTATACCTAATTGTTTTCATTTTTATTTTTTTTGGCTTTTCCAGGCAATCAGCGTCCCCATAGCGACGGTTCCTCCGATATCAAGATGGATATCATGAGACATCAAGACATTAAACCGCAGTATCAGGGCAAGGTACAGTAGAAATATTTGTAAAAAGAGATATTTTGTATATTTTAAGACACAGAAACCTTTTGTTATTGTAAATTTGTACCGTTTATGTAATATTTAAAAATATCTCTTTCGTACATGTTTGGGACTTGACAAAATAAAACTTTGACTCGATAAAACTTTGACTTGAGTCAAGGCAAAGTGTATGCATAATTTTGACGTTATTTTGCGACATTTTTGCCCCACCTTTCGCAGATTGTGATATACCTACCGAGGAAAATTGATGCACCCAAAAATGTTGACACACCAAATCATGACATGACGCAACCCTGTGTCCACCTTGTAAACCCGTATAAGGTGCTGCATAGTGGGTCTCATATTTCTCATATAAACTTCATTTACATTTAACTTCATTTTCCTTCATGCATGCATCACCATCGCTTTGGAACTCTCTCCCACACCATATTAGAACTGTCAATGCCGAAAATGAATTTAAAAAAATCCTTAAAACTTACCTGTTCCATTAATTGCTTTTAATTGTTGTTTACTGTGAAGCGTATCGAGACCTCGGTGTGATGCGCTATATAAACACTGTGTTATTATTATTATTATTATTATTTAATAAAAGACATAATTTCCAGCGCCTTGAGTACCTAATTGTTGGTAGATACGTGCGCTATATAAGACTCCGGTATTATTACAACCGTGAAGGACATGACGCACTCTTGATGAAATGGGGGGGGGGGTGTCATGAGGCCCATTGATAGTTGCATAAATTTGAAATGGTCCCACTTGCTTAAAAGGCAGACTTTTAGAGTATTTCCTCTTACTTTTGCAGGATGCTGACAGGATATACGAATGGCTGCGAAGGCAGCGCATGCCGGAGTACACCAACAACTTCACTAAGGCTGGATACGACATGCCCACCATTGCCAGGATGACACCCGAGGTAGGCTCTGCCGCCACCCCTCCCCCCTCCACCACATACTCCACATTGCCTTCCTGTTATGCTGAAAATTTTGGCATGAATTCCATGGGCACGCTCATTCTTCACTGTCATTTTTTTTCTAGAAGAAAAAAATTCAACGGGGCCGAGGGGAAATCTACTGGCGATGAAGACTTGATATCTCATTTTGTCAGCAGCCCCAGAATTACATGTATGGAATACGTTGCCTGCTGACATGCACCATTCCCAGTCCATGGACTTGTTTAAGCGTAAAGTTTAAGACTTATCTTTGTAAACAGTCTTTTAACTAAATTTTATTTAAAATCGGTAAAATAATTCAGGAGCCAAGGCCAAATGTTCGTTGTGGACCTTACTCACAAAGCCATTTTGGTCGGGTTCCCCTAATGTATTTTGATTAATTGTGAACTGTTGAGTGTGACGGCGCCAGACTATTTATACATTCTAGCCTCACTTTCAGTTGTTGTGGCTTAACACGTTAGGGCTTGTTCAATCACAAATTTAAAATGATGTATTAGAGCAGACAGGTACAATGTGTAATTTACTTAATGTCATTGCTTTCATTTCTCTTCGCAAGTTACAGAAATGAAGATTTCACCTCACTTTTAATTCAATATGGCCGACTCGTGAATAAGGCCAATAGCTGTGTTCGGTATAGCAACGTTCCACTGTACATGTTTTCTTAGGCAAATTAACTGGGGTTTTTTAATTGTTTTTAATTGTAGGATCTGACGGCCATTGGAGTTACTAAGCCTGGTCATCGGAAGAGAATATCGGCCATGATTAGCCAACTCAACGAACCTGACGGGATACCAAACTACAAACCGGTAAATTTGTTAATAGTTCAGAATTTGTCTTCATTTCATCGTTGTTCTCCAGTTTTGAGCCTGGCCATTCCAAGTTAAAGGCATATAGGATCATTGGCATTTTTCCAGTGACGCACCCAGGGTATTAGGTTTGGAATATTCGTCTTTGGATTTTGAGTGGTGTTAATTATTTGAATCGAACAAAATGCATGAAAAGCAAATTTTCCTTTCTGCCTTTAAAAACAGAAGATGTTCAATCAATATTTGTTTAGTCTTTGTTTATTTGTTTAGGGCCAAATCTGAGAGGAGTCTTTTGTCTTATTTCAGTTATTTAACCTATATCTGCGATGGATTTTTTTTTTTTGCTTTTCAGTTTTTTCCCATCTTTGCTTTAAACTCATTTGGTTCTTTGACTGTCAGAGTGGTCAGTCATGCACATTGAAAGAACTTCTGACTCATGTCATCCAAAGCTGCCACTTCTGTTTTTTATAAAAACTATGCTTCGTCGTAGATAAAAATGTACTTCGTTTTCCACTATAGGTGTGGTGCCAAAGCTCTGTTGTATTTTTAGTGTCACTACTTTGTCATTGTTAAAAGTTGCATTCCCTGAGCTATTTTCGAGTTTCATCCGGGAAAACAGATTCCTTTCTCAATTGGTATTTTTCTACCAATACAGAAGTGTTCCACTTTTGAATGAGACATCGTCCCAAAAAATTGGCCAATGTTCAGATATGGCAAAAATTACTTGACATATGTTGAATTATATGCCTCCTGACAATAAGTTTGGCGCATCTTATGTGCGTAATGGGCGCAAACGTAGCCCCAGATCAAAGCATATTTTCAGAGGGTTGAAAACATGTAAAATAGAAAAACTAAATTAGTTTTTAACTTTAAATAAAACAGGAGAAAAAGATTGTAGAGCAATTTGAAGTCATCTTTGCCCTGATGTGATGTTGCCTGAAAAAGTCACAGACTATCACACTTTCATTGCAACCCCTAATCTCTATCTCTTGTTTCTCACTCTTTTTTTCTCTCTCTCTTATTAGCCTGACGTGGTGATGTGGCTGAAGTTACTAGACTTGTACCAGTACTACAACACCTTTTTGAGTAACAGCTATGGCACGATGGACGCCGTGTCCGAGATCACGTGGGAAGACCTCCAGGAGATGGGCATCAACCAATTAGGTGAGACAGTGGTGCTACTTTCAACTATCAGGTTATTTACTGTTGCTAATTTTAGGTAGGGATGCCATGCACAACTCAGGTAAAACTTAGTTTTGAACTGGTTTAACTGGTTTTGAACCAGATAAACAAGTTTCAAACCAGTTCAACCAGTTCAGAACCAGTTCAACCAGTTCAGAACCAGTTCAACCAGTTCAAAACCAGTTCAGAACCAGTTCAACCAGTTCAAACTCAGTTCAAAACCAGTTCAACCAGATCAAAACCAGTTCAAACTCAGTTCAACCAGTTCACAACCAGTCACAAATGTGCTTCATAATCTATCTGCGTAAGACTCACTTCAGTGGATCCCATCACAAACAGCAAGGGTTAGGAATAAAAATACTAAAGGGGTGTTTGTCTGTTTGTCTTTGACATCAGGTCACCAGAAGAAGTTTACCTTGGCAATAAAGAGGTTACGGGATCTCCAAAAGCAGGCCACGCGGGTCCTAGCGTCCGCCCAGCAAGCAGGCAGTGCTGGCAGCGACAATGACAGTACCTCCCCGCACTCCTCCAACGATGGGGCCTACCACCACTACCAGCACCCTAACACTCTGATGTTGGCTCAGATGGGCCATCGGACGTCCCCCTTGCAGTCGCCGGACAACACCATGGTGAAGAAAAGATCAGGACTCCGCAGCAGCCAAGAGAGTCTAGGTAGCGACGGCAGCAACAAATCCAGTGGGTCCCATGGCTCCCATGAGCAGGCCTACCCAAAGAAGATCGTCCACTTGAAGCAGCTGTCGGAGACCAGGGAAGCCAGTTACGTCCCGACCAGCTTGAAAGTCTCTTCCACAGGGACGCAACCGGACCACAAAGTACCCTCACCAGAGGGGGACAAAGCAGCTGTCTCAAGCACATTGCAGACGTTCTCAACATTCAAGCAGCCGCCCGTCACCACAGCAGCAGGGGGAACATTTAAGATCCCTGCTGTTCCTAGGGACAGGAGATCAAACGATAGTCTGGAACGGGTCCTGGTTGCGCAAGGGAGCAATTATGATCCCTACAGTGGTGCGTCGAAAAGAAATTCCATCGAGGGCGGTTCGAGTATAGGATCGAGTGGCTCTGGGGATGGTTCCGTTAAAATGAAGCGATCCAATCCCCCGGCCCCACCAAAGAGGACAAACTCTATTAGGACAGTTGACGAGGAGCAATTGAAAACGGCCACGATTGGACGGAAGAAATCTCTGAAACAGTTCCGGGAAGAGATGGCGGCTGGAAACATGAACAAGACAGTTGAGCTTCCGGAAGGATATGCCACGATCAAGAGATCAGGTACCCGGAAAACCTCAACGTTGAACAGATCGGCTTCCCAAGAGGGAGACTATCCTGCCGGGAGTACTGGGGGAACCATTGGGCCCCCTTTACCACCCACGGTACCTGCCAATGCCCAGGGAAGCATTAGTGACGGCTCAGATGGTAGCACAATTATAACAGGTGCACCCAATCAGCCAAGTCCCAGCACATTTAGTGGCAATAAGACTCTTGATGAGACACCACATCCGGTAGTAAATTACAGCGCTTATGGCATCACCAACCAACCTGTACTCACACCTGTGCATCATCATCCGCAGCAGCAGCAGCAGCAGCAGCAGCCAAACCAACTATCCGGAACATACGCTCAGACCAGCATGCCAAGTCAAACCACTTCAGTGCCCACAAGTCCTGTTGCAGCGCAGCAACCCTCATGGACAAATCAACAGACACCGCACTCTAGAGATATGGGAATGACAAACGTATCGAAATCTGTTCCATCATCAGCTACGTCAACACCTTCCCACAATCCCACCCCTGTGAAGCCAAATGCTGCCCTGTTAGCAGAAATGCAGCAGTCGATAGCGGCAAGTATGCCTCCAGGCATGCGATTAAACCCCCACAGCTCAGTTAAAAAGGCTCCAGAGTCACCCTTCACATCCAATGCAACTACAAAAAGTACTCTGCAGTCTTCAGCAGTTCCCAATCAGCTTCCCGGAAACAAGGCTGACGATAAAGCACCTACCCAAAGAGACTCCAGTGGAGTAGCTTTCAGGTCATCAGATGATGCAGGGGAGAGTCAACCGCGACCATCATCTGGAGGAACATTCAAAATTCCCCAGAGTCTACCTCCTCGTGCAGGTAGTAACAGGCCATCCTCAGGTGAGCTTCTTTTAAACACCAGTCGAAGACCTTCATCAGGAGGCTTCAAATTAGGCGTTGATGTTGAACTGGAGAAGCAAACCCAAAATAAGGCACAGCAGGTAGAAGTCAGTATGCGCGAGGGTGTCCACAACAGCTCCCAGAGGCCTCCTTCAACAGGCAGCACTGGAAGCGGTGGAAGTGGTAGCACAGATAGTAGCTCCAACAAACAAGACCGGCCCAGCAACATGGAACTCCTCTGGAAGAGGATGTCCCAGGAAGGGGAGGAAAATGCCCCAATCATCCAACCAGCTCTCTCCAAACCATTGGAAGGCATCTGGCGGCCAAAATCACGCCACTATGAGCTTGTGGGTCAGCCGGAGGACCAAAACCAGGCCGATTCCTCCAGTGAGGGGGAAGGCAGTAACCTCAAGATTCAAACCAAAGCTACTTTCCGTTCGCTGAAGAAGCAGTTCTTGGATCAGAACTCCACGCCTATCACCTACCACACTCTGAAGAGGCCTGCCAAGAAGCCCGATCCCAACTTCTTTGAGGAGGATTTCCGGCCCAGGTCAAAGTCATTCACAGACCTTGATGAGTACAATCAGTCACCCGTGGCTAAGGACGCTCCTGTTGACTTTGAGACTTTTGTCGCCAGAGAGGAAGCTCTGCAGCAGCCTGACTTTGATACGAATATTGAGAGTCAACCTCCTAGCTCAGAGTCTAGATCCTATACCTCTCCAAGAAACTCGCCTCAAAACACACGGACCCAAAACTCGCCCATTAAATTGCCCTTCCCGGATAACGGAGGCCCTGCTCAGAAACCTGTCAGCCTGCCAGGACTTGTATCAAATTATGGTGCTAAGAACTCAGACAGTAATAACGGTGGCTTCCATGATCAAGTACTTAATAATCATGCACCTCTGCCCACTGTTGCCCCTCCTAAGGTACCACCTCCACACATTGCTCCTCCTAAGGTGCCCCAACTTCAAAGTCTCCCACCTCAAGCCCCGCCACCACCGCCTCCGGTTCCCCAGTTCGAAGCCCCTCCACCCAAGGTTCCTTCCCCTGAGGAGCAATCCTCCGAAGTTCCCTCACAAAAAGTGTCCCCGCAGCAAGTACGTCCTCCAAAGGTGTCTCCAAAAGCCCCACGTGTCAAGTCTGCAGCCCAGCTGCCACTGCCTGCTCAACAAGAGATGATGCCACCTCCTCCTCCAGTGGATGATTTACCCCCGCCCCCTCCCCCACCCCCACCAAATGATGACCTCCCACTGCCTCCCCCACCATCTGAAGACTTTGACCTTCCCCCGCCACCAGATGAGGCAGGCCTTCCTCCCCCTCCCTCACTACAGACCAACACACCTACTTACTCCAACAATTTGCCAGCACCTCCTCAATCGATGCAGCAAGCATCTCTGAAACTGTCCAGGCAAGCAGGAGGTCCACAAACAGCCCCCAAAACCAAATCCAGCGCCGGCAAGAAGAAATCGTCACACAGAGCACCTGTCGTGTCTGAGGGATGGGAGTCAAACTCCGATACCATCAAGCGGAAACCTTCACCTGTCTTATCCCTTCCCCAGGACAATGCAACTGAAGCACCAAATACAAGTGCACACCCTAAAGAACCTAAATCCAGTCACAGTCTCTCAGAGAAAAGGAAAAAAGCCCCTGTGAAGGTGCCTGAAAAAACAGTCAAATCACCGTCCAGGACAGGGAAGGCTCCAGTGAAAGCCCCGGCAAAAAAGAAAGAAGTGGTTGCACCACCACCGCTGGATGACTCAGATGATGTGGACTTCTACTCCCAGGATCTGGATATGATGGACACACTGGCCGGACAGGATGCCGCAGTGGAATCGGACAGCAGTGACACGATGGAGTCGGCTCTGTCGGGATTCGAGAACGAGAACACGGACACGATCAAGAAGCAGCCCATGAAGCTGAGTCCTGCCAGGACCAACACTGAGATGAACCATCCAGAGATTGTGGGCAAAGCCTCGGGCAGCAGAGGCTCCGCCATCATGGACGGTAGAGCTGATGTTGTCATGAGAGAGCGGGGCAAAGCAGGTACTGCAAAGAAGGACCGAGATTCTCAAGGCTTTGGTGAAGGTAAAAAAAAAACCTATTATTCAATAATCAGTAACCCGGAACAGAAAGAAAAGAAATATTTTCTCGTAAAACTTCCATGCAGTAAGATTTTCTGATAATCAACACTCTCTTTCGTGGATGTTTGAACATTCATCTCATTGTTGGTGGAAGAATTTCCCACTCTTAATTTTTTTCCCTGAATGGAGACATTGTCCTACTTCACTTGTTTTAATTGCCACTTTCTTGTATCAGTAAATAAAATTTTATTGAATGGTTCAGTAATTTTTCTCTTCCATTTTCACATCAAAAACAAGTTTGACCCTCAGCTGGTGTAACAGAAATTGCCTGAAATCGCTTCCTTATATTTGTCAATTTTGTCAATCTTCATCAACAGTTTCCCTTCAATTAGCGGACATCTTGAACAGCATGGGCTCCGATGACCCACTGGCTAGCTTTGCAGCCAATGCCGAGGCTTCAGCCAAGGCCAGAATGTCACCCATCCAATCACTCTCTCCCACTCAACCTGCGTAAGTTGAAACACTAGAGATTGTCATCGCAAACTACCCTTTGTTACGGTGTGCAACTATTGTTGTGTGCATAGTCCGTTCATTTTATACGCACATTACCCACACAAGCCTTGTGGCTGTTTAAAAGTAAAGGGGACGAACCTGTGTTCACAGGAACGGAGTGCCCATCTCTCTTTCGAAGCGATTGGGCTAGACTCATATCCTGCTGTGGGGGATCACCACACCTCCTCCACAGCGAGTCTGTTACCTTCCCAGCATTGAATAATGCCGGTACCCATTTAACACCTGGGTTGAGAGGAGTAATTGAGGTAAAGCGCCTTACTCAAGGGCTACTACTTGGGTTCTACTTGCTTTCACTGACTGTTTTCTTTTCTCTTTGCAGTCCGACAGCCAGCCAAGAGCCAGCTGAATCCAAAGACATCTTCACCGACATCGAGTCCATGTTCAATGATCTCACCTTTGACCTTGAGAGCATGATGAATTGACCTTAGGTCAATGACCCCAAGTAACCCTTTTAATTATATCTTCAGGCTAGGATAATAATAATGGTTAGAGATTGCAAAAGAAAAGTCAACTTATCCCTGGTCTGTTTTTCGAATGTCCCCTTTTGAAATAACAGAGAAAATATATGAAGATTTTTTTTTGTTTGGTTAATGTGTGTCCTTTACCAAAAGAATTGGCTTAAAGTCATGATTGATTACTTTTTATTGAGCGACTGTGGTACATGTATGTTCTTATGTTCTAATGTCAAACATTAACTTCTGTGCGTAGACCAAATTTTCTGTATCGTCGTGATATTTCCAAAAAGATGCACTGCTTTATCTCTCGCTTAAAAAGTGTTCCAGATGAATGTCGATAAGTAAACAAATTCTTCACACCCGACGAATAAAATTGATTAGTACTAGTTATCGTTCTCATTGCTTAATAAGGTGAATATGCAAGTGTTTAAAAAAGCAATTTATGTCAAATTTGTTTTACTGTTTGTGATTTTAGAAGAAAACACAATGGCGGTAGAGGGCATATAAAAATGCAAGTTCAGTGTTTGTAACGTGAGCCAGTTTTGAGCCCTGTGGTTATTCACCTTAAGTCCATGCAGCTGGTAAGTTAAATTTTGGACATAACCTTGGAAGGAAAAAAAATCACCTTCGATAGCCACAAGTTATGAAATTTGGCAATTTTGCTTATAAAGTTGTTCAGAGACATGAATAAGATGTGGTTTATTACGAGTGTACCAGTACTGAAAAAAAATTGTTGGAGTCGCATTCAAATCATCGTGTTAAAGTCATCACAAGTCAATCAAAGTCATCCAAACAAAAACTTCAAAAAAATTTAAAATGTTGACAGCTCACGGTATGCATCTTTAATGTATGTTTCTTCCGTTTTTGCCTACCCTGAAAAAAAAAAGGAATTTGTTGCATTTTGCTGGCAATAAAACACCTTTAAAGCCTTGGTATATTATTAAATGATTTTTTTTATGCATAATTTTTTTTAAGCAAATATGATTTTTAGATAAAAAAAAAAATCAGTTTTTAAACTATCCTTCGGTTGATGAGCAGTTGGAAATTTCAAAATGGTCAGCGAAGTCATTGAACTAAAACAACAACAAACAAGCAAATGAACAAACAAAAAAAACGTACATACATTGCGTTCTTTAATACAGCATTAGCAAAGAATCTGTTTTGGAGAAATGTGTTTTTTATAGTTATTGATTTCACGCTAAATCTAAGTTTTCTTCTCAATTTGTGTCATTGCTTCGAATGTAATACTGACTCATGTACTCTAGTTTCTCTAATGGTTCAAAGAACAATATTTGCAAGCAAAAAAAAATGCAAACTTTGGAGTAATTACTTTCTTTGATGTAAGTTTTCTTGAAAAGCTTTGATAGAGTTACATGTTAATATGCAAGAGTCCAATGTAAAAACAAAAATGTCCGTTTAACCGAACAAAAGCTATTCCAAACAAAGGGAGTTGCCGAATTGAATGATAGTTTTTTAAATGGCAGCGTTGAGATGAATTTCTACAAATTTGCATGTGGAACTTTTATTTAATTAATTTTTTATTGAGTTTTATGTCTCCTCGCACCTTGTTGCATTTGGCTATGTGACAACTTAATATTGTATGTAAATGAATTTCCTAAAGAACAAACAAATCTTTATTTTTGGGGTCGATAGACTATTTATAATGAAAGTATATTTAGTGATTGGTTTTCTTCAGGTAAAGGTTTGTATATTTGTTTTTGTTCACTGCCATTGGAGATGCTTTCCTGTTATGTTTTTCGTTTTGAGCTAGAGTTTGGATCCGTAGGTAATGCAAAGTGTGTACATGTATATTTATTCAGCAACTTGTTTTATTCGTAATAAGGCGCTCCATGGGGAATCTTGTTTATGCCTTAAAAGAAAACGTTTCACATCGGCCGCAACATCTTAAATTAGTTCATTTTAATTCCTCGGGTATTTTGGGTGACCTGTCCCCTTTTGTTTCTAGTTATTGAAAGTGACTAACTATACAAGTGTTTGAAAGCAGTATTTACGGTAAAACTGTAAAACGTTCCATAGAAATTCGTGTGGATATTTTTGGAGGGGGGGGGGGTGGTGGTGCGAAGCTTCTTGAAAGACATTGATATTTCTTGTTTTAAGTCTATTTCGAGGAATTCTAAGCTTAACCTATCACACAAGGTCGCGGGTTAATCTTAATTGGTCGTGTATTATTCTGCAAGCTACAATCGAATGTGTCTCGTTATTACGAGCTCGGTTATGACGGGACTCCGGTTAAGACGAGCATATTTCGCCAGTCTCGACCTTAGTGTGCACATTCCTAGGAGGAAATTAACTGCTTAATACGAACTTTGGTAAAATGAGAATTCGGTTAAGACGAGTTTTTGACCCCTCGTGTGCAAATGCATTTATTTATCTCAACGAGCGTTTGGGGAAACACTTGTCAGTCAGTGCACCATTCAATAATGTACTTCACTGTTTTTGTTAAGAAGTTGAAGTCTTTTACATTGACTCTCCTGTTTCTGGGTACCGTAGTAGATGTACACGTAGTTCGTTGTAGGCGTTTCGGTGTTCCACTTTTCCAACAGACTGCATGTGTACATAACCAGAGCTTTATATAAGAAGTCTTGAGAACCGATATTTTATTATTTCTGACAGTTCAACTGTGTTCCAAGGAGAAAGGTCTCTGATTGGAGAACAAAATGAGAAAAATCAGCTATGCACCGATGTTTGTTGCCTATGCAACAAAACAAAAACAATGCTGCCGACGGTTAAGAGGAGTAATGATTTGTACGGATGAAGAACTAACAAGAAACAGATTTTTTTTATTCTTCCTGATTTTATCTGTCAGACTTTACTTCTGTTTTTAGTCAGATTTTCCTTATGTCTGGTGGAGTTGTTAGCAACTGACTTATGCTCGCGTACTGTACATGTAATTTATACAACGAAGGTTCTTTGAAACGATACAATGTGATTATATATACGTTTATGTTATACATTGTATATTATGGGTAATAATGTACAATAGTTAATACTATACAAAAACTGTATACTCGTGTAAGTAATGAAGTTGTGTCCAAACATACTGATGTAGTCTTGGTCCGTACATCGAACGGCATTGCACAATCGTACAGTGCATTTTGATTTCAGCCATTGGCGGGAAACACAAAGTTTAACTTCGTTTAACAGCGTGAACAAAAACTGTTATAATTATGCAAGGTGTGTGCAAAGTATAATTGTTAAGGTCGTTTATGTAATTACCGACAGTATTTGTGTTTGCCCGATAAGCAAGAATGCTAAGGCCTAATTCTAACTTGAGTATCTTATCGATCAGTGTACCAATATTATACATTTATGTTACTATTGTAAAAAATAAAAACCAGGAGTTACTTCATTGAAAACTGTGTTTGATATATATAGATAATTATGAATTTAAGTGAACTAATAAAAGTACTTCTGGGGCTTCCGGAAAAAGAAAAGTGATTTTTTTTTTTGTATCACGAATTTGCCTTTCTTTTACTTGAGGTGCGCAAGGGCGGATTGCCCCCCCCCCCCTCCAAACGAACCTAACTTTTTTTTTTAAAGTGAAGTCGCAATAAAGGCGGGCACTGCATACACTACCATCAGATGTTTTCCTAACAAAATCTTGGTGAAAGGAATGCATAAGGTGCCCTTAATGATCACATTCCAATTCAATTTTTGGCTAGATTTGCTTTTCAAAATGAAATTTTGACGAAAATGTGGGGTACATTGTGTTTGCATTGTTAGGAGTAATGTCAGTTTTCGGCCAAATGTAATCAAAATTTATAAGGCTAACCTCTTGCATTTTTTAAAAATTATTTTGGCCAAAAATCAAATTGCTTCAAACTTGCTGGAAATATGCCGCAGTTGCCTACCCTTGAACAAATTCAAATTATTTCTGGACAGAAGTGCTCTCAAAACGAACATTCGACGACAATTTTGACAAAATTATATTACATTCATTCTCTGGCGGTTCCTGTCAAGATTCTAGAATTTCGTGTCAAATACCACGACAAAATAGTACAGGAGATTTGATTGCAACACAATGTGTTTATCTTGAGTTCCCGATTTCACAATAACTGTGCTGACTTGACCGACGAGCAATTACGGAGTGTCCTTACGGGTGCAACAGTGTACTAAAATTCCCAGTGTTTGTAAAGCGCGCCCTCTTTTGTAAGAAATTGTTGACAATTATTGGTCGCCCCTAGCAGAAATTCCGCAATATTGGTCGTACCTAGCGGTACGCACGTTAATATATACCGCTAGAGGCGACAAAGGGCGCCCCCAGCGGTACAATCGTTAAACCGCTAGGGGCTACAATGGTGGTCGCCCCCAGCGGTACGCGCGTTAATATATACCGCTAGGGGCGACAAGGGTCGCCCCTAGTGGAAGTTCCTCTAGGGGCGATCAATATCGTTCGCCCCCAGCGGTATACCGCTTGGGGCGACAATAACGGTCTCCCCCAACCGTACAAGCATTAATATATACCGCTATGGGCGACAATATCGGTCGCCCCCAGCGGTATACCGCTAGGGGCGACAATAATGGTCGCCCCCAGCGGTACGCGCGTTAATATATAGCGCTAGAGGCGACAAAGGGCGCCCCCAGCAGTACAAGCATTATACCGCTAGGGGCGACAATAATGGTCGCCCCCAGCGGTACGCGCGTTAATATATAGCGCTAGAGGCGACAAAGGGCGCCCCCAGCAGTACAAGCGTTATACCGCTAGGGGCGACAATAGTGGTCGCCCCCAGCGGTACGCGCGTTAATATATACCGCTAGGGGCGACAAGAAAGGTCGCCCTAGCGGAAGTTCCTCTGGGGGCGATCAATATCGTTCGCCCCCAGCGGTATACCGCTTGGGGCGACAATAACGGTCTCCCCCAGCTGTACAAGCATTAATATATACCGCTATGGGCGACAATATCGGTCGCCCCCAGCGGTATACCGCTAGGGGCGACAATAATGGCCGCCCCCAGCGGTAAGCGCGTTAATATATACCGCTAGAGGCGACAAAGGGCGCCCCCAGCGGTACCAGCGTTATACCGCTGGGGGCGACAATAATGGTCGCCCCCAGGGTACACGCGTTAATTTATACCGCTAGAGGCGACGTACCGCTAGGGGCGACGTACCCTAGAGGCGACGTACCGCTAGAGGCGACTTACCGCTAGAGGCGACGTCGCCCCTAGAGGTAGTTATTCCTCTAGGGGCGACCGCTAGCAGTTGCACCTAGAGGTAGTAACCTCTAGGGGCGACGCCTCTATAGCGGTAAGTCGCCTATAGCAGTACGTCGCCCCCAGCGGTACGTCGCCTCTAGCGGGAAGTCGCCTCTGGCGGTAAGTCGCCTCTAGCGGTACGTCGCCTCCAGCCGTACGGTCGCCCCCAGCCGTACAAGCATTAATATATACCGCTATGGGCGAAAATATCGGTCGCCCCCAGCGGTATACCGCTAGGGGCGACAATAATGGTCGCCCCCAGCGGTACGCGAGTTAATATATACCGCTAGAGGCGACAAAGGGCGCCCCCAGCGGTACAATCGTTAAACCGCTAGGGGCGACAATAGTGGTCGCCCCCAGCGGTACGCGCGTTAATATATACCGCTAGAGGCGACAAAGGGCGCCCCCAGCGGTACAAGCATTATACCGCTAGGGGCGACAATAATGGTCGCATCCAGGGTACGCGCGTTAATTTATACCGCTAGAGGCGACAAAGGGCGCCCCCAGCGGTACAATCGTTATACCGCTAGGGGCGACAATAGTGGTCGCCCTTAGCGATACGCGCGTTAATATATACCGCTAGAGGCGACAAAGGGCGCCCCCAGCGGTACAAGCATTATACCACTAGGGGCGACCCTAGGGGACGTCGCCTCTAGCGGTAAGTCGCCTTTAGCAGTACGTCGCCCCCAGCGGTACGTCGCCTCTAGCGGTAAGTCGCCTCTAGCGGTACGTCGCCTCCAGCCGTACGGTCGCCCCCAGCCGTACAAGCATTAATATATACCGCTATGGGCGACAGTATCGGTCGCCCCCAGCGGTATATAGCTGTTACCACTACTCGAAAGTCAAAAATACTTAATCGAGTTAGTAAACATTTTGGTTTTGCAGCAGCAACAAATTAATGAGCAGTTAGATGATCTGCAATCCAATATAAATATTCTGCTTGAACTTAGGGCAGAGGAAAAAGCAGGGAACCCACTGGATGAGCCTGCGTATTACCCTCTTGATGAGGTAAATGATTCCAGTACTTTGAACAAACCTCATGATGATGACAATTCTGATTTCAATGATGAGAGTGAGTGCTCATCTGATGAGGATTTAATTTTGGTCGTTGTTCCAAATGTTGATAAAGTTGAAAACAAACCTCCTGTAATCAGTTCGATTAAGGGAACGAGTCAAATTGGATCTTGCATAGCTCATAGGCCATGTTACACCTGTACACTACCTGTAGTTGGAACACACATGTTCACCCAAAGTCCAGAGGAGTTTGGATTGAGGCCCTCTGAACGTCGTACGAGACTTTGGGGTTGCTGGCCAAATGCAATTACCTAATTTTTTATCATTGATTCTGCTTGACGATCAAGTTAAGTAATGGGTCCTGGTACTCCTATTATAGGACATGGTTTGACCAGCCTATCACCCTGTAGCTTGCTACTTGTTCACGTTTTATAGTTACTATAACAAAGTTGTTGGTTTACAAAATATTTTGATAGTGTGCTAGCTATATTGCTATGCAAACGTTTTCCAATATCTTATAAGAAGCATTTTGTTTTCTTATACTGTGTAAAAGTTGAAGAGCGAGTTTGAATTCTTCTGAAATCTGTTTAACACAGTTTGTATTATTGGAAGTACAACATTGTAACTTCTTTTTGACACCAGTTTTCTTTAAACACTGTAATCTATACAGAAAACAAGATAATATCTTTACTACAGCTTGAAGTTAAAGCTTGTAACATTAAAGTAAAGACGGATGTGTACCTTTAAAAAAAATTGTGTATTTTCCACTTTTAATGAGAGAACGAAGAAAGATTTTCTATAGCTTTTCATTTAAGTTTACTTTTGATTGCAAATGTGATCACAAGAGCTGGTCCAAGTTAGAGCAAGGATGCTGCATGAGTATCTCAAACTCAAACGTTCAGATTGTTGAAGATATCTATTACCCCCATGTTTTAAAGGTTATTGATTGTAACTAATGTAAACTGATGTGCATATCTCATTGGGTCATTATGATGCTTATGTACGTGCCATTCGGGTCGCATGGCATAAAAGCAGGGAAGTTGTGGGAGTCCCGATATAATAGGACACCGCCATTGTGTATGGTGTGTTTGTCGTGAGAGCTTTTTCTCTATGGCACCGCGATTGCGTGCGGAGGGACTTTCCCTCAATGAGAAATAATTTTGCGGAGAGCTCAAGTGGGCGATCGGTGAGAAATTCGGACACATGTAGGAGAATGCTGTACGCTAATGTCAGGAACTCAGGAATGACAACCCTGCTTTCTGAAATGAGACAGAATGGTACAATTTCGGGGGACTAAAGTTCCAGGAATACAGAATGTACAGGCCACTCTATGTACATGCATTGAGACATCCTAACATTTGGGACTGACTGACCCTGGGGGTTTTGTTTTGGGGGTTTTCTATTCCTACCTCCATGATATGACCAAGCATCTGATTGGTAATAAACCGTAGTGATCGAGAAGTGATTGATTGGTGTCCAGCTTTCATCCGTGTCAGTAATCAAGGACGGCCCCAGCCCTAGAATTATAGTACGGTAGATCACCACAGTAAAAATGGCGTCGTAGACAGGATGCAGGGAGTTATTGTCATCAAGCTACCTCTACCGAAGAGACCCCCAGAGTCGGACTGGATGATGGCCAGTACCGGGCGGTGTGGCTGAGGCCATACGCCGGTATCGGCGTGTAGCCACTTTGACATTTTGTCAGTAGTTGTACTTGTGTGACGAGCACAAGTCTGTATTGTTGGCATATGCCAACTTGTTTTCATGGTGTACAGCCATGGGTATTGATGTATAACCCTGTTATGTGAGACTTTTTGACAAACTCACTATTTTCGCTCACAACAGGAGATTTTGTTTAGTGTTGTTGGAAAGTGCCAACATTTTGTATTCACATACTACTTGTAAGGTGTGCTACAGAAATTTTCAGAGAAATTGCAGCCTAGAATATTCTTTTGTATTTGTGCGCTTTCACTGATCTATCCAGGGAATTTTTGCATTTGCATCCCCTGTTGACCCTTGTATACAGCTTCATTTGAAGACCGTTTGTATTGTATGGGTCTACTCTTTTCTGTCTAATTTGTTCCAAGGTGGAATCTGTCAACATTTTACCTTCCTGCTTTGTGTGCAACGGAATTCTTGTTCTGAATTTGTGGAACTATATTTGTGCTCACTGTTGAGTGGTTTTGTGAATAACCCATTGTGAGATTTTGTTTGGCAATTTCACCAGAATATTTGGGACCTTGTAGAGACATATTTTGTGGTCAGTGAATAGTTCACTTTCATGGCTATGCTTTTCCTTATGTTTTGACTGGATTTTTCCTGTTAAGCGTACACATTTTGATTGCATATATTGCATCTAGTCTTATTGTAGACATGTGACATTTTGTATTTGAATTTGGCCCTGATTGTGTTTACATCAGCTGAGATTCTTGTATAGCTTTGAAGCTTATAACTTTGGTTTGAATTATGGCCACACATGAGGTCTTGGTAAATGTTGTTGTGGAATCTCATAGAGCCTTTATTGATACTATTGTTGGAGCACTGAAAGGTATCCGTTGTCCAGTGCCTCAGCAAATTCAAGATTTGAAATGTGATCAATCAAGTTGGGAAAGAGACCCACCTGTTACAGAAAGGGCAAAGTGTAGCCCATATGGCCCAGCAATTATATCTGATTGTGACATAGATGTAGATCACTTTAGTTCAAGTGACCATGATAGTCTGTTACCACTACTCGAAAGTCAAAAAATACTTGATCGAGTTAGTAAACATTTTGGTTTTACAGCAGCAACAAATTAATGAGCAGTTAGATGATCTGCAATCCAATATAAATATTCTGCTTGAACTTAGGGCAGAGGAAAAAGCAGGGAACCCACTGGATGAGCCTGCGTATTACCCTCTTGATGAGGTAAATGATTCCAGTACTTTGAACAAACCTCATGACGATGAAAATTCTGATTTCAATGATGAGAGTGAGTGCTCATCTGATGAGGATTTAATTTTGGTCGTTGTTCCAAATGTTGATGAGGTTGAAAACAAACCTCCTGTAATCAGTTCGATTAAGGGAGCGAGTCAAATTGGATCTTACATAGCTCATAGGCCAAGTTGCACCTGTACACTACCTGTAGTTGGAACACACATGTTCACCCAAAGTCCAGAGGAGTTTGGATTGAGGCCCTCTGAACGTCGTACGAGACTTTGGGGTTGCTGGCCAAATGCAATTACCTAATTATTTATCATTGATTCTGCTTGACGATCAAGTTAAGTAATGGGTCCTGGTACTCCTATTATAGGACATGGTTTGACCAGCCTATCACCCTGTAGCTTGCTACTTGTTAACGTTTTATAGTTACTGTAACAAAGTTGTTGGTTTACAAAATATTTTGATAGTGTGCTAGCTATATTGCTATGCAAACGTTTTCCAATATCTTATTAGAAGCATTTTGTTTTCTTATACTGTGTAAAAGTTGAAGAGCGAGTTTGAATTGTTCTGAAATCTGTTTAACACAGTTTGTATTATTGAAAGTACAACATTGTAACTTCTTTTTGACACCAGTTTTCTTTAAACACTGTATTCTATACAGAAAACAAGATCATACCTTTACTACAGCTTGAAGTTTAAGCTTGTAACATTAAAGTAAAGACGGATGTGTATATACATGTACCTTTAAAAAAAAATTGTGTATTTTCCACTTTTAATGAGAGAACGAAGAAAGATTTTCTATAGCTTTTCATTTAAGTTTACTTTTGATTGCAAATGTGATCACAAGAGCTGGTCCAAGTTAGAGCAAGGATGCTGCATGAGTATCTCAAACTCAAACGTTCAGATTGTTGAAGATATCTATTACCCCCATTGCTTGTTTTAAAGGTTATTGATTGTAATTAATCTAAACTGATGTGCATATCTCATTGGGTCATTATGATGCTTATGTACGTGCCATTCGGGTCGCATGGCATAAAAGCAGGGAAGTTGTGGGAGTCCCGATATAATAGGACACCGCCATTGTGTATGGTGTGTTTGTCGTGAGAGCTTTTTCTCTATGGCACCGCGATTGCGTGCGGAGGGACTTTCCCTCAATGAGAAATAATTTTGCGGAGAGCTCAAGTGGGCGATCGGTGAGAAATTCGGACACATGTAGGAGAATGCTGTACGCTAATGTCAGGAACTCAGGAATGACAACCCTGCTTCCTGAAATGAGACAGAATGGTACAATTTCGGGGGACTAAAGTTCCAGGAATACAGAATGTACAGGCCACTCTATGTACATGCATTGAGACATCCTAACATTTGGGACTGACTGACCCTGGGGGTTTTGTTTTGGGGGGTTTTCTATTCCTACCTCCATGATATGACCAAGCATCCGATTGGTAATAAACCGTAGTGATCGAGAAGTGATTGATTGATGTCCAGCTTTCATCCGTGTTTAATCAAGGACGGACCCAAGCCCTAGAATTATAGTAGGGTAGACCACCACATTTATAACAAAACTGTCAAAATAACAAAAAGGAAAAGTCCGGCCCTTGGTTCAAATACAAAGTCATGTACATGTGGGTTTTTACGCACGTTTACGTGGTCACCGTGAAAAGTCGATTTAAACAAAATCATATAGAGCAAATTAATTTATGAAAAACTAGAAAACACTCAGAGAGCGCCGCCAAAACACGTAAAGGTCGCCCCTCGGAGGTATGCATGTGTGTGTTGTCATCAGTATCTCTGGGGGCCACCATTTTAGCACTAATGGTCGCCCTAGAGGTATGCACGTTGTTTTGTCATGAGTACATTTTTACGTGAATCATACAGGGGTATCTACACTGCAAAAACTGTAGTGTTAATTTAACACCGTTCGGTATCCATATAGGACAACACCAGTAAAATTTAACACCAGATGGTCCTATATAGATACCAATGGTGTAAATTTAACACTGCAGTTTTTGCAGTGTAGTTTATTCAGAGGCGCATGTTATGTCATGGCTGCCACTACAGCCATGATGCAGATAATATTGAGGGAAATACATCTTTCTATTAAAAAGATTGCTTTGTTATTTGGTTCACTGACTTATGATAAATTCATGGCAATAAACAAAACTAGAGAAAATACACAAACCCACTCGTTGTGGAAACGATTACTCAAAACTACCGTTATATTCAATTGAAATTTCGTCTAGCCTATTGGTCGTAATATACAAGACGAGAATATTTAATATCGAGAGAAATTGTCAAATAATTTCCTACGGCTTTTAAAAGGTCAGCAGGCGGATTTTTTTTTAATGAGGGGGTGTTACTAGAGTCAAAAACCCACTCAAAACTAAGGCTTGGTCCACCTTGTAGCCTTCCAATGTTGTCTTTTAGAACAGAACTGTCAAAATAAAGATGTCTGGCCCACGGTTCAAATCCATGTACATGTACATGCATTGTATGCGCGTTTCAGGGTGACCGTAAGGACATGGCCAAATTCTGCTAAATGAACTTCAAAATCTGTCACATATCAAAAATCTGCCAAATTCCCCAGAATTACTCGAAATACGCTATAAACACTTAAAATCACATGCCGATTTGTAGCATTGCCTTTATTCAGGTTCAAATTACAGTATAATCTATAGTCACATAAAGATGTTATGAAATCGCGTAAATTTCAGGCAAACTGCGGTTGTGTCATGACGCCAGTCCGCGCTTCCCATACGCAGTGAACCTCAGCACCTAGACCAGCCAACTTGTCCATTACGCAAGGGTTTGTTTGAAGAGATTGAAGCTTTTTTAAACAAATGTACATTTTTTTCAAAATTGCTATGTTTTTCTGTCAAATAACCATTTTTGCAGAATTCTACCAGAAATCTGCCAAAAAAATCCATTCTGTCAAATTTTCTGTCAAACTGGTTTTTTTTTTTAAAACGTCTAGATTTCTAACACTGTTATTTCGGTTGTGTAAAAATATTACACAACTTGTGTAAAATATTACAAAACTTGTTCAATTGTTTTCACAACTGGTTGCTAGGTTCATATAGTACACAGCCGAAATAACAGGATGGCGACCGTGATCGTATACACTTTTAAGTTCAATGAAGTTCAATCGACTTCATTATGAAGGGCTTCACTATAAAAAGAGACGCAACAATACAAAGCTATTTTCGCTCAAATCGTGCAGAATAATGGCCAGTGAAAATGAAAGAAGTAGGTAGGTAAAAGTTAGCCTAAGGCAAGAGTGAGTTGGATCAGTAACGCCGGCTTGCGCTTTGGGCATACATTTTGTACTTCTTGGCATTGTTATGGGAGTAGCCAATCAGGTAGAGCTTAGATTCGGAATACTGGGCAATAGCTGTGGTTTATACCTAGAGAGCTAGTAGTCTGTTGAGTCACCTCTGAAGCGAGCAATGCGCCTGAAGAGAGCTCTACTGCGCTAGTAAGTCGTGCTTTGCATTCAACATGGTTTTCATATAAAACGCAGTGGTTGTATAGACGTAGCTCTATGGTTGTATAATGCTGTAACACTGTTCAAGGCATTATGGCCATGTTCCTTTGATGTTCGTTTTCAAAAGTGACACCACTCAAAATCCACAGAAGAATATTCATACCCTCAACTGTTGAAGTTTCAGCTCAGGAAAACAGTGAAAACAACTTTTGATCAAGGCGAAACATTTTGTCCAGGTTGTTTGATTCACTTCAATCTTTTTGCTCTGACAGATTGTGGTTGTTCCAACTGTGACCACTGTAACCGCGATGTCGTCGGGGCCGGGGACGTCTCGTTCGGCACAGTAAGTTATACCGTTAGACACCTGTCGCGGGCAAAGTGGGAAGCCGCGCAAAGTTGGAATTCCCACTTTGTCCGGCTGGGCAATGAACATCTTCACCCCTTAAAAATTCATTAAAAGTCCATTTCCCCGTGAAAAGATCTTTAAGAGATGTTTCACGGACATTTACATGGGGCTTATATAGGACTAATCCTGTAATAAGGGTATTTTCACGGTTTTTTAAATGACCCGTGCCACTGAGGATTATCATTGGTTATACATAACGGTACACTGGGTGGGTCTATCTCCATGGGTAATCAAAGGACCTTCTTAAGGGTGTTTTCACGGACTCCTAATCTGGCTTAATGTGGTGGTCTACCCTACTATAATTCTAGGGCTGGGGTCCGTCCTTGATTAAACACGGATGGAAGCTGGACACCAATCAATCACTTCTCGATCACTACGGTTTATTACCAATCAGATGCTTGGTCATATCATGGAGGTAGGAATAGAAAACCCCCAAAACAAAACCCCCAGGGTCAGTCAGTTCCAAATGTTAGGATGTCTCAATGCATGTACATGGAGTGGTGTACATTCTGTATTCCTGGAACTTTAGTCCCCCGAAATTGTACCATTCTGTCTCATTTCAGGAAGCAGGGTTGTCATTCTTGAGTTCCTGACATTAGCGTACAGCATTCTCCTACATGTGTCCGAATTTCTCATCGCCCAGTTTACGCGAAAGTATTGCTCATTGATGGAAAGTCCCTCCGCACGCAATAGTGCGCGCTGTCATAGAGAAAACCCTCTCACGACAAACACACCACACGCAACGGCGGTGTCCTATAATATCGGGACTCCCACATTAATATGTTGAAAAATCCGTGAAAATTTAGTTAACAGTAATTTCAAGGGAAAATGGCTCTTTAACGAATTTTTAAGGAATGAAGATGTTCATGAATTCCAATACTGCCCGGCATAGTAGGAATTCATCCAAAACTTACTTATTGACAATTGTACAAAGTTTTCATCGTACTTTGAGGATTGCCATGCGAACATTTGTGTCCATGCCCAACAGCCCAACTGCCCATTGTTAATATTCCTTCATTGCACTGCATACTACTGAACCTGGTCAAAGTGTGAATTTGTGTCTATTTAGATGTGATTGCTATAGATAAGGGGTTTTGAAATTACTTGGTAATATTCCCACACTGCGCTAGTACCGAACCTGCATGGGAAAAGAGGGAATTCCGGGCAATTTCGATTAAAACGGACATAATTTTTCGACTGATCTGAAGTTACTTGTATCCAACAACTGCACATAATTATTTTTGGATTAGCAAAGTTCAACGAGGATAAGACCCTTGAAAAACATGTGAAGAGATGATTCTTCCTGGAACAAATGGATCTTAATCATGCCATTTAAAATAAAAATGTGAACTCCCCAAGCACCGCGGGAACGGGGGTGCTGTGGGTGCTGCAGCACCCCCAACTTGTTGGATAGGGGTGCTGGAATATACTACAGCCCCCTCCCCCTCCCCATACTGCCGGGCAAAAATGTGTTCCAGCCAGCAGTGTTCTACCATGATGAAATTGCGCCGCTACGCCGTACAAATTTGCTTGCTCTAAATAATAATTTTCTCAGCCCTTCCGTTTTGTATGTTTTTAGCATTGCCGCAGCTTAGCGCGGTCGCTTCGAACGTCTAGCATTAACACTGTAAAATATACAGAGGAGGTGTTTTTTTTAATCTTCAGGCAGTGCAGAATCGGTATTTCTTAAAAATCATGACATGTCCATGATATTATGAACTTGCGCAATGTTGTGGCGCCAGCAGTACATGGAGTAATGGTGCTCGACCCACAAGCAATAACCTCAGCCATGAAAATGGTGGCAAAGTTGTTTATGCTTGCCAGGAATAATTGTAGAGGCACTGTTTCATTCTATTTTACCGTAATAGTGAGGTACATTAGTAACAAAAATGCTAAGGATCGTTACACAGTGGACAAAAGCACCATTTTTTTACCAAAGCATCTCCATGGTATACCTTTTCGAAAAAAAGACGGACGCAAAAAATTGGATGATGGAAAGGGCATGTATGACGTCATTATGACCTCATCAGCTAATTATTACATGAAAAAATATAAATTAATAATAATCTTCAGAACTGCAAGCATCTTAACAACAAATTTGGTATCAAATTAAAGGGGACAACAAGATCTTTCATTTGAGTGGTATGTCATTGGGATGGAATATAGTTGAGGGTGATTTCGTGGGTCAAAAAACCTTTTTGGTCAAAAGACCTGTTTTTTCCGGCTAAAATCATGGATTTTGGGTAGTCACTTTGACACCTTGTTTTAACATGCAAACAGTATGTGGTATTGTGAGATGTTGTTTTTCAGTCAGAGAGAAAGGCTCAAATTATATGATTAAAGGGGTTTTGTAATTGATTATTAGTATCTTAAATGTTTAAACTTGTTCCAAAGATAAGCGGAAAAGTGAGGTACCTTAGTGATAAAATCGCGACACGGGTGGACAAAAGCACCATTTTCACACCAAAGCATCTCCATTGTTTACCTTTTCGAAAAAAAGGTAGGATGCAAAAAATTGGATGATGGGAAGGGCCATTTATGACATCATTATGACGTCATCGGCTAATTATTACACACTTATACATTAAAATTGAGATATTAGTTAGGAATAATTAAGCCATGGATCGTTTTTTTTACATTTAATATACGTTTCTGAGATCAAGGAAATCAGTGTAGTTGCCAATCTTTGAAAGATTTAAATACAAATAGTTTAATAAAATGAGGGATGTTTCCTAATTTAATGTATTAAATTAAACATGTATGTACATGTACATTTGACCCTCGCTCCTATCCCCTGTTGTGATCAATGATTTGTTAAAATGCAATGTCTTACGTCATGATTATCCCATAAATGATTACCTCAGGAATGATGCCACGAGGCATTATTTTCCACAAAAGTTTCTACTGTCACTTCGGCTCCGTATTCTTCATCAACTGGCAATGCATTTATTGCCTAAACCCTTCAACGTTAGCCAGGAATTGAGCATATACTTCTCCGGCGTTACAATTTAATCCTTTTTGTGGACAACGTAGTTTTTCTGGTGTAGTTTGCATGCAAATAATACAAGCAGTCCAAAACAGTTCACATAAGCAATAAAAAGGTAGAATGTTCAAACCAATTATACGTTCCAATGTTGCAAAATAATACCTTTTGTGGAAGTTTGTAAACTTGCAAAGGTATATTTTGCGCAAGATGAATTATATCTACAATTTCTACAAAGAATTCTGTTCATTTTTACCAAAATCTCTAATAATTAATAAACAAGACTACAGATGAAGCTTTTTTAAGATTATTTATTTGCACGATCTCAGTCGCAATCCAGCTTTGTGGAAAATAACAAGAAAGGATAAACTACTCACACAGTGGACCTTCAGAAATGCTCTGCTCGTGTCACGCAGAAGATGATGTCTGATGGATACTTTAATAGGATAGACGGTCCATCAACGACAAGGATGGTGCATTTAATCGAGAAACACACTTGTGCTTGTGCATCATGGATAATTGTTTGTCTTTTTCACGTCCCAAACTAAAAACCTTTACAAACTGCAGGACATGACTTGCTGCACTGGTTACAGCCCGATAGTACGAAGGTTCTTTAGTCCGAAGGGTCATTGGTCCAAAGGTTCGTTAGTCCGAAGGTTCAATAGTCCGAAGGTTCGATAATCCTAAGGTTCGATAGTCCGAAGGTCTCATTAGTCCGAAAATAGAATACGGTTAATTAATCCGAAGGTTCGATAGTCCGAATAGACGATAGGGTTCGATAGTCCGAATTGAGAAAAAGGTTCGATAGCCCGAATTGAGAATAAGGTTCGATTGTCCGAATGGGCAATACGGTTCGTCAGTATGACTCTTCGGACTATCGGACCTTACTGTTGATTCGGACTATCGGACCTTATTGTTGATTCGGACTATCGGACCTTACTGTTGATTCGGACTATCGGACCCACATAGAGTCTTTTCGGACTATCGAACCTTATTGTCAATTCGGACTATCGAACCTTAGGACTATTGAACCTTATTTTCAAGCCCGCTGGAACAAACTTTTGCCAGGGGGTGCTGGAATTTCTAAAGGACGGACAAAATTAATGCGAACGCGGAGCGCAAACCCCCTTACGGCGTGGCTTAAAGGGCCCCTAAAAGTTTTGGAATATGGATGCTCTGTGGTGCAATATGAGGCGATTCCTGGCCACTTTAATATGACTTTTTTAGCAAACGTTTTTTGAGATTATAAAGACAATTTATTTCACTTTTTTGTTTAGAATATACTGTTGCTCTTATAACGTTTCTACTGTACTGAAAAGTCGAAAACCCTGTATTTTTATCTCCATTCTTTGTTTCATTTAATTCTGGAAAAAAGAATTGTATCATTATGCATGACATCGCATGTAAATATTATTGTTGCTAGGCTGCTTTCTTACATTTAGTAAATTCCGTCGTGTATGTTTTGTTTTATTTTACGAGCCCTAACGGCGTGGGGCCACAGGGCCAGGGGCCTGCTTTAAGGCCCCTGAAAATGTTGGATTCTGTATGCACTGTGACGAAATATACTGAAGTATATATACTTAAACTTATAAAACCCGAAAGGATGTTTTTTGGTTGAAGTTAAAACAAAATGGTTCCACTGGAAGCGGGTGAATTTCTGTTCATAAAAAAAATATTCACATAGGCCTAAACGATGTAGCTCTTGATATATTTGCAGTGTTATTTGTTTGTTACAGGGAATGGCAAATATAAAAGACTAACAGAACAAATGCAGTTTTATGTTTATGATCGGTAGGTGGCAAGTTTGCGGCTAGGCAATGATTTATCGGTCTACTGAGTTTTTATGAGAAAAAACTTGCAGAGGGTAACACATTAATAGCTTTTTTTTTTATTAAAACCTAACTACACTGGAACTACTTTCAATGGAAGCCCGTCCCACTCCTATTAGGTTGGGATGTGTGTGAACCTTGCTATTTGTTAATATTGAATACAGAATGCTAGCAACGTCAATGAAACTTTTAAATGAAAAGAAACACCTTCAGGGGAAAGGTATGAACTTTGCCCCTATTGAAAGATCGAATGAAAAAAATCGGGGCAAGCATAATCAACTTTGCCACCATTGTCATGGCCGAGGTTTATTTCGGGTCAAAGCTTCCATCAAGGCGGAAATATCATAGACAAGTCATGATTTTAGATTCATTGAAAGAAACAGGTGCGGCGGAACCGGGGGGGGGGGGCATTTGCCCCCCCCCTGATTTTCCCAAGTGCCCCTTTTGCGGCCATAAATGTGCCCCCTCGACATTAAATGTCACTGATTATATCACTCTCCAATTCCCTTCCCCTCAAAATGTCAAATTAATTACTTGGAATCTCATCACAATGCTTCACTACCTTATTTTGTACAATTAATTACTGTACGAGCTCGGTAGTATATTGTGACGTCATTATTATGTCATAAAGTACCCTTCCTGTCATCCGATTTTTTGCATCCTACCATATTTTTGATCGTAACACATTGGCAAAGCTTTGGTGAAAAAAATGGTTCTTTTAAATACCATGTAACGATCCTTAGCATTTTTGTTACTATAATGTAGCTTGCTATAAGATGCCTCACTTTTCCGCTTATCTTTGGAACAAGTTTAAACATATTTATGATACTAATAATCAATTACAAAAACTCTTTTGGCATAGAATTTGAACTTTTCTCTCGAACTTAAAAACAACATCTCACAATACCACATACTGTTTGCATGTTAAAACAAAGTGTCAATGTGACTACCCAAAATCCATGATTTTATCCTAAAAAAACATGTCTTTTGACCAAAAAAGTTTTTTTTGACCCACAGAATCACCCTTAACCATATTCCATCCCCATGCCATACCACTCAAATGAAAGAGCTTGCTGTCCCCTTTAATTTGATACTACATTTGTTGTTGTAATGCTTGTAGTTCTGAAGATTATTATCAATTTATATTTTTTTCATGTAATAATTAGCTTATGGCGTCATAATGACGTCATACATGCCCTTCCCATCATCCAATTTTGTGCGTCCTTTTTTTTCAAAAAGGTATACCATGGAGATGCTTTGATGAAAAAATTGTGCTTTTGTCCACTGTGTCACGATTTTATCACTAAGGTACCTCACTATAAGGACGGCGTTAGCACAGTGGCGGTTGTAGGGGGGGGGGGGGCTTTACCCAATTTTTTGTCTAACCCCCCCCCCCCTAAAAAAAATTCCATATGTGTCCGGAGAAAATAACCGGTCTACATTTCAGCACGCCTCCTTTAAAAACATCCTACTAGACCCCCAAAAATATTGGCCCTAGAACTGCGCCTGCATTAGCAACTTGCGCTTGACACCAGTTGAATTATGCCATGATGGATGCTTGACCCAAAGTCAATAAACTCGGCCATGACAATGGTGGCAAAGTTGTTTATGCTTGCCAGGAATTGTATTGGCACTTTTTCATTCTATTTTACAATAAGGACGACATTAGCAACTTGCGCGCGGCGCCACACTGTTATTTCGGTTGTGTAAAAATCAAACGGTTGTGTACTATATGAACCTAGCAACCCGTTGTGTAAACTGTTGTTACACAACACAAAATGGCCCCTGAACCAGCATTGATCCAGCCCCGTGGAAGGCAATGATTGGCCAAATTTACACCATTCATACGGTACGGCAGCTTGTAACAATACAGCACTGCACATGCGCGCGCTCAACCACCTTTGCGTGAGAGTGACGCGCGCGTACACAACACAGTTGCTATGGGTGCGCGCGCGTAAGGAAGTTTTAAAACGACATCGTACAGCGGCAGTGCACTATACTGAGGATGTTTACGACGAAAGCGTAGATCTACGATTTATTTTCTTTAAACACTTCACCCATCGACATAATTTCCTAAACCAATCATCTTTGTAATTCTGGACACAAGGAATGTGTAAAAGAAATTTCAGCTTCCTCCATCAGGTAAAAATATGAAAACATTGTAATTTGTTTCGCTACGGTAGCAGAAGTCCAAACCCTGGACGTCGTCAAGGGCGGATCCGGGGGGGGGGGGGGGCAAAGGGGGCCATGCCCCCCCCCCCCCAAAAAAAAAAACGAGACCAATTTTTAATTTTTTTATGTGACATCGCAATAAAGGCAGGCAATGAGTACGCCACCATCTTTTCCTCAAAAAAACATTGGTTAAAGTGGTCAGAAATTGCCTCAGATCGCACCACAGAGCATCTAGAATCCAAAAAATTTTCGGGGCCCTTAAGCGGGCCCCGAACCCCACGCCGTAATTTTTTTTGACCCACTTTTTGGGGGGCCAAATTATTTTTTGGCCCCCCCCCAAAAAAATTGTGTTCTGGATCCGCCCTTGGACGTCGTACGCGTACGCATTGAAGACGTTGTCCGGCGCAGCCTGGGCCCGGCTCACGGTGGTGTATA
Source organism: Patiria miniata (assembly GCF_015706575.1). Taxonomy (NCBI): domain Eukaryota; kingdom Metazoa; phylum Echinodermata; class Asteroidea; order Valvatida; family Asterinidae; genus Patiria; species Patiria miniata. Next base: position 5,770,003 of record NW_024037067.1, read on the forward strand.
TAACAACGCTTATAGAAGAGGCAGGGTACCTATATAAGTTAAAAAATGGCCCATGAACATGAACACCAAAAAGTCTGGAAATATCGCCGAAAGTAAGTCACAAAATTGGAGCATTTCAACTGTTTATTTCGTTAAAAAGGTATTTATTAATGGGAATAACAGTGTGAGGATCCGGTCTTCACTGCGTGATAATGACTGGGTCATTATCACGCAGTGAGGACCGGCTCCTCACACTGTTATTCCTTATTTAATAACAAATAACAAGGTTCATGCTGCGGTTACACACACATCCCCAACATAATAGGAGTGGAACCGGCTTTTATTGAAACTAGACATGCTTATACCAATTGCAGTGTAGTTTCGTTTTAATAAAAAAGTTATTCATGCTTTACCCTCTACAATTTTTTCTCATAAAAACTAGACCGATAAAATAACACGGCAAATATAATTGGAGCTACATGTACATCGTTTGTTGTTTGATAAGTTTTAGTATACGTTTGTTTTACACTGATGACGTCATCAGTTAAAAAGTCCAATATTGATTTAGTTCAGACAGGATAAACGTTTGTCATACAGTGAAAATATGGACATTAAAATGAAGATACTTACATCTTTTGTAAGGCTTCGGGTTGACCCCAATCCTTTTAAAGCTCAGTGATATGATCGGCGCTAGTCAGAAGCATGCTTTGTGATTTATTTAATTCGCTAATATAAAAAAAGTGTGTTTATTAAAAAAAATTGTTAGGAAAAAAAAACATTTGAGAGTGACCAGGGGGCGACTATGTACATTTTTGAGATCTAAACAAAATAAAAGAGGACTACTTTCTTTATTGAAACATTAGCATTGACATTTCCGTGGGTGATGGTAGCGATGAACCGGAAAAACGGCACTCACCTACGCTGAGGAAACTGAATGGCATCAAGCGCATCCCGTCTAAAGTGAAGTCTCGGATAACTGCTGCTGGACACTGGAGATCAGAACCGTAAGACTCGCCCCACCTCACCTACCCTCCCCTCCCCACCCCTCCCCCTCCCAACCTCTCCCTCCCATCCTCTCGTACCAACTGTACCAACCAGCCCCCCCCCCCGGAATTTTTTTTGAATTTCAGCTGATCACATGTATAGCATACTACGTACATGTATACATACAGGGTGCCCCCCCCCCCCCAAAAAAAAAAACCCTCAAGCAACTCCCTTTTTCACAACGAAAACAATTCTTCAAATTGGAAAAAAAATATTTATTGAGTAAATGGCCAATTAAAAAAAAAGTGGCGCTTTTATTTTTCATATTTTCCACGGCCTGAATAATCACTTGTTTCTTATTGTTTTTATTTTATAATCTTTCTTTATTGTTTCTTGTTTCTTTTTAATTTTTTTGCAAAAATTACAATGGTCATTTCTCTTTATGGAAAAGGACCATTTTGTTTAACAAGATGTTTGCTGTTCTGCTCTGCCCTCTACTAATGGTTGCCTCTTTCCCTGTTGCAAGTTTTGGCCCTCGTTCTCATTGCGGCAGTCACCTTGGACAAAATGAAAAAGCGGCACTTTTTTGAATTGGCCATAACTCAATCAATATTTTTCCAATTGGAAGGAAGATTTATTTATTCATTGTTGAAAAGCTAACGAAATAAACTTGTCAAAAATTTATCGAGATTTCTGATGTATTTTTTTGAAAGCTGAGAAAAAGGGGGCGGCTTCAGGGTTTGGTTTCTTGGGGGACACCCAGTATATTGGATCAACCTGCCACCTAAGATTTTGACTTTCATCTCTGACTTTCATCTCTGAAGCAGTCTTTTATTAAATATAAGTGCTCTCATGTTTCTTTAACAGTAATACTAATTTTGTCAATATGGTTGCAAATTGTACCCCTGTCAGTCAGGAAGAACGTGAAATGAATGGGGCTTCCAACAGTGCGGAGGTTCCTGAGAAGGAAGTTCCCACAGTTCTCGTCAAATTCGAAGGTTTGGAAGAGAATGTGGATGACAAAAAGGTAAGTTAACTATTGTAAAAGCTTGTTGCCTTTAACATCACAATGGTGGAAATGAAAAAAAAAATCACTTTCAGCCTTGGATACGAATACAGAATTAGATATTTTGGTTAATTAAATGGGGGAATTCTTAGGGCTCATTGATATCGTCAAAAGGATAGGAGGTCCAACATGGGTCGTACAAGTGCCGAGCATTTACTGGGAATGTTTGTAAAGTATTTGTGTCAGTCTCGCCGATTGTTGGGCCAATGGGAATGAACAAAGGCATGAATTGAGGGTGCGATCGGCGGCGCAATCATTATTTAAAGAAATGCGAATGTTGGGAATTCTCGTGAGCCATCGTGTCCCGGAGGATTGGGCATTAGCCTACTCAAGGGTTTGTTTAATAAAGAGATTGAAGCTTTTTTAAACAAATGTACATTTTTTTTCAAAATTGCTATGTTTTTCTGTCAAATAACCATTTTTGCAGAATTCTACCAGAAATCTGCCAAAAAAAACCATTCTGTCAAAATTTTCTGTCAAACTGGTTTTTTTTTTAATAGCCGAAAATCGGCTAAAACGGTCACCCTGGCACTTCTAGATTTCTAAGGGTGCCGACCGTGATCGTATACACTCTCAGTTCTAAAAAGTTCAATCAACTTCATTATGAAGGGCTTCAGCACTTTAAAAAGAGACGCAACAATACAAAGCTGTTTTCGCTCAAATCGTGCAGAATAATGGCTCAAAATCGAAAGACAAAATAATGTTCAAACCTAACCTGTTGAATTTTCACAGCTCAGTGGATATTACAACTTTCAAGTGAAAAACCATTCACAACCTTTTGATCACGAAACATGATTTCGTCAATAGCGCTCTTTATTTTCAGAAATCAGTCAATAATAATCGTTGGAAATCACCTTCCCTTTTGTTCTTTCTTCCAGATGAGTGTCAAAGCCGTGCATACCTTGCATGCCTTTATATCAACGTGCGCTTATGGTTGTATAATGTTGTAACTCCTGTTCAAGGCATTATGGCCATGTTCCTTTGATGTTCGTTTTCAAAAGTGACACCACCCAAAATCCACAGAAGAATATTCATACCCTCAACTGTTGAATTTTCAGCTCAGGAAAACAGTAAAAACAACTTTTGATCAAGGCGAAACATTTTGTCCACATCAGGTTGTTTGATTCACTTCACTTCAATCTTTTTGCTCTGACAGATTGTGGTTGTTCCGACTGAGACCACTTTTACCACGATGTCGTCGGGGCCGGGGACGTCTCGTTCGGCACAGTAAGTTACACCGTTAGACACCTGTCGCGGGCAAAGTGGGAATCCGCGCAAAGTTAATTCCAATACTGTCCGGCAAAGTAGGAACGCATCCAAAACTTACTTATTGACAATTGTACAAAGTTTTCATCGTACTTTGAGGATTGTCATGCGAACATTTGTGTCCATGCCCAACAGCCCAACTGCCCATTGTTAATATTCCTTCATTGCACTGCATACTACCTAACCTGGTCAAAGTGTGAATTTGCGTCAATTTAGATGTAATTGCTATAGATAAGGGGTTTTGAAATTACTTGGTAATATTCCCACACTGCGCTACTACCGAACCTGCATGGGCAAAGAGGGAATTTCTGGCAATTTCGATTAAAACGGACATAATTTTTGCGACTGATGAAGTTACTTGTATCCAACAACTGCACATAATTATTTTTGGATTAGCAAAGTTCAACGAGGATAAGACCCTTGGAAAACATGTGAAGAGATGATTCTCCCTGGAACAAATGAATCTTAATCATGCCATTTAAAATAAAAAAATGTGAACTCCCCCAAGCACCGCGGGAACGGGGGGTGCTGTGGGTGCTGCAGCACCCCCATCTTTTTGGATGGGGGTGCTGGAATATACTACAGCCCCGTCCCCCATACTGCCGGGCAAAAATGTGTTCCAGCCAGCAGTGTTCTACTATGATGAAATTGCGCCGCTACGCCGTACAAATTTGCTTGCTCTAAAAAATAATTATCTCAGCCCTTCCGAGATCGAAACAAAATAAAAGAGGACTACTTTCTTTATTGAAACATTAGCATTGACATTCCCGTGGTTGATGGTACCGATGGTATACGGCACTCACCTACGCTGAGGAAACTGAATGGCATCAAGCACTTCCCGTCTAAAATGATGTCTCGGATAACTGCTGCTAGACTCTGGAGATCAGTACAGTAAGACTCGCCCCACCTCACCTACCCACTCCTCCCCACCCCTCCCCCTCCCAACCCCTCCCTCCCATCCTCTCGTACCAACTGTACCCACCAGCCTCCCCCCCCCCCGGAATAAAAATTTTGAATTTCAGCTGTTCACATGTATAGCCTACCACGTATGTACATGTATACATACAGGGTGTCCCCCCCCCAAAAAAAAAAACCTCAAGCAACTCTCTTTTTCACAACGAAAACAATTCTTCCAATTGGAAAAAAATATTTATTGAGTATATGGCCAATTAAAAAAAAGTGGCGCTTTTATTTTTTATATTTTCCACGGCCTGAATAATCACTTGTTTCTTATTATTTTTATTTTATAATCTTTCTTTATTGTTTCTTGTTTCTTTTTAACTTTTTTGCAACAATGGTCATTTCTCTTTAAGGAAAAGGAGAATTTTGTTTAACAACTTAGATGTTTACTGTTCTGCTCTGCCCTCCACTAATGGTTGCCTCTTTCCCTGTTGCAAGTTTTGGCCCTCGTTCTCATTGCGGCAGTCACTTTTTTGAATTGGCCATAACTCAATCAATATTTTTCCAATTGCAAGGATTTATTCATTGTTGAAAAGCTAATGAAATAAACTTGTCACAAATTTATCGAGATTTGTGATGTATTTTTTTGAAAGCTGAGAAAAAGGGGGTGGCTTCAGGGCCAGTTTCTTTGGGGACACCCAGTATATTGGATCAACCTAGCCTGCCACCTAAGATTTTGACTTTCATCTCTGACTTTCATCTCTGAAGCAGTCTTTTATTAAATATAGGTGCTCTCATGTTTCTTTAACAGTAATACTAATTTTGTCAATATGGTTGCAAATTGTACCCCTGTCAGTCAGGAAAAACGTGAAATGAATGGGGCTTCCAACAGTGCGGAGGTTCCTGAGAAGGAGGTTCCCACAGGCCTCGTCAAATTCGAAGGTTTGGAAGAGTATGTGGATGACAAAAGGGTAAGTTAACTTTTGTGAAAGCTTGTTGTCACAATGGTGGAAATGAAAAAAAAAATAAAATAAAATTTATTTTCAGCATTGGATACGAAAACAGAATTAGATATTTTTGTTAATTAAATGGGGGAATTCTTAGGGCTCATTGATATCGTCAAAAGGATAGGAGGTCCCACATGGGTCGGACAAGTGCCGAGCATTTACTGGGAATGTTTGTAAAGTATTTGTGTCAGTCTCGCCGATTGTTGGGCCAATGGGAATGAACACTAGGCATGAATTGAGGGTGCGATCGGCGGCGCAATCATGAATTATTTTAAGAAATGCGAATGTTGGGAATTCTCGTGAGCCATCGTGTGCCGGAGGATTGGGCATTCGTGGTCCACTGGATAGTCCGAAGGTATTAATTGATCTGAAGGTTCGATAGTCCGAACACACAAATTACCGAAGCCCGGGGGTTCATTATAGTCCCCAAATGAAATAAGGTTCGTTAATCCGAGCATTTTGATGCGAAAGCTGAAGGTTCCTTATTAGTCCAAAGGTTCGATAATTAATCCGAAGGTTCATTTGTCCTAAGGTTCGATATTCCGAATTTAGAATAAGGTTAATTAGCCCGAAGGTTCAACTACGGACTAACGAAGCTTTGGACTAACGAACATTCGGCTCATTGAACCGGACTATGGAGCGGTAACCGCGAAGTAACCCAGCGTTCGTTGAATGTTATGGCACAAAGATTTAAGGAGCCCAAGAACTAGATGTGGCGAAAATAACGTCGTGCGTGTCGCGAGGGGGGGGGGGGGGGGGGGGGGGGGGAGAAGATATGTGGACCGAGGAACTACCGCAATGAGTAGATGCGCACCTGTCCTCGGCTGTCTAAGAAATAACAAATTATCTTTAGGGGCGGGGGAAATAATCCCAGACAGCGCTGCCACCAGGCGAAATAGTTAAGGCCTAAACCTCCGGAGTTTCGCCTCTCCGGTTTAGCAATTCTCGATAGCTGACGTAGATCAGTCAAAATATATGACGAAGCGGAGAGGAGGACTTAAATAAATACAGACAGGAATCCAGAAATTCAGAACGAAACTCGTAAGGATTGTTTAATCCTGGTCCGCAACAATAATATCAACAATAACAAGTTATAAGAAACTTGTTGTATCCGCAACAATAATTATTTAAATCAAGTCAGGTATATTTACACTCTGTATTTACAATCCAGTACTATTCCTTTACTCAGTGTAATAAATTAACCTAAGTTGTACGAATCCTCGGTACACCAAGGTGGATGGGGCGAGTCACAAAAATTGAACCAAGTATCGTTTAAACTTGTCCAATCAATTCACAAATAGGCATCGTTTAAGCCTCTATCCTTAGGAAATAAATACACAAGCTTCCTCAGGATCCAACTTAGATTATCTTCTCGATAAAATACACTTAGGCCCAGGCCTCTCTTAATCCTCAATAATACACTTAGGCCCCAGGCCTCTCTTAATCCTCTATGAAATCCGACTCAGCAGCCTGACTCCAAATATATCTCAAGATCCCCTGACTCCTGTCGGTGTCTTAAATTAAAAATATCAGCTCCAACTGATGTAAATCACAGTTACTAACTGTCTAGATATCCACTCTCCGACTCTGGCTCCCCAAAGTTTTGCTCCCCAAAACTTTGCTCCCCAAAAGTTGGCTCCCCAAAAGTTGGCTCCCCAAAAATTGGCTCCCAAAAAGTTGGCTCCCCAAAAATTGGCTCCCCAATTTAATTCAAGTTGGCTCCCCCAACTCAAGTTGTAAAAGATGACTTACTCTCTAAGTATCTCCGCTAGCTCCCAAAACTTGCCAAAACACCATATGTAAAAGCAAACTTTGGAGATCAACAGTGCAGCTCGCAGCAAGTAGACCAACACCAACCAAAGAACCCAGATTGAACAAAATCTGTCCTTTTTATACCCTATGGCCTCCGCGCCCAGTGTGAAGTCAAAAGTACGCGCTAGTAAATAGGCCACGCCCACATTTGTAAAACTCATAGTACACTGAATTCACATAGCGATAGTTTCCCCTAACTTTCTCCAAAATTATACAGCAAAATATTCCACAAAAAGGCTTAAGTTAATCTTCAAGACATTCCTTACAGTAAGTGTGCTCTAAAAATGTGAATAAATTATACAGAATCACAAAAATGCTCACTTTTACCAGTGAATGAATGAATGTAAACAAACCCTAAGTTCATTGAAGAAAATTCATTGATGTCACAGATATGAATATTCACGAGTCAGTCACTGACTTACCAGCTGAACTTCCAGAAGATATCTGACAGAAAAGATACCAAAACTTTCCTAACTTCCACAGTTGCTTAAAACCAGACAACTTAACATCTAAAGAAGCTAGATAAATATTTGTCTCAACTTTCTACAAATATAAATTACTTGTTAGAAGTCCCAGTCTTCCAGAAATAATTTTAGAACTTTCATCCAATCACAAACGTTGTAGCCGCTGCTAAAATGGCAGCCATGTTGGATTTTACCATCATGCTATTAATAGCACAGCTGACATGTGTAAACAAACACGTGAGTGCACACACAGAATTTCGGCAGGAAAATACTCACAACTACTTGGAAATAAAACCTAAAAAGACAACAGGAATTTACCAGACGAAAATGCCAGATCTCTAGGATAATATAGGTAAGATTTAGAGTGAAGAAACTTAAGTAAAAAAATGGGATTTGGGGCTTTTTCGTCACATAGCCATAGGCCTAGTCATACTTAACTCATCATTCATACTCATAGTCGGAGAATTGGTATTATTTATGGCAGTGTATATTTTGCCGGAGACGGCAAACCTTTAGTAAACGTTAGTTTGCCGGATATGCACTGAACATGCGCAGTTACTGTTTTTTTGTACTTAAACATTTTCCGGTGACAAGTTTTAGTCTGGCTCCATGCTAAAATTATCGTTGTTACCTCGTATTCACAAGATGGGATTCAGACCATTTTATAATTTCGGACTTTATTTCCCTTTTAAAAAAAATCCTCCAGAGCCACAAATCTGAAAAAGAAAATGTAATACTCTGCAAAAAATGTTTGATACATGTAAAAATAATAAAAGAAGAATATTCTAATTTATTTGGGGATGAGAAAAAAAACCTTTAAAATGTGGTGCGGTCGGAATCGAACACGAGTCATCCCGCTTACTAGAGCCTTTGCTTAACCACTACACCAAACGTGCTACACAACTTTTGGTGGGAATTTAATACATCTTATAATTCAGCCCTATTTTAAAGAGTACAGCGCCCTCTGTTGATGTGGATTGCCGCCGGCAAACCTTTAGTAATCGTTAGTTTGCCGTCATTACCTCCGGCAAAATATCCACTACCATTATTTATAGAATAGAGTAGGCCTAGGCCCTAAGTTGTGGGGCGCTGTGGTCCAATGGTTATGGTGTTCGAACATGGTGCTTGTGCTCTTGAGCAAGGCACTTTACCATTATTGCTTCGTCCTTCAGATGGGACGTAAAGCCGTAGGTCCCGTGTGTTGTGTAATGCACGTTAAAGAACCCAGTAACATCGCTAAGACTAGAGAAGGGGTTTGCCCGGTGTTTCAAGTATGTGCGGCAGCACCTAGCAAAAAGGTGCTACATAATGGGTCTCATATGTTCATATACTTCATTTACCTGTCTTTGGTTGCGTTCTCCCAAGGCTTTGAATCCTCTGGCAAAAGGCGCTATATAAATACAGTTATTATTATAATTGCCCTCTTACAGTTTTTATTAGTTGACCAGTCCTTGAGCATAGACGACATCCTGAATATTCTGAGAAACAAGTGGGCCATGCAACCTCCCAAGCTGCTCATCTGCATCTTAGGAGGCGATAAATCGGATGCGTGCATGACCAGTGACGTGGCGAAAGAAATTTGTGAGGCTCTGGTTGAGGCAGTCCTGAGTACCGGTGGGTATATCACAGTGTTGCAGTCGAGTCCATCCTAAAGTCCATCACAAGTCATCCCAAGTCCTCACAAGTTCATCACAAATCCATCACAAATCCATCACAAGTCAATCACAAGTCCTCACGACAGTCCTCACAAGTCCTCACAAGTCCATGACAAACCGATCACAAAGCCATCACAAGTGCTCACAAGTCAATCCTAAGTCCTCACAAGTCCATCACAAATCCATCACAAGTCCATCCGAAGTCCATCCCAAGTCCATCATAAATCCATCACAAATCCATCTCAAGTCCAAAACAAGTCTATCCAAGTCCATTACAAGTTCATCACAAGTCCTCCCAATTCCATCACAAATCCATCACAAGTCCATCACAAGTCAATCACAAGTTCTCACGATTCCTCACAAGTCCCCACAAGTCCATCACAAAACCATCACAAGTGCTCACTATAGTCCATCCTAAGTCCATCACAAGTCATCCCAAGTCCTCACAAGTCCATCACAAATCCAGTACAAGTCCATCCCAAGTACATCCCAAGTCCAACACAAATCCATCACAAGTCCATCACAAGTCCATCACAAGTCCATCACAAGTCCATCACAACTTTATCGCAAGTCCTCACAAGTCCATTACAAGTCCTCACAAGTCCATCACAAGTCAATCACAAGTTCTCACGAGTCCTCACAAGTCCCCACAAGTCCATCACAAAACCATCACAAGTGCTCACTATAGTCCATCCTAAGTCCATCACAAGTCATCCCAAGTCCTCACAGGTCCATCACAAATCCAGCACAAGTCCATCCCAAGTACATCCCAAGTCCAACACAAATCCATCACAAGTCCATCACAAGTCCATCACAACTTTTTCGCAAGTCCTTACAAGTCCATTACAAGTCCATCACAAGTCCATCACAAGTCCATCACAAGTCCATTACAAGTCCATTACAAGTCCATTACAAGTCCATCACAAGTCCATTACAAGTCCATCACAAGTCCATCACAAGTCCATCACAAGTCCATTTTAAGTTCCCACAAGTCCATCACAAGTCTTCACATGTCCATTCAAGTCCATCACGAGACCACCACAAGTCCACCACAAGTCCATCACAAGTTATCCAGAACTAAATCAAGTCCGAATCCATTGAAATTAATTGCGACAAAGGCATTGGTCATCCTCTAGATATGTTAATTAGAAATGGACTTGTGATCGAATTTCGGGATTTTCTGATGACTTGCCTCGTGAAGGACTTGACTTCAACACTTGTGTATTGTGCAAGATATTTATTGAAACTTTGAGTGTTAGAAAAATATTCATTCGACTTTCCCTCACCGAGGTTTCAAGGTTAACGCTTATGCACGGGTAAAACAATAACTCTTTGTTTTTTTATATATCCATTGCGTGTATGGGTGGGGTGTCTGAGGAAAACTCCCGTGGCGACATTTGACCTTGTTTTTTTAAGTTGAAAACACAGTTATTTTTGCCTCCATTAAAAAGTCTTATAGATTAAAAGATTTTCGGAGGAAGCACTTTTCAGAACTGCCTCTGCCTGTATACCCTATCCTGTTTTTATTTTCGTTTCTTTTCTCCAAATTTTGCTAAATATTGGAGCAGAAAATAGAGTTTTGCTCATTTTATTTCTCGTAAATTTGTGTGGCCATGCTAGGTTTCGTTGACTGGTTCTTTTTTTGGGGGGGGGGGCTGATTGTATGTTTTACAGTTTTGATTAAATTTGACTTTTTTTTTCCGTAAAACTTTAGATGTCTGGTTGATGACGGGTGGTCTCCAGCTTGGATTGGTGAAGAGCATAGGGGAGGCCTTGGCTGAAGAAGCCACGGGTCGCGCTTTAATCAAGCAGAGGGATCTGGTGGCAATAGGCGTAGCACCTCTCAGTGTCCTGCATCAGAAAGAGAAATTCAGCGTCACCCGAAGCCTCCAAAGGTAACTTAACAAATAAAACCCTGTCAACAACAAAGCTTATTTTTTTCAACCTTTTATGGACATCCCTATGACCATTACATGGAATTAAAAAGTGTGTGAAATAAGTGTCGCGTGAACTTTCTCGGGTCACACGGCTGAGCACCTTTGTGAGTAGTTAGACTATGAGTGTAGATAAGGTTATCCAAGATACCGGAAAGTTAGCGCATGTAATAATTTAATAATTTATTGTTGCTTCTTTTGATTTGGGCATGGGTACACGTATATGTTTTACATGGTTGATTTTTATTCCTTTCATTGCTCCAAAACCGATCGTGCAACGAGGTAATCCTATACGATGGCACTGCCCGGCTCACAAGTGACAGTCGGTCAGTGATGAGTTAGTCAGTTTGTCAGTGAGATAGGTACAGAGACACCAAGCTGGCTTTTTTCATCATTTTCAGAGTACCCCGATAGTACTGGACTATTCTGCACATACGGCCGAAAAGCCGGGTAGCATGCTTGAACCGAATCACACTCACTTCATCTTAGTGGATGACGACGGACAGGAGCTGGGTATTGAAGCCAAGACAAGGAACCAACTGATAGCCAAGACAAGGAACCAACTGATCAACAAGATAGCGACTTGGAAAATAGGAGAAGACGTCACAAATGGTAATTTGGGCAAACTGCAACAGACATATTTGTCAAGATCTCATTTAAAAGAATCTAAAACTTCAGGAATGTTCAACTGACTTCGCCTCCGGAAATAAGAGAACGCTCTTCGGATCACCGAGGGAGGCTATAGATTTACTATTCCACTCGTAATGATCAGTCAATTTTTGTATTAATTGCAGTCGTGGGAAAATCATCTGCTGTTGTTATGTCCCTCTTTAACAAAGTTGATGTTTAGATCTGTTCATCTCACGGTTACTTTTGCTACTGACGTTGCCATTGCCGCATGTAACTGCAGTGTTTTTTCTACATTTTTCAATGTTTAGCCACAATTCCTGCTGTCTATCTCCTCCTTGGCGGTGACGTCACCATCTTCGAGACTCTGGCGGATGCCGCCAATAACAACATTCCGATCGTCGTCTTCCCAGAATCCAAAGGGGCCGCCGAGGTGCTGGTTGAAATCTTGGATGCTCACGAGAGGTGTGTATATTTAAAGTCTTTAAAGCCCGGCAGAAAATTCCAGTTGAAACTGGTTCAAATGTCAACTGGTTTCAACAGGTTCAAACCGGTTAGATTCAACTGATATTCAACTAGTAATTCAACTGGTTTCAACAGAAATCTGTTAATTGAAACCAGTCAAACAAACCAAACATCAACTAGGAACTCTTATAGAGTCAACAGGAGCCAGTTGAACCAGTCACCAAATTCCAGTTCAACTGGTACCAGTTGAAACTACAGTATGTCCTAAAAAAAGTGCCAGTCTGACTATTTTGAAATAACTACAAAACCATGAAGTCAATTTTGATTTTTTTTGATTCTGCAGATACTCCACATCCTTGGCCTCAACCCCTATGAGTTTCATTTAATTTCAGTCACGTATCACTGCACAATTATCGCCAATTGATCACAACAACATTTTTGGACCCTTTGACTTGCAAGTTCCTTGCCTTAATCAATTTCAGTACTGTACGTGTTATGTAAAAGTAGCGTAGAAAAATGGTTCACTAAAGAAAAAATCCTGGTTCAAATGATTAGGTTGCGATTTAGTTTTTTTTAACTGGGACAAAAACAAGAAAGAAAAGGAATCAAGGAACAAAAATAAACTTTTCAAACAAATTTAATTTGTCTCAAAAAAAAAAAAATCTTCCGAACAAAAACAATATCTATCCTTAAGCAAAAACTAGTTTTCAGAAATACTTCCAGGCAAAAATATCTCATATCTCAATTTGGATCAAAAAACAAATAGAACACTCAAAAAGAATTTGCCAAGGAAAAAAAAATAAACAGTTGGAACTTGGATAAAATTTTGGGATTACAAAAAACTCAGTTAAAAGAATAAAAACCAAAGAAAAAAAAGAGGTGAAAAACCACACAGCACTATACAAAATGAACTAAACAAAACTGCTATGAAACTACAGTAAATGTACTAAAGTATATTGAAAGCAACAAATTGGTCCAAATACAAGTTTGCCACTGTGTGATTTACATCCTTATTAGAGTAAAAACTGCAGTTTCTTCTGCATACCGGACTATTTTAGAATGTTCAACACCACTGATGGCAGATCGTTGATGAAAATGGACAACAGCAATGGTCCAAGTAATTGTGCCTTGGCGAGGTACACCAAATTAAATGCAGTGAGAAGCATCTGATGTACAACTTCACCTTTTTGAGTGACCTGCTTTCTCTCTGATAAGTGAGACCGGAACCAGTCCAGCTCCAGACCACAGACATTAATGCTACATAGCTCAAAGTGCACTTTTGTAAACATTTTAATATTTTCTGAGAACTGAGGGCACTGTTGTTGAAGTTTTTGTCTATAAAATTGTAATCCTAAATTCTGTTTATTGAAAACATTTTGTGCGTAAAGTTTTCTTATTTACTTATACTGTCATAATACTGAAACGATAATGAACCACTACCAGAGCATACAAATAACCACAGGAAACAACTATAAATATTCTAGTGACGTTTTATGCGGAAGCAGATGTGAAACCGAAGTTTCCGCCTTGAATGACATCTAAGTGTTCACGAATATGGATATTTGCAATAGCATAAAAACCAAAAAGGCACCAAAAGGCCCTTGAAATGACAATCCAAAACATAAATTCAACTAGTCAGTGTCCAGAGTCAGACATGAATCTAATTTTCTTATTCACAAATCGTGGGCCTACTTCTCAGGGCATAGACTTTAGAAAGATTTCAGATTAGTATTAACTGTTTTTCCAAAAGTTGCCCTCATCTTCAGTGTTGCTTTACCCACTCACAAATGCAGGATCGATCAGAAACAGTTCGGAAAAGAGGCCGTTAAAATTTTGATAAGGAAGCTCCACTTGACAGAAGACACTGCAGTTCATCAATTCAATGGGCAGATTCAGTCTGTTATCGAACGACGTCATCTAATCAAAATCTATCTGCCGAAGCAAAAAAAGGATAACGGCACCATTCTCACTGTCTTGATGCAAGGTAAGCATCTCTCTTCTTTAGACCCTTGTCTACAATTTCTTGTCAACGACGCAACTACCAATTTAGGCCTACTTGTGTGATCCGTTTGTCCAAGTTTACTTCTCCTAAAAACATGAAAATAAATAGAAAATAGGAAAGAAAATGATTTCGAACGTAATGAAATTCGGACTTTATTTCCCTTTACAAAAAAATCCTCTAAATAGTCCAGCGGATATGTCACAAAATTGTGCACTTTTTCAAAAAAGCGTGAAACTTGGCACATATGTTTAAATTCATGCGAGAAAATGTTTTAGATGTGGAGCCATCACAAATTCACCCTTTTAGGGTCGTGGTAGCCATTTAAAAAAAAAGGGGGGGGTAATTATTATGCCCACCTTTGGGAAAAATGGTGCCCACATTACATAAACGAATAAAACTTCCCACAGATGTTTATATTCCTGAGAAAAAAATCCAGATGTGGAGCAGTCTCGAACACACCCTTTTAGGGGCGTAGCAACCATATTTGACAAAAAGGGGACGGGGTTTTCGTTATGCCCACCATAGAAAAACTGTTTCCACAGACGTTGATTTTCACGAGAATAAAAAATTCAGACGTGGAGCCATCGAAAACACACCCTGAAGGGGCGTGTCAGCCATATTAAAATAGGGGGGGGGGAGTCATAATTCTCCTTTAAAAAAGTTGTGCCTACCTTTCATAAACGGATAAAACTTCACACAGACAATATATTCATGAGAATTTTTCTTTTTTCGAATGTGAAGCCATCATAAACCTACCCTTTTAGAGGCGTGGCATCCATTTTTAAAATGGGGGAGGTACTTAATATGCCCACCGTGGAAAATTTTGACAACCTTTATAATAAAATCCACCTTTTCATTAGATAATGACGTACGTATTTTAATTTACAAAAAAAAAATAATAATTTATGCACATAACATAGAAAATAATGTTAGATAATGTATGTAGTCTAAATTGTACATTGAATGTGGTGTAAACCTACTTGGCAGAAAATAATAAATTATAAATGTACATGAAATCACAGTGAAATTATTTTTTGACGGATCAAACGCAGTACAATGTGGTTTGACAAAATTGGTATCACGGATATTAAGAGCTGTGCCATCAAAGTAAAATTTAGTACAATGGTAAAACCATGGTGAAGCACGGTAAACGTTTTCTAACAACATACGTCATGGAAAAAAACTATGGTGAAACCATGATTACCATCGTGTCATTTCGAAGACCACAGTGAAACCATAGTAAACCATGGTAACCATTAATTGACAGTCAAAACCATAGCAAATTCATGATAAAACCATGGTAACCATTGCTACGTAATCAAAACTGTAGTGAAATCACAGGAAAATCATGGTAACCATGATCGTTTTACAGTCAGGACCATAGTGAAACCATGGTAAAAGCGTGGTAACCATCATTTTACAATAAAAAGCAAAAAGAAACCATGGTAGATCCATGGGAACTACCGATTCACCATAATTTTACAGTCAATAACATATTACAACCATGATAAAAACCATGGTAAAAAAAATGTATTTTTGGATAACCATGGTTATACTATCAATTTACCATGGTAACCATAACCATGGGTGATTTGTTAAAATCGGGTACTTTTTTATGAAAGCTTCCATGGTGACCACCACGGAGCTGATGCCAGCCATAAGATGCATGGAGAGTGCCCCACAAGGACTCGACGATTCTGCCGTCGTCACCAAAAGTGTAAAGCGTTCATATGCAGATGGATACACTGGTTCCGATGAGGGTGAGTACCTGGTAGGGCCATAAGAAGGCCGTCTAAATACCATTTTTCTGGTCAGTGCATGTAGGCTCTCCGTTGGGTTTACATGTTCCTTAAACAAGTAAAGAGAAAAATTGGCAAAGTGTTTTTCTTTGTTGTATAATGACACGGCCACTGCACAGTCCTTACAGCTAGGGGCTGATGTGGTCTCAAGTCTGACCTTGAGCTCAGCAGCGTGGCTACGGTTAATTATCTGTTGTGGTTCCTTGCTGGGAGACCAGTGGTGTGTGTTGCAACCATAGAGATATAGTAATTTAATATAGCGCTATGGTTTATACTCCATGCTATCATGGTACTTTTGCTTCCATGGTATAACTTCCACCACCACACGGGCTCTCCCAGTGACTTCGATGATGTCTCAAGCTCCGCCTACAGATATGGAAGAGGAATTCATCACGGAAGGGGAATTGGAAGTGGAGCCGCCGTCGCGTATGTGCAGCCGTGAGTATTTTCTGGAGCAATCGGTTCCATGATCGTTTTACAGTCAGGACCATAGTGAAACCATGGTAAAAGCGTGGTAACCATCATTTTACAATAAAAAGCAAAAAGAAACCATGATAGATCCATGGGACCTACCGTTTCACCATAATTTTACAGTCAATAACATATTACAACCATGATGAAAACCATGGTAAAAAAATGTATTTTTTGATAACCATGGTTATACTATCAATTTACCATGGTAACCTTAACTATGGGTGATTTGGTAAAATCTGGTACTTTTTCATGAAAGCTTCCATGGTGACCACCAGGGAGCTGATGCCAGCCAAAGATGAGTTAAGATGCATGGAGAGTGCCCCACAAGGACTCGACGATTCTGCTGTCGTTACCAAAAGTGGTTCCGATGAGGGTGAGTACCTGGTAGGGCCATAAGAAGGCCGTCTACATACCATTTTTCTGGTCAATGAAACATGACAATCCTTGTAGAGAAAATTCAAGTGATTCTTTTTTTTAGTTTTCACGAAGAGAAAAATTCCAACTTGCTTACTTTGTTCTTTGGGGCAAAAACAACGCGCGTATAGGTGTTTGAATTTTCACGAAGTGACAAATTGAATTTGCCCTGCAAAACAGCGCGCGTGTATGGGCGGCCAATAGGGCAAAAAAAAGACAACAAAATTTAAACAAAACCACAAAATTAAACGGAAATACACAGAAATAAACGAAAATACACAGAAATATTAACGAACAACTCAGAAATAAACGAACAACTCAAAAATAAACAAACAACTCAGAAATAAACCATCAACTCAGAAATAAACAATCAACTCAGAAATGAACAACCGACTCGGTCACATAACCGAACAACTCAGAATTAAACGATCAACTCGGAAATAAACGATCAACTCAAAAATATATACGAACTCAGAAATAAACGAAGAACTCGATCAGAAATAAACAACAATGTCCCCAGGGTGTCGAGCAGCAGTACACGCCCACCATGTACAATGCTCACCAGTGGTTGCGAGTGAACTTTCTCTCATACAATGTACATTATTTGTGGATTTACAGGGGTCTTATAAATAAAAAATCTCTATAACTTTAACAGTGCATTTGCCATTTTACAAGGTATTCAGGGAGCCGCAGCTATACTAGTAGCCAGCTGCTTTCTACGTACTTATGAAAGATCTGGTAGTTCAGCCAGAATATCAGTCCACACTTGGCATCGGCAGCACTTATCAGACAAGGCTAAAATTGCCTTCTTTCAGTTGAGTTTCTGTTGCTTTTCCATCTGGATCATTGATGTAGCCGGCTTGACCACCGTTCATAATATCATGCACTCTGTTGGGACAAATGACAAAATAAATGAAACGGTTTAGCATGAAAAGTTGCCAAAATCTCATCACAAACTATTTAAGACCAGGCCTACAGAGATGTTAATCAAGTTCAGGGAAGTGATGGTGGCAGTGTCGAGTAAATTACAGTGCAATCATCTATCATAAAGCTATATAGTTTCATACCCGGACATGATGACCATGACAGTGACCATGGTGACCCTGTGCACAAACATGGGCTTCGCCAGGATTTTTTCTAAAGGGGGGCAAAACTAATTTTTCCCAAAATGTCCTGTATTTCTCAACATATTCTTGATTTATTAGTTTTAGAGGGGGGCAGGGATATTTTGCCCCCCCCCCAACCCATTAAATTTACACAAATATGACTTTGAGCCTCTTTTTCTTTTCTTTTTTTATTCTTCCTTTTCTTCTTCTTTTGTTGTTGTTGCTATTCCGGGGAGGGGGGCAGCACCCTCTCCCTTGCCCCCCCCCCCCCAGCGACGCCCATGTGCACAAACCCTATGAAAATGGTCTGAAAAAATCAAAGTGTTTTCTCAGTAAATGCTTCAATATGTTCCCCAGCTGATGGCTGTTAGGTCATAACTGCCGGGAAAAATTAGTGATTGAAAGATTGCCATATCTGGCCATCCCCGTGCACAAACCGTATATATGGACTGCATGGTCTCAACATTTCTAAGTGTTCTCTCAGTAAATACTTCAATATTTTTCCCAAGTGAATTTGTACTTTTTACATTTTATCACTTTCTGATGATGATAGGTCACTGAAGGGAAAAAATAGTGATGGCCAGATATAGGAATCTTTCTAACTCGGATAATCTACCGTCTGACCACGGACAATGGTCCGTGGCTGACAACCGCACTGCCGCGCCAGTAGTAGTACAGTGGCCAAACCCGGCCGTACACATGACGTAAGACAATGACGGAATGCCATGGTAAACGTTTGCAAAGTCAACGTTTTCCGTCATAAAAATCAAATTGCAACCAGGCTTACCTTTCATGGGCTCATGCCATATTTTCAATGGGGAGCGCCATTAAAATCCTTAAATCATTCACACTGTATTAACTATTATGCACCCTTGTCACGGCTATTTCTTCTTTAGGGGGAGACCGTTCGCATGTAAATCACAATCCTTCTTTTTGCTAATGCAATTTTTTTTTTTTACGGAATTTATTTTGGGAGGGCTAGACAAAATTTTGGGGGGGCTACAGCCCCCCCTAGCCCCCCGTAGAACCGCGCCTGTTGCCAGGTGTTTCACGAAGTGACAAAAACCTCAATATCATGCAAAAGGTCATTCCGAGATAATCGCCTGGAAGTTAATCATTTTTTCAAAACACCTTTTCGACTAGTTTTTAGTTATGGATTTATTTAATTCTTTCATTGTCAAGTAACGTATGCTTTGTTCTTTGCTAATTCAAAGTTGTTTATTAGAAGTCTCTCTTAATTAAACTGTAATTCATTAATAAAGATCAGTTAAGGTTTTTGTCACTTCGTGAAAACAGCAAAACATAGAGGCCTCACTTTTTTATCCCATGAAGTTGTACACACTCTTTGTCACTTCGTGTAATCATAAAACCTTTTTAAGAAATTTTTACATTTACGCGTCTGACGTCACTGCAGCGCGCGCGCGTCTGTTCTTTATCGACATCGTTCACGGCGTGCGCGTCCACTCCCATCCTAATGCATGTGTAGAGAAATGCATTATTCCTCTGGCCCTGCTAACGAGGTAATTTTTGTCACTTCGTGAAAACAGAAAAACACGGATTTCAGGCTTTTTTCAAATGTTTGTTTACGATAGTTACAAAAGTAAACAATATTTCGCTTTGAAACTCAGCCAAATTCTTCTTTTTGTCAAGTGCAATAAATTGGCTGGCAAAACTCAAAATCGAAAATGTTTCAATTTTGCAGGTTTTTGTCACTTCGTGAATCATCTGAGCTTGGGGTCCCTCTGGCTGAAGAGAAAACGATTGGGCCAATTCAGACTATCACATATTTAGGGTTCGACATTGATGCATTTGCGGGGCAAGTTTGTGTTCCCCAGGAGACGGTCAGGGCAATTACTCAGCAGACACCAATGGCATTGGGCAAGCGAAATATTTCGCTGATAGACATACAGTCCATTGTTGGGTCCCATATAATGGGATAATTCGGCCCATTGTGTACACCAGCCTATATTCCTCTTTGTTCCTGATAGGATCAATGACGGACTGTCGCTACTTCCGACTATGAAAGCTTGATTGTTGGTTGGTGGAGAGAGCTTGGCAGTACTGTTGTATAGGATTACCCTGCATTTTAGGCTAAATCCGGCCCAGTGTGTCCACCAGATACATGAAACACTGAATTGAAAAGAAGTTTGTGGGCTTTTAGGACCAGCTTTACTAGGCTTTCATTGGCTTGTTTAAAATTAAACCAGCCACAGTGTCTAATAATAGTCTCTCACAATGCCCTTCCCCTGCAGTGAAACAACAACATGGACCGGACGACTCGGAGACAGACAAGATATTACGCCGCCAGTACGAGGACATGCACCGGGCTGTCACCGGGAACCAAATTCACACTGCCAAGTCCAATTTTGATGAAAACAGCGTGATATGGCAGGTTAGATAAACGAACGATGTTAATTTGAAGAAGACTAGAATGTCCCAACCGAACACCGAAAAAACAGTGACAATTTTGTGTAACACCACGATGATTGGGTGATTACGTGGGCGTACAATTCAAACGCTGGTTTACCACATTTTCGCATGATTGTAATTGCATGGAGGGCCTACCTGACCTTATTTTTCTACCGACAAATGATATTCCTAAATACCTAATACAGTTTACCCATTCCGATTGGTCGACAGCCCGTCTCGTGGTCGGTCTTGAGCGGATGATAATTGCTGGCTGGTCTTAAACACTTTTCCAGTGTCACATGTAATTTGGACTCCTATGAAATCCGGTGCCATTTACCGTTTTATTGGTTGAACATTCACAATCCTCACGTAGGCATGCACAATACTACCAGTGACTCAGTTTCATAGTCCTAAATTTGCACTACACCGGCACAGCTGTGTTCTGCGCCCCATTGCGCAGTACGCGCAACGCGCGCGCCAATCTCCATATAAGGATTAATTGTTTATCACTTTTTGCGACGGGGAAATTCCATAATATTTCTAGAGGGGTGTTTTTCGAAAAAACATAATTTTAATTTTCCAGTATTAAACATAGTGTTTAAAACCTGATAAGCGCACATTAAATTATTCCCTGATTAAAGACACAATATACATATTACACAATTAAGCCATATTATAATTGAAATGATAGTAAATGTGATGTATAACTTCAACCACCGCCATAATTTATGTATTAGAACTTGGACTTGGTGAAAAAGTTACTGCACATCGCCCTCGTCAATGATCAGCACAAATTTGTCAAGTTCTTCATCGTGGTTGGGAGGATTGACGTCGGGAAAGTCCTGACAAACGATCAACTGAAGAAATTGTACAACGAGGTGAGTACAATGTGTAACTTCAGAAATCTTTATTACAATAGGCTTAGAAAATGTTTTGGGAGATACCTTGCGATGTAAATGCTTCATTTGGCAATTTCCTAAGGGAACGAATTTGAAGTGGGGACAATCAAGATCCATAAGCCCCCATTAGAAAATGTGATGTCATTCTACATCTGATGATTGGGTTGTTGGTTTCACATCCCCAACCCATTAAAGACTACCCAGAAAGAAAAGAAAATTAACTTGCTCCAAAATGTAAAACCACGCTTCTCTGAAAGTTTTAGGAATTTTAAGGCGCTGATCCGGGGGGGGCGGGGGGGGGGGGGGGGGGGGGGGGGGGGGGGGGGGTGGGGGGGGGGGGGGGGGTCTTGCAGTTGACGTCCAGTGTTTCTTTCAAACATTTAATACACATGTAATCAAACACTGAAAACTATATAACTTCTTGTAAGCGGATTAACTTTTCTAAAAAAAACATATTCAATATTAAAAGCTGGATAATAAGAATCTTTTCATTTAAGTCTCCAATTTTTTACAGAGGTAAATAATGATAAGCAAATACATGTATTCCTCTTTAGCGATTGTTCTAGCTCATTTGTGTATTCGTTACTCTGTTAATACTACATTGTACCCACTGCTGTGTTCAGAATGGCAGATACGAAAAACCACAAAAACCATGAATTTTATGGAAAAGTGGAAACGTATACCTGAACTATGCAAATCAACGCTCTCGGGCTAGCGGTAGCAATTGGAAAACAATGGGCGTCTCTTGATATAGGCCTACAATTTAATGTAACTTTAGGTATTACATTTTCAAACTTTTCTGGTTTTGGTTAACCTGTGTAAAAAAAAGCACATCAGCTGAAGAAGCTTATTTGCAAAGTGATATGAAAACACAAATTTTGAAAGCTTTGAATTGGACTTTTACCCGTTAATTTTAAAATCTCAGTTGTCAATCTCATAAATTAATGGACAATGGAGTCAAAATAATGGAAATTACAAATACACGTACCGGTAGCTAATTTTCTCAGATTTAGCGTTATCTCCATGATGATTTCAATTTGTTGACTTTTTGGTTATTTATGTGTACCATAGATAGATAATCGCTCTGTTGTCTTCAAAATATTGGAGGAAATGAAGGAAAATGAAACGGTGAGAAACAATGCTTTTGTTGAATCGTATATCATTTTCAGTGGATCAGGGGAACTCTACATTTCATTGTAGCTGCTCATTTTCAATGATAGGTTTTCCCTGTTACTTTAACATGTGCACCATACACGTTGGAAAGATAAATACCCTAATTTTGATCCACAATATTGCATTGTTACTTCAATGTCAGACTTGTACAAATGGGTACAGCAGTGTAATTCTCATCAAGCATTCGCATTCATCTAAGCTTCTTCTTGGTCAATTAGACAAATAAGGGATGAACATGACACTGTGAAGCTGTTAAATGTTTACATGGGTGTCGCCAGGATTTTTTCTAGAAAGGGGCAAAGTCCACTTTCCCCTGAAATCCCTATATTTCCCAGCATTTTCCCGATTGATCTTTTTTTTTAGTGTAGGCAGGGACATTTGCCCCCCCCCCCCCCCCAACCCATAAAATTAACAACAATATGATTTCGCACCACTCTTTCTTTTTTTCCCTTTTTTTTGGCTTGTTTTTTTTTTTTGGCGAAGCCCATGAATGTTTACATCAATGTACATTACAATGGAACGAATCCATGCATGAGAATTAGGCACACGTAACTTTAATTTGAAAACCAAAGCTTCCCTTTCTCATCAATAAATAGATTTAAAAATACCAAAAAAAAGAATGTTCATAATTAAACTAGATTACCTTTTATTCACAGATGAAAACATGAGTAGATAATTATTTTTCCTGTATAGATTTATGCTTAACCATTTGCGAAATGAAATGACTGGTAGCATTTCTGACCGCGATTTTTTGCTAGCCACTAACGGAATGTAAAGAGACCAATTTGCCAAACATGGGACGAATTAGAATGCTACAGTCGTAAATTGCAAGACACACCCAAAATGAAATCACATTGTGCAAATTTGAAATTGGAATCAACAATTAAGCCAAAGAATGTTGAGGAACGAACTTAGTATTTTAACATCGAAAGAATCTTTCCTTATGAAACGAGTGATAAATTAACTATTGGAAAGATTTTCAAGATTATACGTATTTAAGTAAAAAAAAAATAAAATAGGACTGCTTGTTTGTTTCAAGTATTTTATTTCTGTTATCTACTTTTTCCTTAGATTTTTTTCTGCATTTCAGGCAGAGTGTTTCTGACCAAAATTTTGTGGCATTCTGAACTGACATTATAAAAATATTTTACTCGTTTGTAGAATTCCGACAACAAGTTTTCCCTGGAGGATGTCGATCGTCTCATGAAAGAGCTGATTTTTGACACGTACACGACTCATAGGGATGAGCCTGGTAATTATAGGCCAATTTCGGTACAATCCTATTTTTCCAAGATTCTTGAAAACTTGTGTACAGTATAATCAGTATGGTTTTCGATCTAATTTCTCCACTTCAATGGCACCTATATTGACTTAGCAGAAAAAGTAGGGCGTTAGCCATTCGCTAAGATTTATTACCCACAGTACCTTGCGGCCCACCCGCCATAATTCCTCTTTTCTCGTAGCGGCGCTACGTGAAGACGTATATTTTCAGAGCTCTCGATTTGCTCATTCTTCGTCTTTCTCCAGCCATTCATTATACCTAAGTTCATGGTTTTTATTCAACTATTTTGTCTTCTGTTGTTATATCTACAAGTTGAGTGAGTTTTTGTGACATGTGGTTGGGTTTTTTCGTGATATTTCTTTGGTCGTTATTGGAACATTTCGGGAGTGAGCTCTCATTATGCACAGGTTGCCGGTTGCTCACTCACGTTACACGGCTTTTACAAGACCGTGTGCCTGAGGCTTTCGCACAGGTTGCAAGTAACTCATGCCGGACCCAACTAGCAGGCTTTGCACAGGTTGCAAGCTACGTATACTCGCTTCCCACATAATACACGACCATCATTTAACGTGAGACTTCGTACAGGCTGCAAGTAACTCATGCCGTACTCACGCTTCAGGCGTATTATTCTGCTCTGTTAATTTATCCTAGAGCACTAGAGCGATACATCCTCCATTTTGATAGGCCTATCGCTCTTTTTCAAACTAATTTCCTGGCCGTTCCATGATTGTACCGGCCGCCACACTATCATTGTTCCGGACGTCCCGACCATTCCGGCTGCCGTCCGCTTTTTACAAATCATTTTATACTGGCTTTTATTTAATGGTCTGCAACCTTTATGGTTCCTTGCCAAAATGGCGGTGCGCATACGCTTTATATGCGAAGACAGTGTTTTTTAGGGGCGTGACCTGGGGGGCAGCGTTTCAAATAGGGGTCAGCCAATTACAGCAATTTGAGCGAAAAAAGGGGGTGATTTAGGGGTTGGAAAGAGCTGGAACTTAAAGGGAAAATACAACATTTGCTAACATCAAAAAAAAAAACTATCAAGTTGGAAATATCACATTGATGAGGCTGTAAGTAAAGTTTCTAAGAGTATATGAGTTATCAACAATGGCATGCCTGATAATCTATGCTTTCAAGGTTTTGCCACCTCTACTGGCCTTTACATCTTATTCAATACCTGTATTATTTTCCATTTCTGCCATGAAGAGGAAATAAATGTGTTTCAAAGAAACAAATTCCACTTCTCAAATCTGTGCTCAGGTCCTGTGAATATTGGTCTCAAAAGTTTGTGGGTGCAATTTTGGTAGTTTGACAGAGTTATCAAAAAAAAAAGTTTTCAACCCTTGTGTGCCTTTAGTCAGAGCAAGAAATCAAATGAGTAATTTACACGTTTTGTTATTTTTTATTTATTCTATATCTTCGGAGTTTAATAAAAATTCATTAACGAGAGTTTGTTAAAACTGTCATCAATGATGTGTCTGACCGAAAAAAGTAAAGTTTTTTTTAACATCATAAATAACTATTAACATCAATTAAAACCCGTTAAAAACACGGAAACATGAAAATACAGCTGATAAATATTAACCAGTTTATCATTAAACAAAAAGACTGACCAGTAGTGGGATAGAACACACTTAAGCGAACAAAAATGCACTTAAAAACCAAACTACTATAAAGCAACAAAAAGCACAAACAAACGAACGAGACAAATACGCACTGTGTCTTGCCCCTTTTTTTCATTTCTTGATTTTTTATCTTTATTTGTAAACTTTCACGTTTCACAGCCAAGCACCCATATAAGGAGTTGTTTTTGTGGGCGGTGCTCCAGGATCGCATCCCGATGGCCATGGTCTTTTGGAAGCTTGGCAAGCTGTCCATGGGAGGCGCGCTAGTGGCACTCAAGCTCCTGAGGGAATTGTCAAACCGCCAGGAAGAGATTGACGCAAAGAAAGCTGCCAATATGAAGCAGCATGCCGAGTATGTATGAGGCAGCATGCCGAGGATGAACAACAATCCCAGCATGCAATCAATTCTATCACGGAGGCCCCCTTCAGTAGCGAAAGCATTATGCTAGCAACTGCTCAGATCATCAGTCATGGGGCAGTTGCTTTGTACAATAGAGTAGTCAATGGTTTTTTCCACTGAGGGGTACAAGCATTACATTCACAGTGTGGACTTCCGAAGAAAAGATGACCACATAAACCAGTTGTCACGTTGTTTGGACTTGCCCACGTCCACACAATGTTCCCCTCCCTGGAAAACAGGTAAAGAGGCATTTTTGGGTTAGGTTTATCCGTCGCAAAACCTTGTGAGTGTACAGTGCCGATCATAAGTGTGAAAATGTATTCTATCTGACTTGTTGGGACTTGACCATCGACAGTGAAATACTCGATTATCCACTGGAGAGGTTCTTTTTCAAAGTATTTCAATCTTAAATTAGACCGAAATTTACTCTCGTCATCTGCAGATCTGCTTCCTAGTTTCTTTCTTTCGAAAGTGGCGTGGCCGAAGGGGACATGGGGGGGGGGGGGGACATTTCAATAAAAATCACCCCCCCCCCCTCCCAAGTTGCCCCCACTGGAAATTTTGTAGTCCTATAAGTATAAGTGACAGTGGTTAACGCGTTTAACAGAAATGGGCTCCCCCCCCCCCCACACTGTAACACCCAGCCCCGCCCCCCATGGTGAGAACCCTGGCTACGCCTTTGTGGGTATGACTGAGAATAAGGGGCGTACATCCTTGGGGGATGGGGGTATATATACCCCCCACTTTTTGACCAGGGGGTGGATGGGCTATTGGATCATCCCCCCCCCCCCCAACATTTTCGTGATTATAAAAAATAAGGATTTTGAGGTATTTTCAGACTTCCCAACAACCACAATGTATTCCATAGCACTGAAAAGCGGGGCATTTTTTTTAAAAGCTTTCTGTTTTGATGTAAGGTTAAGGCATGTAAGCGCGCAATTATACAAAAGACGTACCTCACTATCACGAACAGCATCCTGAGTTTAATATGGTTCCTCCCGTGGCACCCCCCCCCCCCTTTAGAATTTCCACAGCCGGGAATTATTTGGATTTTGGTCATCCCCCACCCCTCACTTGCCGGCACAGATTTACGCCACTGCTGAGAGTGTTTTAGCATATTGATGACTCTTTGACTGGCAAAAAAAGTGCAACATTCAGTAAACAAATAATTGTAACTGTTTCATGTTTTTTCTCCAATGAAATTATATCATACATTAAAGCCTGACTATTTCTCAATCCACTTGTTTTTACCCCATTCCATTTGGGCCCCTAAATCAAGAAATACAATCAAAAACTGAAAGGGTTTTCTCACCTGCACATGGTAAATCTGGCTTAAGCATTGAATGGGCATTGAAGTCAGTGACATCACAGGTCAGGGCGGCCCAAGTAAAATTTACACCCTTTCACTTAATTGGTTTGACTTCTGGATCTAGGGACCCAGATGGAATAGGGTAAAAAGGAGGAGATTGAGAAATAGTCAAGCTTTAGTGTAATACACAATTTCATTGGAAAAAAACATTAAACATTTTTAATTATTTGCTTTCAGAATGTTGCACTGTTTTTAGCACTGCACATCAAAGAAATACACAGAACACAGAGAATTGTCAACAGCACGGCAGCAGTTATTGCAACTTTTGTTTTGTTGCTCATTCATATGGAAATTAATATCAAAGAAAAGGCCTAACAGCCTCAGAAACAGCAATTAAATTGACCATTTAGAGTGATTGTGAATAATTATTTGGCAACTCTGCTCATGAAATCATACCCGACTTTTCCTAGGAAATTCGAGCAGATGGCAGTAGATATCCTGGACATGTGCTATGAGGACGACAGACGGCGTACATCGGAACTGTTGGCGCGGGTCATGCCGGAGTGGGGTGGTGCCACGGGTCTGGACATCGCCGCTGCTGCGAAGAGCAAGCTCTTCATATCGCAAGTGGGCGTGCAGAGTCTGCTCAGCGAGCTCTGGATGGGAAGGCTGTTTATTACAACACACACATTTAGGGTAAATATGTTATTCATTGCTAACCTCTATGGCTGGCAAATTCAGCTACACAAATCCAGCACAGCAGTCAAAATCAATCAAGGAACTGTAAGTTACCTCTTTTGTCTTGTCTGTCGATGGAATTTAACTAGTCACAGTGTACAAGCATTACATTCACTGTGTGGACTTCGGAACAAAAGAGGTCCACATAAACCAGGTAGCAGTGACGTTGTGTGGACTTGGGCAAGTCCACACAGTGTTTCCTCATTTCTGGAAAACAGGTTTAGAGGCATTTGAGGGTTATCTGTAGCAAGATGAAGAGAAACACTAATTTAGGGATCACAAAAAAAATTGGGTTGAAAGAGTTTTTATAGTGTGAGTACAATGAGTTTTTTCACAGGTTTTTCTTAACTACACGAAAACAAAGAAATGTCCACACTACGTATGTGACGTATGTGTTCACACGAATGTGTATAAGCCGTATACAAATGCATGGCCAGGGAAGAGGAAGAAAAATTTACCGTCTACCAGAACATTTATTACAAAAATAATATTTAAGTCTGAGGAAAAGGCTGATTTCTCTTCTTTCTTTTTTAATTTCAAAGATATTTTTGTTTGCTGAAACATATTACTTTTCTCTAGTTAGGGTAAATAGAACATTTTCCTCTTGAATGTTTTGTTTTGTTTTGTTTTTGTTTTGTTTTTAAATATGAACGTGTTTCCCACTGTGCGATATGGTAGTAGAATACTTAATCCACGTTGAAAATTGTCGCAGACTTTTTCTTGTAATTTTCCTACAAAATTGAATACATTTTGTAAACATGGGCGTCACCAGGATGGGGCAAAGGGGGGGGGGGGGGCGCTTGCCTGGAAAAGCCAAAAATAAGTCATGAAGTCATATTTGCTATTAATTTATTTAACAAAATGGGTGTCTGCAGGGGTGTGTCAATGGGGGTGGGGTGGGCAAATGTCCCCCTCCCCCCACCCTCGAAAAAAATATAAATTGAGAATATGCTAGGGAAAGTACAAGATTTTGGGGAACAGATTGCTTGGCCCCCCCCCCCCTAGAAAAAAATCCTGGCGACGCCCATGTCTGTAAATATATATTGTTACACATGTATTGTAATTGCTTCCTTGTAATGGTCCTGTGTTATCATGTTGTGATTTCTATAGATCTTCCTGTGTCTGCTCTTTCCCTTCTTCTCAACCTTTCTGATAACCTTCTGTGCCGAGAATGACACGAGTGTTCCACTGAAAAGGAAAAAGGTACAGAAGATATCTGTACAAAAGCCGTATTAAATTACGAGTTTTCCATAGGTTTGTGCACAAACATGGATGCGCCCACCAGGTATCACTTTGTTCATCGAGTCAGCGCTCTAGTAATTTAATATAATCAGCTATACGTTATATTCAATTACTAGAGCGCTGACTCGATGTACAAAGTGATGCCTGCTGGGCACATCCATGTTTGTGCACAAACCTATGGAAAACTCGTAATTTTGTACGACTTTTGTACAGATATTTGCATATCTGCATTTCTATTCTATACAGGTGTGATTATATAAGCCTGTTTACGCCCAAAAACTGAAACACACAATCAGTAAATGAGCATTTTCCTCTGCACAAACAACGCAAACACATGCTCGTATCTGATGCAGATGATTTGTGTATTTGTTTGCGTATGTTGTACTTGCGCATTGCATTGAGAATACATTTTTCAAAATTCATTTCATTAGGTACTACAAACAAAACACGCACATGAATTCAAAATGTCTGCCCCCAGGACGGCTTTAAAGTATCTCCGCGCGTAAGCATGAGGAGTTAGCGCTCTAGTTATTTAATACAGCCTGTCTCCAAAAAAAAATGGTACAATCAGAAAAAAAATTGGTTAAATATGAAATTTCAAAATAAGTCATTCTTACTTGGCACAATATTAAAGAACAAAGACTGGGCTTTCCAATAGTGTTTGTTTGATCTTATTTGCTTTTGTCAATTCAGAGATACAATCAATTTAGTGCGATACACCAAAATCGATTTTGTGCCACTTTTATGCATGGGCAGAGTTGTTTCTAGTACTGTGCCATGCTGTCTTGAAGCTCACAAAAGATTGCAACTTGGCAAAAGAAACAA
Organism: Patiria miniata; assembly: GCF_015706575.1. Lineage (NCBI taxonomy): Eukaryota > Metazoa > Echinodermata > Asteroidea > Valvatida > Asterinidae > Patiria > Patiria miniata. Next base: position 5,799,862 of record NW_024037067.1, read on the forward strand.
ACTCGATTTTTGTGTTCCGCAGTAAACTGGAGTTATCTCTAGATTGACAAAAGCAAATGAGATGAAACAAAAATTATTGGAAAGCCTAGTCTTTTTCTTTAATTTGATGCTCAAAACGACTTACTTATGTTGAGATTTATTGAAAAAAAAATCGTTTGCGATTGTACCATTTTTTTTTAGACAGGCTGTATAGCTCTATGGTTTAAAGGCATATAGGATCATTTGCATATACCCCACAAGCAACTTGCCAAATTCATCAAAAAGCTTATGACCTTACTGGTACTCAACATCACGTGAAATTATTCCGTCTGGCTTGCTGTCATTTAGAAGAAATCAAGAAATGAGGTGATTTCCATTGATCAGTCTGTCAGTTTACTGATTTTTGGAAAGAGTGATATATGGACGAAATCGTGTTTCGTGATCGAAAGGTTTGTGCATGTTTTTTTCACTGTTTTCTCAAAAAGAGTAATATCCACTGAGCTGACACTTCAACAATAAGGTTTTAACATACATGTACTTGAATTTGGAGTGGTGGTATTGTTGGAAACGAACGATATGCATGAAAAGCAAACCGATCCTCATTGCACAGTCATGTTAATGCTTTTTCATTGACAGGGACGTGTACCTGCGAAAACGTCGGGTAACAGTAATGGAATGGCTCAGAACGACAGGTAAGCTAGACCCTTAATTCTTATACAGGCAATCTAGAAGTCAGGAAAGTACCCCAAAAAAACTGGTAGTGTGATTTTTGCAACATTTTGTAAACAAGGTTCATTATAAATTAACACCAGCCTACTCTGATGTCTAATTAGAAAAAAAATTGTGATTATAACCACAAACTGCATGTTTTAAGCCACCTTTACTCCTAAATATAAGATCCATTCGTCAGGTCACTAGCTTCGCCTTCCAGAAGTACTGTTTGTTAATTGTCAGTGAGCTGTGGACATACAAGACTTGGCACAAAAAAGTGACTTTTGGCAAATAAGGCCAAAAAAAAAAAAATTCGGTCTCTGGTCAGACCAAAGTTCCGGAATTGACGCGGGGACGTGGCGTTTTTTTTTTTTTTTTTTTTTTTTTTTTTCTCTCCAAGCTTGGATTGTACAGACAAGGTGGGGTACTATTTTGCTATTTGGTGTCCTCATGTACATTGGTGTCTTCCATAATTTGCCTTGGTGCTCTCGATCATTTGCCTTGGTGCAATTTCCCATTCCTTGGTGCTCTTTGGTAAAAAAAAAAATTGAGGAGGTGCGGCAATAGAGGGCGCTGTTGGAGCTACTGCGGAACATTTTGGAAAAAAAAAGATTGACGCGCATGATTAAAATCGACGCGCGCGCTGACCAGAGACCGACTTTTGGGGGGGGGGGGTGGGGGCCTAATCAGAAGTGAATTGGACGGTTTGGTAGAGCAAGAGTTTTGCGAATAGAGCGCACATTTAATGTCTATTTAAGTAAAGATTTTGCGACAATTACGTTTTCTCCGAATCGGTTGCAGAAATTGTGGATATGGAGGGGAATTGGACGAACTCTGGTGGTACGAGAAGTTGAAACTTTTCATGGAGGCACCTGTTGTATGTTTCAGCTACGATGCGGTAAGTGGATTTATAGACTCGAAGAGGCGAGCACAACTAATGTACACAAACATATAAATGGGGCTTTTCAGAAGGGCTTTACTGTGTTTAGGAAATTCTGGGTTAACTCTGCAACCCAGGCCGAAGGGGCTCTAACAAAGTGGTTTTATGTTTGAATGAAGATCTTGTTAAAGATATTAACAAATTAATAAATGTCAGAGTAATTACAAATTACGCAAATGTACTGCACTTTTTGGTACGTTTGTACTATACAATGCTTGGAACGGCAGTTCCATTATTAATTATTTTTTACATCACTTCAGAAATCTATTTGATGTTCACATTATCAAATCGGTCATGATCTTTTTTTCAGGGCTGTAGTCGAGTCAATCACAAGTCCCTGCAAGTCCATCACAAGTCCTCCAGTCCCAATTCAACTCACAAGCTATTCACATGAGCTTTGACAAGGCATTTCTTTGTTATTTTTCATCCACCGTTTCTTGTGACTGAACTTGTGACTGAACTTGTGATGGACTCCACTACAATCCTGTTTGACATATCGCAATTGTCTATGGAAATAAAAAAAATCTTTCCATAAAAATGGAGCAACAATGACGCAATTTTTAATTTGGTAGAAATATTGATATAAATTCATATGAAGTCTCAATGTTTTGAGAGTTGTTAGTATCTGCACGATTTGCTTGTGAAGGCGTTTGTAGGTTTGTTAAGTGCAACATGGCGTTTCCCTCGGAAACTACAGGTATATCTGTTATTTTCAACTTTATTCTGTATTTTACTGCAATTTTAATTTAAAAAATACATGAGTATCCCGAAATGCACTTTTAAAGAAGAAAGAAATTATGCGACTCGTCACACACTTAGAATTGAAGTCTATAGAGGTGTTTTTCTGCTTATTCTATAGATTTCCCACATGGCGTTTCTGGTGCTGTTCAGCTACATCATGCTGTCCAACTTTCATCCAGAAGTCTCAGTCTTTGAGATTGTTCTGATGTTCATGGTCTTCACAAAGTTCACCGAGGAATTACGCCAGGTACAATGGCTCTTTGTTGTAGCTGTCATAATGTATACAGGCATGAGACATTCCCATTCGATACATTATACTTCAGTTGAAGGCTCCTTTTTTACAATGAATTCTGACTGGATAAAGTGACCTACATGTATATACTTTTCTTATTAATGCGTATGTTGCCATTGACTCAACCTTGATGGTATGGCTAGGCTTTATTCACGAGTCGGCCATATTGAATTGAAAGGGAGGTAAGCTCTTCATTTTGGAACTTGCGAAAAGAAATGAAAGCAATGACATAGATTTAATTACAAATTAACATCAGTCTGCTCTGATGAATAATTTAAAATTTGCAATTAAACATACCCTAATGTCTTAAGCCACATTCAAAAAAAAATTGAATGTGAGGCTTGAAACGCATAAGTATTCTGGCACCATCCCATTCAACAGTTTACAATTTATAAAAAAAATCAAGGAATACAATCAAAAATGGCTTAAACTAGTGACTAAAGGTGTATTGCCGTGGAGATCTGTCTTGTTTCCATAGTCTATTCAGTCCGGTGATTTAATTTTAGTAGTACAAAATATTCATTTTAGTAGTACAAAATGTTCATCCAAAACAATAATTTCAATGATCTAATTCAGCATATGATATAGGGGAAGTGTATTCTTCTGTGATAGATACTTCAGGAGGAGTACAACACGCTGCTGCACCGTTTCCAAGCCTGGCTGTTGGGCTGGAACATTGTGGACCTGATCTCCCTGGTCATGTTCGCTGTCGGTGTCGGCCTGCGATTCCACCCAGCAACCTTCGCCGCGGCGCGCATTGTGCTGGCTCTGGACCTCATGGTGTTCTACCTCCGGATTCTAAACATCTGCTACGCCAGCAAGCTTTTGGGTCCAAAGCTCATCATGATCACAAGGATGGTAAAGATCTCATATTTCAATTATTTCAATTATCAGTTTGATATTTGTGAGAGGATAGGAGTTTTAAATCCCCCTAGCGGAAACTAGAAGACTTAGTTTTTTTCTCTTTCCCGTGTATGTGCGATAGACCAAGCAGTTTTCGGGCATTCTCACCACAAGAATGGGCATTCAAACAAATTCATAGTTTGAGAGCGTATACTGAACTCTAACATGTCATGTTAAGGTTGGATTGTTTTCCATTTTTTCCAGATGGTGGATTTGATCAGCTTTGTCTGTATCCTGCTTGTGTTTCTGATCGCCTATGGAGTAACCTGTCAGGCCATCTTCTATCCTAATTCCACCGATCCAGAGTCCATCGCTAAAGGAGTCCTGTACCGATCCTACTTCCAGCTGTACGGCGAGCTGTTTCTGGATGGTTACGACAGTAAGTGACAACATTCACTGAATGAATGATAAAGGGAATCAAACTATTGTTAAAAAAAGAAAAACTTTCAGCTGATCTTTTTAATGGAAGCGAATTTGAAAATAAGACCGGGCAAGCCAAGTTAATCTTATCCCAGAATATGGACAAAATTCTAATCGGGTGATTCAGAATGGTAATTCAATGGAAGGCTAAGTCACAAGAGGTTAGTGGCATTCAGTGAGTCAGTGAGCGATAAAAACAACGATTTAGTGGATGTTCATTGAATCACAGCAAATATTTTTAGTTCCACTAAGTCTTCCGGGCGGGGTCCTCTGATCAGATATTGTAGTCAAGACCTCATGAGCTAATATCACAAGGCTGGTCAAAGGAAATCACACGTCAACTCACAGGTCCGGTCACAAATATACAGAAAACGGACGGTCACCGACGAATACGTTCGTCAAATTTGAATAGCAAGTGACTTGTCTTGGGATTGACGGATCCGTGATGCACCCGTGATGCACCCGACTACAGCAGTGCCTATACCACTCTGACTCAGCCGACACCTCTTGCCTATTTGTTCTAACAGACTGTGCTACGGACGAGACGCAACTTGAAGGTGGTATGGTGTCCTGCCCCCAACATTCCTGGTTCTCTACAGTTAGTTTAGTCTTCTACCTGTTCATCAGTAACATCCTTCTGATCAACCTCCTCATTGCTATGCTGAAGTAAGTCAAACTAGTACATGTACTCGGCACTGTTCCTCTTAACCAAAGTACATGTTTCCTTAAAGAGAATTTCAATTCACAAAAGTCAAGTTAATTCAGAACAGTCGATTTGTTAAATGGTGTGAATAAGTGTCAAGGCTTGTCATAACTTATTTTTAATGGGATGAATGACGCTCATTATCTAGGTACACTATTATGCATTGCTTTCATCTTAAATGCATTTTATAGGATCATTCGCTTTTTGTGCATTTGGTTCAATTGTTTCCAATAATAACACCACTCAAAATCCAAAGACGAATGTTCAAAACCTAACCTGTTGAAGCTCATGCAGTGGATAATATTCCGTTCCAAAAACATCGAAAAACCATGCAACACAATTTCGTCAAATAGCACTTTTTAATATCTTTTTATCAGTCAATTGACTGATCATTGAAAATCATCTATACAGTTCATTATTTCTTCAAAATGAAAACAAGCCAGACGAAAACAAATTTCGGTATACATTTGGGATAAATGCAAATGATTCTATATGCCTTTGTAAATTCTAAAACACCTTATTAATTTGGAATTCTCTACCTTAGACTTCAAATGAAACAAAATTAGATAAACTTCATTTATATTTTGTTTGTGTTCATAAAACAGCTACACCTTCACAGCAGTTCAAGAGAACACGGATGCATACTGGAAAATTCAGAGGTACCAGCTGATCAAGGAATATTACCGCCGCCCAGCGTTAGTTTCCCCTTTCATCCTGCTGGTTCATATGTACCAGTTGGTGCGCTACCTCGTGGAGCGATTTTCTGAATGCAAATTGTACAGGGTGCCTAATCTCATGAGTAAGTATGTAACGCCGCAATTTTCGCGGTACAAACATAAAAAACCAAAACTACCAATTTATTATGAAAAACCGTACTTGGCTGAAAGGGAATACTACTCTTAAGCATCCTGTGAAATGCACCTGGGGTGCTGTCATTTTCAAGAAAAGTGCATTTTTTTGTATCAATTTCCAGCGATGGCTGCCGTTGGAAAAAATGACCTCTATTTCAAATACTGCCCTCAATTTACCAAATTTATTTTCCACATTTTGTTTGCAATCGGTTGCACATTCGTGAACGGGCAGCCTCGACTCCATGGGAGCGTGCGCGTTCCTTACACTAACCCCTGGCCGTGATGATGACGTAAATGAGGCTGATTGCCCTTACAGAAATGTCCCATGTAATTCCCATGGGAAATTTTCCCATGGGACCCCATGGGAATTGCATGGTGAATTGGACACCATGTAGCATGGGATTTTTCCCATGGGATTTTTCCCATAGGCTTTTTCCCATGGGAAATTTTGTATGGGCTTTGTTCCATGTATGGTTTCCTTTCATTTCTCAAAAAAATATTGCTCCATGGTATTTTTCAATAACAACTTCCTATACATTTTAACCCTGTGTGTTAAGTACTATTCACCAAATAGGTGAAGCACATCGCGGAACTCCAATGGGGGTTGTTCCACGTACTAGGAGTGGTTTGTGCACTCTATAATATTATTGCTCCCATACCACTTGTCAAGTTGTACCATATTATCACAGTGTTCCCAATTTATTTTCTCATAAATGTTTCCAACCATAATAATAAATGAATCAATATTATCCAAAGTTTGAATGACACATTGTCCACATAAAAAATACTGTATTCATCATTTAACTTCACTTATCAACAGAAATATTCAAAAATGTGCAATTACAACACTCGTTATTGTAAGAGATTCTCACAAAAATGTCCCATGGTGGTCCCATGGTGTCCCATGGTGTTCCCATGGTGTTCCCATGGTGTCCCATGGTGTTTATCCCATTGTGTTCAATTGGTGAACATCCACAGGAGTTTCCCATGGTCAGCTTAACAAATAGAATTCTTGATAACCTCTATGACCACAAGGGAAATATTTTTAATTGAATTCAAATTTACAGCTAGGCGAATAAGTAATTAAATCAAAGAAAGGTTTGCCTATAACTTGGGAGTGCAATTGGGTCTATGATGGTTTTTCATGGCACATGCATGTTCTCCAGTATAACCCGGCAGTGTCCCCGTGCTGCCTTTTAAATCTCCATGGTGTTCCCATTGTATCCATAATTTATATCACCCACATTATGGTGTTCCCATGGCGTCCGAATCCTCATGGTGTACCCATGTGTCTAAAATCCCCATATCCTCATGGTGTATCCATGTGTCTAAAATCCCCATGATGTTCCCATGGTGTCCAGTAAATCCCCATGGTGTTCCCATGGTGACATACAATCCCAATGGTGTTCCCATGGTGTCCATAAAATCCCCATGGTGTTCCCATGGTGTCCATAAAATCGCCATGGGGTTCCCATGGTGTTCCCATGGTGTCCATAAATTCCCATGATGTTCCCATGGTGTTCATTAATTCCACATGGTGTTCCCATGATGTCCATCAAATCCCCATGGTGTTCCCATGGTGTCCGTAAAATCCCCATGGTGTTCCCATGGAGCTCATAAAATCCCCATGGTGTTCCCATGGAGCTCGTAAAATCCCCATGGTGTTCCCATGTTGTCCATGCAATCTCCATGGTGTTCCCATGGGTTTCCCATGATGATCATTTTAACTTACATGGTGTTCTTGATGACCCCCATGGGTTTCCCATGGGGTCCCATGGGAATCCCATGGGACCCCATGGGAATCCCATGGGATGCTCATGGGACATTTCTGTAAGGGTGGATATTCACAGCGTATTGCGCGCGCATTTTGAAGATTGCACGCCGGGCGCGCCCATGATGCGTTTGCGTGCTTTGCACGTAACATCACGTACGAAAAAAGATTGTGATTCAAAAGTCGCGATGCCTGTACGATATGGATTATGGCAGCCTAGTTTTTCGCTAAAAAAACCCCTGTATTTTCGGTTGTAAAGGGACGAAAAGGGTACACATCTTTGCTAAATAACGCAACGTCCAAACGTTATGTTTGAAAGGATTGATTCTTCAAAATCACAACTTTTAACATTTTAAAGATGGCGTCGGAATGTAAAACGGATAAAATGAAGCCTAATTATAATGTGCCATATTTTGACACATTTAAATTACACAATTCCAGGGGTTAAGATCGCACAAGGCATGATGGGAAACAACATGGCGCAGCAAGATCGTACCCATGGGGAACGAGGTTGGTGAACGGGTGCAAGCCAGCTGGTCTGGTTCCCCGACCTGACAATTTCCCGACGTGTATAAATTGCTCCGTTTCGTCTGCCGTAGAGTCAGGGAACCATACTACAAGAACAGCATTCTTTTTATTCTTGGTTTTTTCAGCATCTATGAACACAAAACTTTTAACAGGTCATTTTAACAGGGCTATTTTAAGTTTAAGGAATATACCATGCACCATTTAAGAGATGTGTCAACCACAATGGAGAACAGGGACATTTCGTGTACTGAAACGTTGCCAACGTTCGCAAACAAGAAGATATAGCGAACGTTGGGAATGTTTGTGCTAGAGGAACGCAACTCCTGATGTGATATCCAACGTTTCGATTCGAACAGCTGTCCTGAGACTATTTATCAATCTATTATGTATGCCATAGCATGAAAAGGCTGATTGTCTTGTGTCATGGTGGTCATTAATTTGCCTGGTTTGTTAACTGACACATCAGAGAGAAACTTTCAGCCCAAGGTGATGGCGGAGCTGTTGGCCTTTGCGAAGTTGAAGTGCCAGGATTATCTGACCGATCTGAAAGAGAAGAAGGTGGACAAAAAGAAGAAGAAGATGGCGAAAATCGAAAAGAAGTAAGTTTTTTTTAGAAATGCAAACATGGAACTTACTTGAACTTTTATTATAGTATCACCTGAACTTTTATTATAGTATTTATACCAAACACTTTGTCAAGGAATTGCCTTTTACGATGTTACCTGAACTCCCTAACAGTCCTGAATCCTCCGAATTCAATATGATTTTGCACACCCCCTAGGGAGTTAGGGTTGCTATGGATGCACCTGAACTTTTGTCACTGGGACTTGATTTTAAGACCCTATTTATCTAAAGAATTATGAGATTGATTGTGTTGAAACTCGGTATGTAGGTAGACCGGGATGTGTTATAGACACAAATTGAGCTGAGGTGACGTCGTCATGAAGTCATAGGTTGATATTATATCGATTTTGAAGTTTTGGACATTTGAGCCATATCTCACGAGCGCAATACTCTAAATTCAAAATTCTTTTTGTATTAGATTTGTTAAGCAATAGGTTTATGTTCAAAATTTTGAAAAATCTGTGACGTCGTGATGACGTTATCAAAAATGCGATTTTATAAAACACATGTAAGGGAATGTCTGATCGTCATGAAACTTGGTGGGTAGATAATAGTACTAATGCACAAAATCTGAAATGACGTCACGATGACGTCATCAGCAGATTTTTTTACGATTTTAAAAATATTTACAATTTTATTTTGCTTACAAACTGTAACACTTTTATTCATCCGATTGCCTTCAAATTTGGTACGGACGAAAAAGCACAATAAAATAATGAGCATTGCCAAGTATTGTTGCAATGACGTCATCACGGGACATGTGACGTCATCATTGATGCACATTTTTCAAAGTCTCGCATTGAGGAAATTATTAGTCTGATTGGCTCAAAATTCTGTTTGAACATAGTCTAACGCGTGTTATGTGAGGAAATTTACCGCTGAATTTGTGATAAACACCATCGTTGTGTTTTTATGAGATTTAATTTCAAAGAAAAAGTCTATCATTTTAACGATTTATCAGACATGATAATATTTTGCAGATCGGTGGATTTGACAAATTTTAGCAGAAAATGTACGATCTTCCAACACATGTAACATGTGTGTTCATTTTTTTGTTGAGTATTTCTCATCATTTAATCACAGATTTTTATGCATGAAACTGAACATCATTAAAAAAAAATATGATTCTGCATGGACACACAAAGTATAAACTTGAAACATCATAGAAGGTAGAAAAGCCAGTTGCATTTTCCGTAGACAATCAACACGTCTAGTTTTAAAATTACAATAGTCTTTCTTAAACTACTAGTCTTTAGTCAACACTGTCTTCCTCGTTATCTTCCTCTTCATCTTGTTGGAACAGTTTGTCAATGAAGGCTACCCAGAAGCAGGTGGAGGAAATAAAAAAAGAGTGAATTTTTTTAGAAATGGAAATATATAGTGGACGGGGGACTAGCTGAGGCCTCCAAAACTCTTAAATGCCACGAAAGAGGGAGAGAGGGAGGGATTGTTATTAACTTGAAGTTTTGTTATGGTATCACCGGAACTTTTATTATAGTATCACCTAACATTTTTTCAAGGAATTACCTGTTACGATGTTACCTGAACTTTAAAATTGCTATGGATGAGCCTGAACTTTTTGTTAGGGATTACCATAATTTGTGTTAGGCGCGTATCACCTGAACTTTTGTCAGGAGTAGTACACGGCACTCGACGTGTTATATCGTTACTGTTATAATATTATTTCCACTGCTATGACCCACTATGTAACTTGTAATTTTGTGGTACGCACTGTCAACGAAACCGTGAATGAAGTCGGTCATAATAATAAGTGGGCGGGGTCATATATGCATGAGGGAATGGGCCAGCCGCGTATGTAAAATTCGTTTGAAATGGACTTGCAATCGGAGTAAAGCGCAACAAAACAAAACTTACAAATCTTGATTGGACAGAATTGATATGCATGAGGTGTGAAGGAAAACTGTAGCAAACCATAAAATCTCTGGACAGGAAATGCGTGACGTGTAACAATTAAGAACAATGGCATGCCTTAAAATCTTGATTGGACAGGATTGATATTCACGAAGCATGAAGGAAAATGCATGACGAAATTGAAAGTTACATTAGTGTCCAAAGGACCTATGTTTGAAACACCGTGTTTTGATTTGTCTTTTTCTGTTTTTTCCCGATATCTTTCTTCGCAATAAGCCTCTGTGCTGATGACGTCACACTTGGTTTACGTGTGTGCTTTCCTATGGTGCTCAGTGGACCGTGGGCCCCCACTGGCTCCATAGGAAAGTGCACATGTAAACAAAGTGTGACTCATCAGTACAGAGGCTTATTAAATCGTTATTTTCCTCAATGTAACGTAATAGTATGAAATTACAATAATGGATTACTGTAAGAGTGCCTATTTTCTTTTGTACCAAAGACACTACTAGATTATGTTAAAATTACAATAGTCTTTCTGAAACTACTAGTCTTTACTCATCACTGTCTTCCTCGTTATCTTCCTCTTCATCTTGTTGGAACAGTTTGTCAATGAAGGCTACCCAGAAGCAGGTGGAGGAAATCAAAAAAGAGTGAGTTTTCTTAGAAATGGAAATATGTAGTGGACGGGGAACTAGCTGAGGCCTCCAAAAATGCCACTGGGAGGGATGATTATTAACTTGAAGTTTTGTCATAGTATCACCTGAACTTTTATTATAGTATCACCTGAAGATGTATTATCGTCTAAGAATGGCCTGAATTTTTGTTATGATGTTACCTGAACTTTAAAATTCCTATGGATGCACCTGAACCTTTTTGTTAGGGATTACCATAACTTTTGTTGGAACCTATCATCTGAACTTTTGTCAGGGTATGATCTGAACTTTTGTCATGGTATTACTCTAACCTTTTCTTTTACCTGAGTTTTGTTATGGTATCACCTGAACTTTTGTCATGGTATTACTCTAACCTTTTCTTTTACCTGAGTTTTGTTATGGTATCACCTGAACTTTTGTCATGGTATTACTCTAACCTTTTCTTTTACCTGAGTTTTGTTATGGTATCACCTGAACTTCTGTCATGGTATTACTCTAACCTTTTCTTTTACCTGAGTTTTGTTATGGTATCACCTGAACTTTTATAATAGTATCGCCTGAAATGTTGTCAAGGAATTGTATGCATTTCTGTTGTGGTGTTACCAGAACTTGAAATTGTTATGGTATCACCTGATTATATGATGTTTTTGTTAGATATTACCATAACTTTTGTTATGATATCACCTGAACTTCTTTTACATGGACTTTTCTTCCCAGGCTCGAGGCACTGTCCTCACGCATGAAGAGGAATCAGGTGAGTAGTGCTGCACGGCAGTGTAAGGTAGTGCCTCACCCCTTTTTTGTACACGTTCTTTGGGGATTGTGGAGTGAGGAAATGTGGAGCAATGTGGATCTATGTATAAAAGGGTGGCCAATAGGTAAGAGTATTATAAAGAATAAGATAAGAGGATGAAGAGGAAGTCAATTTACAGTGTATTTTGAAGGGATTATGTAAGAATTTCTATTACGTGCGGTGTGCTTGGTTGCCTATTGGAAGTACAATATAAATTGAACCTGAAAAGTGTGATTTCGTCATTTCGTCATTTCGACTACGAAAAAAGTAATTTTGACAATAAAAGTGTCATTTTGACGAAGCAAAGTGTAATTTTGACCCCCTAAAATGTCATTTGGACAATGAAAAGTGTAATTTTGACAATAAAAACTGTCGTTTTGACGATGAAAAATGTCGTTTTGACGATGAAAAGTGTCATTTCGACAATGAAGAGTGTAATTTTGACAAAGAAAAGTGTAATTTTGACCCCAAAATGTCATTTTGACAATAAAAAGTGTCATTTTGACACTTAAAAACTCGTTTTGACGATGAAGAGTGTCGTTTTGACAATGAAGAGTGTCATTTTGACAATGAAAAGTGTCATTTTGACAACGAAGAGTGTCATTTTGACAACGAAGAGTGTCATTTTGACAATGAAGAGTGTCATTTTGACAATGAAAAGTGTCGGGCCAAATAGAACCCGGAGTAATTCCCGCTCAATTCTGACCAGGACTTTTTAGAATGTCGTGCAGATGTAAAAACCTGCCATCTTTGAAGCGCATATATCCTTCAGTTCACACAGTAAGTATACATCATATATTTCTTTTTAAATAATCAGATTCTGAGTGAAAATTGTGACGTAGGAAAAGAAGTAACAACCCGAACGAGATGCGACAAGAAAAAAGCAACAAGGCCCCAAACGGCTTATGAGTAGTGATGTAGGGTGGACGGAACACCTGCTTGGACTCCAGTTTGCCCTTTTCCTTTACTGAATCCCACCCTTTCGTCCAGTCGAGCAGGATAGACGGAAAGCTCTTTGTTTTTCGTTATTATCTTGGAAATATAGCTACAACCATCAGAGAACGATAACTATGCCAAAGGATGTTGCGCATTCATGTTGAGGTATAGCCTTGGTCAATGCTCTCGTCGTTATTCGTCCCGTACGCGGTCAATCGTCGGCATATATCCTCACGCACCATGCACATGCATGTAAAAATACAGCGCGAACAGCGATCTCATGCGGCCACTATTTTTTTTATGCAAATCAGTTGAGGACGATCTCGAGCCTTGGTTCAATCGTCGGCAAAAACTTATGTTTTTCTTTATTTTGCGCTGGATTTCTAGCGCACGACCTCGTATGCGAATACAGATAAGTGTAGGCGGGGCTAATATGTGGAGTGTCCAATCACACCTTGGTAAATCCGGACGTCATCAAATTATTTGCAGCTATTCGCCTTTTGCGGACGTGACAGGAACCACAGTTTTTGTGCATTGGTGCCGTGTGCAGAGACACACAATGTGTACGTGTATGGATTATGTACGGTGCCACGTTTCACTATGCAAGTTTCCACGCAACGATCAACCAATAAGAAAACGACATTTAAGGTCAGTTAAGGCTATTAACATAATGAGCACCACCCCCAAAACCTCACATGGACGATTGAACCAAGGCTCTCGATCGTCCCCAACTGATTTACATATAAAAATAGTGGCCGCGTGAGGTCGCTGTTCGCGCTGTATTTTTACATGCATGTGCATAGCGCGTGAGGATATATGCCGACGATTGACCGCGTACGGGATGAATAACGACGAGAGCATTGACCAAGGCTAGTTGAGGTACAACTGTTTAACGGCTTGGTTTTTGCTGTCACGATTTCGAGGTCTTTTTTAAGCTCTGACAGGAGCTTCTACGTGTTGATCACTTGGTGGTCAGTCGGTCGGTCGGTCTGTCTGCCTGTCGTCTGTCTGCCCCGAAAATTGACCCAAGTGTGGTGTTCCATATGTGCCATCGGCGCTGATATTTTTAAGCTCTGGCAGGGATAGGCCTAAGTTTGGTCGATTTCATGCAAGACTGTCAAGTATGACTTCTTGCAACACGACCAGAGCTTATTGTGCACTCGCACTTTTTGTATCCTCCTAGGAGTACCAACTGCCACTACCTTTTTTCCTACCAGCTTAGGGGTTCCTAATAATTATTTTCTATCTTCCTATAAAGGGGTTTTGTGATGCCTATTTTTCAATTTCCTATGGGGGTCTTTTCAAGAGGAGTTTTCAGGGGTTTTCTCTATAAACACTTCCTATTTTTAAGCTCTGGCAGGGGCTTTTATACTTGTCACTTGGTGGTCGGTCGGTCGGATGGTCTGTCCGTCGGTCCCGAAAATTGACCAAAAGTATGGTGTTCCATTAGTGCCATCGGCGTCGCATTTTTTTTCGGCGTCGCATTTTTAAGCTCTGGCAGGGATCGTTTTAATCAATTTTGCATGCAAGACTTTCATACAAGGCTTCTTGCAACACGGCCAGAGCTTATTTTGACCTCGCACTTGTTTTTAAATGTCGCGGCTACAGTGATTTAGTCAAAACATTAAACTAAAGGTATCATAGTTTTACATGTTTTGCTTAGATTTTGTAGATCTTGCCGACAAAATGTGGAAGAGTCCACCCTTTTTAATTTCACGCTAGTGCCTTGATATTGTGATATAACAAATGGTAATTACTCGGACTGTTCTCCAACATGTTTTTCGCCATCATGTTTATGCTGCACCAGTGTACAATGATCATGTGACGCGATTTTCCCGGAACAATTTGAGAGCTGACAGACAAAATGAATGGTTCGTTTTTGGTAAGGTACACTTAAGATGCCCGATACGTTGTGGCCCATTAACATTACTTTTCAGCATCACCAAATAGGACACATCAATATGTTCACGTCAAAAGTGTAAAACTAGCAAAGTTATAACAATTTTTTTCTGTAAAAAGATATTTACTCTTTAAAAGCATAGAGATTTTGAAGTAAACAGTAGTAAGGTATAGAGTTAAGTTGTAGCAAAAGGTGTTTATGTACGAATATATTTTTAATGTTTAAAATACAAAATAACTTTAGTATCTAAAACCTTGCATTGTTTAATATACCAAAAAAGCTTCACAGACTTAGTTTCGATCTTACCTTTTTAACAACTGTGCTACATGTCATCTCATTTTGTCCCGTTTGAGCATTGTGTTCATTCCATTGAACATGGTAACTGTCAAAGGGGACCACGGTTTTACAAGCCCCAAGATTAACACATTTTCTTCGTGAAAATGACAACACTCTCAAATGACTAGTCAAATTAAGTTGTTAGTTCAAAAGGTTTGTGGGTAATTGTTTGGAAATATGTGAGCAGTTCATTGACTTTACAAGGTTGTTTGTGTAGTTTTTTGTATCGTTTAGTTTGAGTTTTTATGTTAAGTAGGCATAAGGAACAGTGGCGTATCACTAGGGAGGCTGTTTGCAACCTCATTTTGCCAGCATTTACGCAATACCTCTGGACCACCTTTTATATGCTATGTAGGAATCCGACGCCACCAAGATCTAAAAACCTTAACATGCTGCCACTGTAAATATTATCAAATTTAGTTGTTCAAATTTACTATTATAAGAAATTTTGAATTAATCATATTTTGTGGCTTTTCATGCATAAAACTCAGTGGTATGTATTTGGTATACGAGTGTTTTCTAGGGTGCATTTCAATTTTCTATGAAACGGCATGGGTTTTGTATTTTTTAAAATAAAGTATTTTTATAATTTGTAAACAAAAATTGAAAAGCTGTTTGGTGTTTTGTTGTACTTTGTAGCCCCGTTTGACCGCCTTGGAAACCCCTTCAAATCAGTCGAATTTCTTCCAAAGAAAATCCTGTTTCTGTAAAGACACGTTCTTGCATCATGATTTTCAAAAGGTGTCTAGAAGAGATATCCCAAAGTAACCTACTGAATTATTGTGGAGTTACTTCAATATTTGGATTAAAGCACAGGCGTAGTTAGGAATTTCAAACAAGAGGGTCCTAGAGGGCGGGCACATTTTTAGGGCTGATGCGAGCGGGAAGCGCACCCCCCCCCCTCCCCTGCGGCGTGGGGTCCGGGGCCCACTAAAAATACGCTCTTGTGCAATCTGAGACGATTCCTGACCACTGGGGGCGACCGATATTGATCGCCCCCAGAGGAACTTCGGCTACGGGCGACCTTTCTTGTCGCCCCTAGCGGTATATATTAACGAGCGTACCGCTGGGGGCGACCACTATTGTCGCCCCTAGCGGTATAATGCTTGTACCGCTGGGGGCGCCCTTTGTCGCCTCTAGCGGTATATATTAACGCGCGTACCGCTGGGGGCGACCATTATGGTCGCCTCTAGCGGTATACCGCTAGAGGCGACGTCGCCTCTAGCGGTAATTCGCCTCTAGCGGTACGTCGCCTCTAGCGGTACGTCGCCTCTAGCGGTACGTCGCCCCTAGCGGTACCCGTACCGCTATGGGCGACGTCGCCTCTAGCGGTATATATTAACGCGCGTACCGCTGGGGGCGACCATTATTGTCGCCCCTAGCGGTATACCGCTGGGGGCGACCATTATTGTCGCCCACAGCGGTATTTATTAATGCTTGTACGGCTGGGGGCGACCGTTGTTGTCGCCCCTAGCAGTATACCGCTAGGGGCGACGTCGCCTCTAGCGGTAATTCGCCTCTAGCGGTACGTCGCCTCTAGCGGTTAGTCGCCTCTAGCGGTAAGTCGCCTCTAGCAGTACGTCGCCTCTAGCGGTACGTCGCCCCTAGCGGTACCCGTACCGCTAGGGGCGACGTCGATCGCCTCTAGCGGTAATTCGCCTCTAGCGGTACGTCGCCTCTAGCGGTTAGTCGCCTCTAGCGGTAAGTCGCCTCTAGCGGTACGTCGCCTCTAGCGGTACGTCACCCCTAGCGGTACCCGTACCGCTAATAATAGTCGCCCCCAGCGGTATACCGCTGGGGGCGACTATTATTGTCGCCCACAGCGGTATTTATTAATGCTTGTACGCCTGGGGGCGACCGTTGTTGTCGCCCCTAGCAGTATACCGCTAGGGGCGACGTCGCCTCTAGCGGTAAGTCGCCTCTAGCGGTACGTCGCCTCTAGCGGTACGTCGCCCCTAGCGGTACCCGTATCGCTAGGGGCGACGTCGCCTCTAGCGGTAATTCGCCTCTAGCGGTACGTCGCCTCTAGCGGTTAGTCGCCTCTAGCGGTAAGTCGCCTCTAGCGGTACGTCGCCTCTAGCGGTACGTCACCCCTAGCGGTACCCGTACCGCTATGGGCGACGTCGCCTCTAGCGGTATATATTAACGCGCGTACCGCTTGGGGCGACCATTATTGTCGCCCCTAGCGGTATACCGCTGGGGGCGACCATTATTGTCGCCCACAGCGGTATTTATTAATGCTTGTACGGCTGGGGGCGACCGTTATTGTCGCCCCTAGCGGTATACCGTTAGGGGCGACGTCGCGTCTAGCGGTAATTCGCCTCTAGCGGTACGTCGCCCCTAGCGGTACCCGTACCGCTAGGGGCGACGTCGCCCCTATCGGTATACCGCTGGGGGCGACCGATATTGATCGCCCCCAGAGGAACTTCCGCTAGGGGCGACCTTTCTTGTCGCCCCTAGCGGTATATATTAACGCGCATACCGCTGGGGGCGACCACCATTGTCGCCCCTAGCGGTATAACGCTTGTACCGCTGGGGGCGCCCATTGTCGCTTCTAGCGGTATATATTAACGCGCTTACCGCTGGGGGCGACCGTTATTGTCGGCCCTAATTTTGAAAAGCAAATCTAGCCAGAAATCGAATTGGAATGTGATCATTTAGGGCACCTTATGCATTCCTTTCACCAAGTTATTTTTAGGAAAACATCTGATGGTAGTGTAAGCAGTGCCTGCCTTTATTGCGACTTCACTTAAAAAAAAAAAGTTAGGTTCGTTTGGAGGGGGGGGGGGGGGGGCAATCCGCCCTTGCGCACCTCAAGTAAAAGAAAGGCAAATTCGTTGTACAAAAAAAAATCACTTTTCTTTTTCCGGAAGCCCCAGAAGTACTTTTATTAGTTCACTTAAATTCATAATTATCTATATATATCAAACACAGTTTTCAATGAATCAACTCCTGGTTTTTATTTTTTTACAATAGTAACATAAATGTAGAATATTGGTACACTGATCGATAAGATACTAAAGTTAAAATTAGGCCTTAGCATTCTTGCTTATCGGGCAAACACAAATACTGTCGGTAATCACATAAACGACCTTAACAATCATACTTTGCACACACCTTGCATAATTTTAACAGTTTTTGTTCACGCTGTTAAACGAAGTTAAACTTTGTGTTTCCCGCCAATGGCTGAAATCAAAATGCACTGTACGATTGTGCAATGCCGTTCGATGTACGGACCAAGACTACATCAGTATGTTTGGACACAACTTAATTACTTACACGAGTATACAGTTTTTGTATAGTATTAACTTTTGTACATTATTACCCATAATATACAATGTATAACATAAACGTATGGTACAGTTGTTATATATAATCACATTGTATCGGTTCAAAGAACCTTCGTTGTATAAATTACATGTACAGTACGCGAGCAAAAGTCAGTTGCTAACAACTCCACCAGACATAAGGAAAATCTGACTAAAAATAGAAGTAAAGTCTGACAGATAAAATCAGGAAGAATAAAAAAATCTGTTTCTTGTTAGTTCTTCATCCGTACAAATCATTACTCCTCTTAACCGTCGGCAGCATTGTTTTTTTGTTGTTGTTGCATAGGCAACAAACATCGGTGCATAGCTGATTTTTCTCATTTTGTTCTCCAATCAGAGACCTTTCTCCTTGGAACACAGTTGAACTGTCCGAAATAATAAAATATCGGTTCTCAAGACTTCTTATAAAAAGCTCTGGTTATGTACACATGCAGTCTGTTGGAAAAGTGGAACACCGAAACGCCTACAACGAACTACGTGTACACCTACTACGGTACCCAGAAACAGGACAGTCAATGTCAAAGACTTTAACTTCTTAACAAAAACAGTGAAGTTCATTATTGAATGGTGCACTGACTGACAAGTGTTTCCCCAAACGCTCGTTGAGATAAATAGATTATGCATTTGCACCCGACGGGGTCAAAAACTCGTCTTAACCGAATTCTCATTTACCAAAGTTCGTATTAAGCAGTTAATTTCCTTCTAGGAATGTGCACACTTGGGTCGGGACTGGCGAAATATGCTCGTCTTAACCGGATCCCGTCATAACCGAGCTCGTAATAACGAGACACATTCGATTGTAGCTTGCAGAATAATATACGACCAATTAAGATTAACCCGCGACCTTGTGTGATAAGTTAAGGTTAGAATTCCTCAAGGTTGACTTAAAACAAGAAATATCAATGTCTTTCAAGAAGCTTGGCACCACCACCAAACCCACCTACCCAACTCCCTGCCCCCCCCCCCCCCCCAAATATCCACGCGAATTTCTATGGAACAAATTATGCACATTAAATTTCATACTGAACTCCAGTTTTACCATACATACTGCTTTCAAACACTTGTATAGTTAATCACTTGTATAGTTAATCACTAGAAACAAAAGGGGATAGGTCACCCAAAATACCCGATCTGGTTGAACTGGTTTTGAACTGAGTTTGAACTGGTTGAACTGGTTCTGATCTGGTTGAACTGGTTTTGGACTGGTTTTGAACTGGTTTTGAACTGGTTGAACTGGTTCTGAACTGGTTCTGAACTGGTTGAACTGGTTTTGACCGGTTTGGAACTGGTTTGAAACTTGTTTATCTGGTTCAAAACCAGTTAAACCAGTTCAAAACTAAGTTTTACCTGAGTTGTGCATGGCATCCCTACCTAAAATTAGCAACAATAAAAAACCTGATAGTTGAAAACAGCACCACTGTCTCACCTAATTGGTTGATGCCCATCTCCTGGAGGTCTTCCCACGTGATCTTGGACACTGCGTCCATCGTGCCATAGCTGTTACTCAAAAAGGTGTTGTAGTACTGGTACAAGTCTAGTAACTTCAGCCACATCACCACGTCAGGCTAATAAGAGAGAGAGAGAAAAAAAAAGAGTGAGAAACTAGAGATAGAGATTAGGGGTTGCAATGAAAGTGTGATAGTCTGTGACTTTTTCAGGCAACACCACATCAGGGCAAAGATGACTTCAAATTGCTCTACAATCTTTTTCTCCTTTTTGTCCCGTTTTATTTAAAGCTAAAAACTATTTTTGTTTTTCTATTTTACATGTTTTCAACCACCTGAAAATATGCTTGTATCTGGGGTTACTTTTGCGCCCATTACGCACATAAGATGCGCCAAACTTATTGTCAGGAGGCATATAATTTCAACATTTGTAAAGTAATTTTTGCCATATCTGAACATGGGCCAATTTTTTGGGACGATGTCTCATTCAAAAGTGGAACACTTCTGTATTGGTAGAAAAATACCAATTTAGAAAGGAATCTGTTTTCCCGGATGAAACTCGAAAATAGCTCAGGGAATGCAACTTTTAACAATGACGAAGTAGTGACACTAAAAATACAACCGAGGTATGGCACCACACCTATAGTGGAAAACGAAGTACGTTTTTATCTGTGATGAAGCATACTTTTTATAAGAACAGAAGTGGCAGCTTTGGATGACATGAGTCAGAAGTTCTTTCAATGTGCATGACTGACCACTTTTTTACAAAAGCATGACAGTCAAAGAACCAAATAAGTTTAAAGCAAAGATAGGAAAAAACTGAAAAGCAAAAAAAAAATCCATCGCAGGTATAGGTTAAATAACTGAAATAAGACAAAAGACTCCCCTCAGATTTGGCCCTTAACAAATAAACAAAGACTTAACAAATATTGATTGAACATCTTCTGTTTTTAAAGGCAGATAGGAAAATTTGCTTTTCATGCATTTTGTTCGATTCAAATAATTAACACCACTCAAAATCCAAAGAAGAATGTTCCAAACGTAATATCCTGGGTGCGTCACTGGAAAAAATGCCAATGATCCTATATGCCTTTAACTTGGAATGGCCAGGCTCAAAACTGGATAACAACGATAAAATGAAGACAAATTCTGAACTATTAACAAATTTACCGGTTTGTAGTTTGGTATCCCGTCAGGTTCGTTGAGTTGGCTAATCATGGCCGATATTCTCTTCCGATGACCAGGCTTAGTAACTCCAATGGCCGTCAGATCCTACAATTAAAAGCAATATAAAAAAACCAGTTAATTTTCCGAAGAAAGCATGCACAGTGGAACGTCGCTATACCGAACAAGGCTATTGGCCTTATTCACGAGTCGGCCATATTGAATTTAAAGTGAGGTGAAATCTTCATTTCTGTAACTTGCGAAGTGAAATGAAAGCAATGACATAAAGTAAATTACACATTGTACCTGTCTACTCTAATACATCATTTTAAATTTGTGATTGAACATGCCCTAACGTTTTAAGCCACAACAACTGAAAGTGAGGCTAGAATGTATAAATAGTCTGGCGCCGTCCCACTCAACAGTTCGCAATTAATCCAAATACATTCGGGGAACCCGACCAAAATGGCTTTGTGAGTATTAAAGGTCCACATCGAACATTTGTCCTTGGCTCCAGAAGTATTTTACCGATTTTAAATAAAATCTAGTTAAAAGCCTGTTTACAAAGACAAGTCTTAAACTTTACGCTTAAACAAGTCCATGGACTGGGAATGGTGAATGTCAGCAGGCAACGTATTCCATACATGTAATTCTGGGGCTGCTGACAAAATGAGATATTAAGTCTTCATCGCCAGTAAATTTCCCCTCGGCCCCGTTGAAATTTTTTCTTCTAGAAAAAAATGACAGTGAAGAATGAGCGTGCCCATGGAATTCATGCCAAAATTTTCAGCATAACAGGAAGGCAATGTGGCGTATGTGGTGGAGGGGGAGTGGTGGAGGGGGAGGGGTGGCGGGGGGGGGGGAGGGGCAGAGCCTACCTCGGGTGTCATCCTGGCAATGGTGGGCATGTCGTATCCAGCCTTAGAGAAGTTGTTGGTGTATTCCAGCATGCGCTGCCTTCGCAGCCATTCGTATATCCTGTCAGCATCCTGCAAAAAATAAGAGGAAATACTCTAAAAGTCTGCCTTTTAAGCAAGTAGGACCATCTCAAATTTATGCAACTATCAATGGGCCTCATGACACCCCCAACCCCCCCCCCCTCACATTTCATCATCTATATAGATATAAGACACAAACGGTTTGAAAATCGACAGAAACTGGGATCAAACAATAAATAAAACAAAAACAAAATCTACACAGTGTAAGGGCACTCCCGCAAATTTTACCAACATCAATTGCTTCCAAAAGAGGGCGCGCTACATCAATACTGGTCACCACCGTATTACGCGGATTACGATCCATGGATCTGCCCAAACGAAGTCGGCTTCAGCTGAACAAAAATAAAGCACTCTTTGAGGAGACGATAATCAAGAAAAACACATTGTACTGAAAGGAACTTGCGTACAATAATTGTTTGAGATGGGACACAAAATGAATATTGAAAACAAGGATGCATTTTTAATTTTATTACACCAGTACCCGGACGTAATGAAATTCCGACTAGTATGATAAAAACCAAGCTAGTATAAGCTTTTTAATTTCATAACCTAATAATTCGGTTAATTAGACTACTAATTGTTGAATAAATAATTTGCTTCATAAATGCCGGTTGGTGTGTCACAATCCAAGGGCGATTTTTTTTGTCTCTCAAACTACATCCGCAAACATGGTTGTTTAGCGCCCTCTACAATACATTTATGATACGTACGCAGGTATATAATTATTTTTCCCCATAAATTTAATTGAGTCGTGCGATAGCTCAGTCGATACAGGTCGCGATGGTTGCGGGTTCCAAACACCGATTGGAACTAGAATCATTTTTCTTTTCTATCCTGAGGCTTCGGAGGATTTTATTTATTTTAGTCAAAATTTCTTTACGTCCAAATTCATTTTTTCTAATTTTATATTTTCTTCTCATGTTTTTTTAGAAAAGTATAATCCAAAACACCACATGTACAACCATATGCAGATGTCGTTTGAGAGAAAAAAAATAATCGCATCCGCGGGGGGGGGGGGGGGGAAGAAAAAAACGAGCCGGAAGCCGGCAGCTATAGGCCTTCACAGTCACATGGGTAGCCAGATTTCACGAACATTAAAAAAAAAGTGAAAATGTCTCTTTTAACAGGATGTCCTAGGCTTGAAATGTTACGCACATGCTCGCGGCACATGGTAGATGAATCATCTGTAATGGAATTAAAGGCGGCAAACCAAAATGTTCCAGTAAGTCACTGCATCCGGAAACGCAAGGAGATTTTAACTCTTGAATGATTGAGCTGAAAGCCACTCCACGCTCTCGGCTGCCTATAATCCGCGGTTTCGATTTGTCAAGAGGACCAACGGATATTTTCGAGTAGCAGTGAAACCTTTTAGTGAAACCTAAAAGTCAGACCACACTGTTGTGTATTTTGGGCGTGCTGTGTGAAGCGCATTATTCTCTGTTGAGTTGAAACCTGGAGGAAGAAAGAGATCGCCTTGATGGCACACACACCGGGCTTCTTATGAGGGTGCAGAACATCCCATGGCGTGAGCACAGGACTAAAGAACAGATTTACGGAGACATTCCACCTATCTCTGCTATTGTTGCTCAACGACGAGTTCGCTTTGCTGGCCACTGCTACCGTGCTGTAAACCAGGTCATATCTGACGTATATGTTGGCGACTTCCATGCCCTAATAGAGGACGAAGACCCTTCAACTACATTGATGTGATTGGCAGAGACACCCAATGCGAAATTCAAGATCTTCCGCACATAATGAGGGATAAAGACACCTGGCGTGGCGCTGTGAACGAGATCTCGGTTGCGACTGCTAGACGATGACAAAGAAAGTGTGAAAGTTGGACTGCTTTAAAAAAAAAAATACTGCGCATGTCGCCAATTCAATGAGCACACATTATCTGACTAAGGTCCGCATGTACCGGATTTCAACAAGTCCAACATTCATGTATTGGCCTATTGCTGTAATTTTCATCATCGCTTCACATAATGTGCGTCTGCCTTCTGTTATACGAGCGAACGAGGCGTATGTGGTGTCATCGACCGTCGTTGCCATGATAACGAATCTCGGATGCGGTGATGCGTGACTTGTTTTCACAAACGTCACTATTCGTCGTAGGCGTGCGTGCGCGCACACACACATCATCGCACGTACACATTTTCGTCAAGCATTGACACCTGCGAGAGGAACGTGTTTTCGCAATTCGTTGTTTGTAGAGAGTGTAACGCATGTCGTCACTTGACAGACCATTAGCCTATATACTCGATTTCGCCCTGTCTGTTAGTCCGTCTTTTCAGGGGTTGCTTTGAAGGGTTGGTTAAAGTCGCCAGCTTGCAACTATCTACGATTCGTCTGTAAGAACTTGAAGGTGTACCCCTCATTGAAGGGATACATACGCATCATGGCGAATGGCATGGTGCAGCTAGTTCTCAGCCTTGTTGCTGGTATGACTTTCGGTCTGGCAGTGGAAAAGAGCCGAGGTGAGTGTATATTTTCTTCCTGGTATAACAACATTATTGATTCCAGATGTGTTTTCATTTTACAGAATGATCTTGGTTGTTTAAATTGGACATTTTTGATCCATGATTCCAACAGGTAGTATTTTGTAGATTCTGCTTGGGTTGGGGACTGTAAGAGTCCATTTCATATTGCGGTTTGTGATGAGCTTAATTTAATCACGCAGTCAATCTATGTGACTGTGCACACGTTTAATTGGAATATCCTTATATCCCTCCTGCTTGAAAACACTTGTCACGGTACTTCGTATATATGTGTGTAGAGGTTTGTCAAGGATGTCTATCAATGTTGCGCCTATACCGGCCCCATCACCTCCCCTAGCGGCCCTGATGTGTTCCACGCGAAGGTTTTGTCAACAATATTGAAGTAGAATCAACAGTCGTCTTCTGTATATGTTTGCCTATGCTTACTTGATCCGTTTGTGTGTCTTTTATAGCTTTATGTTATACCGTATTTTGTATGTATATTGAATCTCTATAATATTCTTGCAATTTTATGGGTGCATTTTTCTTCGTCAGGTTTCAAGATATACACACCTTTTTGTGTAAAAAGATGGGGGAGGGGGAACGGGCAATCCCCCCCCCCCCCAAATATTGTGTATTTTCAGGAAAGAAATTGAAACGTTTATCCTGGTTTATAACTTATCCAGTTAAGTGTGCAGGACCCGTGGTTACACACACCTTTTAGTTTTAAAATATTTACACTATATTTATAAAATCCCCTCCCTTTTTTGAAAAAAAAAACCCTCGAGCCCTCTTGATCCGCCCTTGTCCTTTGATTCCATTTTGTATTTCCATGACAGCCTAGCATAAATTCGGTTATTATAAAGTTAAAATAACACGAAATAAAAATGTGAGGGTATATATTTTCCCAACTGATTTTCGCCTAGTATAAGTCATCGGAAATCCAATTTTATAAAAGTGTGGCTGCTTTTGGTCACCTTATACATCCAATCAGCTAAAATAAATCGGAGTTAAAAAAAATATAATCGAGTTATCATTTTAAGTGACAACCCATCTCTTGCGGTTGAAGATGCAAGTTTTGCAAAGTCATGCTGATCCACGGCGTATCATTCATGCAGCTGATTGAAATTACAATACATGCAGCGATAATAGATTGCTCAAACGTCGCACAATGATATAGGTGAGGTTGAATAACCTTTGTTCAACCTTTTATTGCAACCAAGGTTATTCTGCGGCAATTGAAAGGCAAACAAATCTTTTGAATTTTTTTCGCCAGTATTCAAAAGTAAAGAGCAATTCCATCTCATAGGAAGGCCAGCTGTAAAATAGACAAGCGCTAAGCAATATGTGAATGTATTGCAAACAGGGGGTGTGTATGCCCCGAGTTGCACCTGTTGACAGAGCACAATGGTTAAGTTAAAGGCACGTACGATCATTTGCTGTTTTTTTGTATGTTGTTCATTTCCGATAATAACGCCACTCAAAAACCGACCAAAGAAGAACGTTCAAAACCTAACCTGTTCAAGTTTCAGCTCAGTGGATATCACACTTTCCGAGACTAAATTGAAACAATACAAAAAAACATGCACAACCTTGTTGATCACGATTTCGCCCATAGCGCTCTTTATTAATTCCCAAACTCCATTATTGACTGGGAGTGTTGGACATCACAGTCTACAATTCTTGATTTCTTCTAAATGACAGCAAGTGGAAACATTTCACGGCGTTTACACTGTGAAAAAACTCCAGTTGAAGTTTAAGTCAGTCAAACTTGAAACCAGCCATTGCAGCTGACCCATGTATACCTGACTCAAGACGGACTTAAGTAGATATATATCCATGCACAACGCCCGTTGCCAAAGCAGCCAGCCCTTAATTCCATTCATATAGTGAGTACAAAGTCTGGCACCATCCCATTCAACAATCCACAACTTATGAAATACATTCCGGGAACTAAAAATGGCCAACTTGTGCATAAGGCCCATAGGCGTATTAATATGTGGCACTTGACGCGCTTCTGTGAAGATGTTCATAATAGTCTCGCTTCCATTTTTTTTTAAATGTGGCTAAAACAGAGTATGTTTTATAATCATTATTCACCAGAGCAGACTGGTGAACAATAGCCTCGACTTGGTTCGAGATGGCGTTTGTGATTTTCCACCATTTCTGTTCTTCTTGGACAGTGTTCGAGCCTGCCACGATCCGAGATCAGTTCGTCTACTCCCGGTTCATCATGCTCAAGGTCTTCCTCTCCGCCCTGACCACAAGCATCATCTGCTTCTGCCTGCTGGCACTCATCCCGCCGACCCGGAAGCACTTCCTTCAGATCCGTCAGGGTTACCTGGCCTGTCTGACCCGCAAGGGGGCGCTCGTGGCGGTCATTGGAGGGATGACCCTGGGCGCAGGCATGGCGCTCTCTGCTTCGGTAAGTGTGCTTGGATGGGCAACTTGCCCTTGCAAAAGATTATAAACAAGTCATTTTGTTTTGAAGGCGTTTCGAAGTAAACCTTTTTTCATCCGGTGATTTTCTCTTTTGGAAGTGTTAGTTTTTAAAATTTTAAGAATACATTAAAAAAATAAAATTAAAAAAATAAAGGTCTTTTAAGTTATGTTTATTTATTTTTTATATTTTTTTTAAAAAGTATTATTGGGATTTTTGAAAAAATTTTTTTAAAGGAATTTAGAACTACGCCTTATGAAGACAACATATTCTAAATATTATCCGATTGAACATTTCAGTATTAAAAAAGACAAGTTCTTTTAATTAATTGCAGTGTTCTTGTTATCCCGACAGTGTCCTGGCATCGTTCTGGCTCAAATCGGAACTCTGGTGCCAAGCTCAGGTGAGTTCTTAATCATAGCTTCGTACATTTTATATTATGACACACACGGCAAAATATGATCACTTACTAATAGCGTAAATTCAGAAAAAAACTAACGAAGACCTTAAAATTGCTTCAATTTAAACAAAGACAAAAACTTCTACTTTTTTTTCTTTTTCTTTAGCCACAGGCGTGTTAAATGTTAAACTGATTAATTTACATTGGCCAAGATATCAGTTCCGGTTTTAGTATACATTTTTCGTTTGTTCTTAGGCTAAACATTTTCTTTTAACGCAATTCGAAAAAAAAGTCGGTCGGATCCGGTATCTTTTTGACGAGAATCAACACCCATTTTCATTGATGATCGATTATTATTTGCTTTTCTTATATTATATTTCGTTGGCTTGGACTTTCCCTGTTCACAGTTTACACTCTGCTGGGCTGTTTCGCCGGAGTGGTGATCTATGCACTGACAGAGTCTTCAGTGATTAACTTGTTCGCCTCGACGCCCCGTAGGCCTCAAACGTGAGTAGAAGGGCCACGCCACGCGTGGCACAAGCCGCCAGGGGTGCAGACCTGCAAATAGGCCCAAAATTGCCTACGCGAGCCATATCACGATTTGTATGCTCTCAAAGTCTTTGCTATTAGAACATTTTGTGGACCATGAACTTGAATGTTTTTTTTAAATATGGGTGGAAGCTGTGCACAGGAGTGCGAGCTCGTATTTCTGTGAATTTCGGGGGAAAAATGGGCCCTAAGGCCAAAAAAAAAAGTCTCCGGTTTCTGGTATGCGCGCGCGTCGCCGTAGCCATGCACGTCGGCAAAATGAAAAAGGTTTTTTTTCAATGAAAGATGATGTCTCAAAACCGCCAAACTCACTGGTTTGACTGGAATCCTGCTGCTGCACAATTTTAACGTGTTTTTAGATTGGGTTATGGTCGAGAATAAGCTTTATGTGGCCTCTCTGGACTCCCATATATTTGCACTAAGTTTAGTCGGGCACCATTTGCAGTCATCAGCCGACATTTGAAGCAAAAAAATTAGGTAAAAAAAAAGAGCCACGTCGCCGCACCACTTTTTGGGCAAGATCCATACCAGAAACCGGAGACTTCTTTTTTTGGCCTAAAATTGCTCTGTTTTGCAATGGAGCGCAGGCATCATTTTTCAAAATGGTGATGAGCCACAGGACTACTTTTAGGGGTGATCATCCTTGGATGAATTTTTCTCCAACAAGTCCTGGAATTACCACCCGAAAATTGAACAGAAAATGAAAGAAGATGAAATAAGCTTCAATTTGATGGGTGTCTCAAACACATTGGAGAGTTGTGAGTATTTTATACATGTGTAATTTTTGGAAGTGCGCGTAATTATCACTGAGATCTACAGGAGTCGATTTGCAGGCCTGTACCCTCGGAGCAAGTTGGAGCCGACCAAATTGCACAGCCGGCTGAGTGAGCTATCAGAGCCGATCACCCTTCCAACCACACCCTTTTGGGGGGTGGGGCGGGGTTGTGGTGTTGGGGGGCGGGTGGTTGGAGGTCAGCAGTAGAAGTCCCCCAGCACAATATATTATACAACTGGTATTTTAAAAGTGCATATTTCCCAAAACCATTATAACACCAGTATTAACATTAATGCGTAATGACCGAGATTCTATATAAACACTAGCGTGGAGGGGGGGGGGTCCCGTTCAGCTGCTTAATGTTTTTATACTATATAGTAAAACGGGGCCGATAATAATAATAATTTGACTCAAAGTTCCTAAGTGTATTCTCAAATTGCCTTAGAATGGGGGGGGGGGGGGGGGGCATGCTCCCAGACTCTCTATGCAGGCGTACGCCTTCACTCCGAATACCCCCCCCCCGCGCCTCAATGCATTTCCAGAAAGCTAGATCCACCTATACACACATGCCCTATTTCGAATCTGTGCAATTATGCTTCGTGAAATACGTGAAACCTCATCTTTGAATCAACGAATATTGCCAATGTAACTGTTTTGGGGTATTTTTGGGTAAAAACTCCATTTTTGCTATAAGATTAAGTTTACGGTTGCACTTTGTAACGAATCTTCTTGTTGAGTCTGTGAGGTTCTAAAAAGAACCGGGGAAACTCAACGTTTCGGACAGTATGCTCCGCCCGTCGATAGGAGACTTAATCTTATTGGTGTGGCCTTACCATGCAAACCTTCAAATCTTACCGGTACATTTTTTGCTGTTTATTATTTGTCTGTCCTCGTCACTTCTCCTGAATCTGTAGAGTGGACCGGTACCTAGGGATCCCGTACCCTCTGCTAGGCGTCACTACGGCTGTACTGACGTCATCTGTTGTCTTCATCTTCGAATCCTTGTTTCCATGGCAAACTGAATATAAGGTAAAACAAAAAATACTTTTAAAAACCTCAATGTTTTGGTACACTTATTTGTGCAGTTTCGAGTCTGGCAGCGAAAAAACGGTCTTTGGACTTTAACTTCGACAATTCAAGTCAATGTTGAGACCAAAATATTTTGACCGAAAGCATGGGCCTACACTCCAAGTACAATTAATGTGAACCCGGTTTTGTTAATTAAGCTATCATGGTTGAATACGTTTCTTTGTACAGAGTGGACTCAAGTTCGGATTAGGAATCGGACTCAAATTTACAGGACTCGGAATCGGACTCGGAAATGGTGGACTCAACTTAGAGTGAACTTTTAGGATGGAGTTTCGGTACCGACTAATTTCTGTCGATTGAAACATCATGCATGAGAATGTGTTGCCATGCATCATGACTACTTTTGTTTACAATGAACTTTTGTTTTTGTGTTTAGGGTTGGAATGTGGGATCAGGGGATTCGTTCCTATCGCAACGGTCGTGGCCGCCATACATGTCAGGTAGAGTACAAGTTTGTTCTGAGTACCTGAATTCGTGCACAGTTAAAAGTAACCCAATGTATGTTTGTATGCTTTCAACTGTTTAAAGAAGGCTGGCCGAAATCTGGAAGATATCCATAAAGAAATAACCCCAGAAAGCTATTTTCTTTATTCTTTAAAATACGCACTGTCCGTGCCTTTCAATGAATTTATTTTCTCCTCGCGATATTTTATCATGTATATTTTTATTTTAACAACCCCCCCCCCCCCCCACTGTTTTTGTCTATTTTTGTTCGTTGTCTGCAACTTTGTGATAAACGGGCTTTTATTTTAGGTTGCAATCTGC
This sequence comes from Patiria miniata, assembly GCF_015706575.1. Lineage (NCBI taxonomy): Eukaryota > Metazoa > Echinodermata > Asteroidea > Valvatida > Asterinidae > Patiria > Patiria miniata. The sequence continues at coordinate 5,830,246 of NW_024037067.1, forward strand.
GCACAAACAGATCCGCCCTGTGAGTAGACTGGTTCGCTGTCCCTAAATTCTCGATTCTGAGAGAGGCCGGGAACCAGTCCACCCATCGACGATTGAATTATCGTCGGGCCACACATTATTAAAAAAAAAAAGTCAAGCAGCTATTCCATAACCAAACGAGGGCCGATTTAATTTGTTCGATGTCTCACTCAAAGGAGAAAAACTTTTGTATTGCCTGAAAAAAATAACATTTACTTTGGGGGGGGGGGGGTTGAAAACGTTAACAGCACAGACAGTACATCTTTAAATGATTTGGTTTCAAATCGTCAGTTATCGGTTTCAATATATCGTAGGGAATGCCAGGTAGCAAACACGCCCCCAAAAGAGAAGTATTTTTTTGAGCCGAAAATTCCGGCCGCCTTAAATGTAACTTCTTTTCTTTTATTATATTAAAAATACATGTACTATTGTTTGCATATAATGTATTTCCAGGCATTTTGATCGGTCTGCTGCAAGTCCCTGTGATATTCACGGTGGGGGACACTGTGGGGGGAAGTCAGAGTTTCTGCACCCTATTGTCACAGTTTTTAGTCACCAAGAATATGGAGCAGAGGATACCGTATTTGGCGCAGTACAAACGGGGTATCGACAACTGGTGGCAGGTACGGTGGTTTTTCTTCAACTCAGTTGGTATTAAGTAAGAACGAAAATAATAAAACGTATTGAACTACTAAAGGGAATTCCAAAATAATAATTTTCTAATTGATTTCCAAATATCTTCGGAAAGGTCAAGAATAAATACCCTTGCGATGAAGCTACGGACAGAGATATTATTATTATACATGAAGCCAAGTGACGGACTTTTTTCTTTCAAATTTCGATATAAACCAATTGATGACTTTCTTTTTTTGTTACATTATTTGCTTTAGGTGTTGTTTGTACTAGGGGCAGTTGGCGGAGCGTACATATCAGCAATGTCTTCCAGTTCCTTGGGCGTGGCTGGCGGGGTACCGCCCACTGCCGCCTTTGTGGGTGGGGCCTTGATGCTGTACGGAGCCCGAATGGCAGGCGGATGTACTAGGTAAATATGGAACACAATATGAAGCAATTCCTATGTCTAATGTAACACCTTGTCTTACGAATTGGTCTGATAGGACTATTCCAATTTTTCTACTTTAAATTCATCTCCATCTTTTGTGATATACCCCGATATCCTTTGGGAAATTGTGAAGAATTCACCTTTATAAATTCGTCTCTTTGACAGCGGACACGGCCTGTCTGGCTTCGGCCTCATGATGGCGCTCTCCACAGTCACCGTTCCAGCCATGTTTGCTGGTGGCACGGCGATGGGCTTTTTGGTCCGTTACCTTGGAAACGTATCATAAGTTTGCACAGGGGAGTGGATATAGCCAAATGTATATGGAGTTTAACAATCGTTTTCCCCAAAATAACTATGATTATTGCTCGAATTATATTCAGTTAATTTTTAACTCAAATTTTATTAGCTAAATTTTTTATAATATTTTTTTTGGGAAAACGATGTTATTAACTATTGTTATTGTTTTTTAACTACACAGTTCGTTTCTGTTATACATAATTCACCAACATTATAGATTTAGCTAACTGCAACTATTATGATACATTTACATGGAGTAAATGCATCTCTGAATATCGCAGTCGTATTTAGACCAGATGAACAAAATAACTTGTTGTTGTTAAAATAGACTAAGTTACTTTAGTATCCCGTGGTGTAGGCCTATACATTCATTGACCAGCATAGCTTTTTGTATACCTGTCGTTAATTTATAGTTGTACAATTCCTTCAACTGGAGAAAGAACAGCAGCTGATAGGAAACCTTAACTTGAAAGTTATAGTTCATCAAACGTCGAAACAACACTGACTGTAAACTCAGTGATGTTGGTCTCTTTGCTGATGAGGTTTTAACATTTTCCTTTTTCCTCCGAATAAACTTAATCGAGATTAGAACATTTTTTCAACCCTTGAGTACTATAACGAACCTATGTTTGTTTACGGAATTTCTTTGTTCAGGACGAACTGTTGTGTATGCAGTTTACACATTAGTGGCCATTCCTTGGCGGTTTTGGAATTCAACAACCATTTCGTTAATTTCAGATGATATTCCGAACAATTTGTGACATTACTAATTCCATTGCCTTGTTGCCTTGTGGAAGCCTGAGCGAATACACAATGTTTAATTTGATGATGTTTAAGGTATAGTTCAGAAGAACCAACAACAAGGAAGTCGGCGTGGGCGATATGTGAGGATAGAGAATAACAAGTCACACGTGAACTTTCCGAGACGGAAGACCATTCACGAAGTAACTATGTGTATCCTAGGCAGGTAAATATGTAAATTCTAAAGTGCCGATTTACCAGAAATTCGACTTTTAGCCAGTGAATGGTCTTCTAATGATACTTGACCCTCTAAACATGGGTTAGACGCCTTCCTTGTGTAGTTATGTGCTATATTGGCCGAGATTTGCCAAAAACATGATTTTTCGGTAATGGCGGCACTAATTTGCATAAAAATAATACGTGGGAAATTTTTTGAATTTTTTAACATAGCAAATCGTTTTCTACGCATTTTTCTGATCTAGAGACGTTGATTAGAAGTTGATTTCCGAGGGTGCACGATACCCCCTTCTTCCCACTCAACTATTGTTAGTGTTGGGCTATGTAAAAAAAAATATTGTTATGGACTTCACATCGTGTTGGAAGGGATACATAGGCTAAGTATCCCTTAACGCATTTGTAAATTGATGTACATCAATTGTTTCTTTCTTTACCATAAGCGGACAATTTTCGGTTTCATATTTGTGCAATATATTTGCACTGTATATTTTTTTGCATTGATAAGTCATTGAGACTCTATTTTCATTGAAATCCCACTCTGATATCCCATTTCGAAATGTTTTTGCAGAAATTGCAAACAATTTGGAACAGACTCATATTTATAGATTCCTACGTATTGACATTTCTGTAAGATTTCGATTGTTATATAAAGCAAAACGCGTTAATAGGGATCGATTTCCGTTGGCATCTCACGTTAGATGTCGAGTGGATAAGGCACCGCCACCTAGGGTGAAGGTAGCTTCTTTGAGTGGAGTTTTGTTTCTTTAGAATAACGAAGGGGTCGTGAGCAATATATTGAGATGCAATTCGTACGTATACGTCACTCATTTTCAAGGCTAGCTGCGACAGGCTCTTTGCTTGAATACAGTTGTTTATATCATTGGACTCACTCCATCTCGCCTCCACACTAATTTGTTTAAAACTGATTAGTTCGTGGTTTATATTATACCGAGTTACAAGCCCCATTGAAAACAACCTGTAGTTTCATATCTGCACAGAGAGCTTAATGAAGATTTGATTGTCCATGCTTTACCTCATCAGGAGGTGGCACTTTCACGCAGGGCAATGTTTCTAAACAAGAAATAACGAGTTAGACCTTTTTTTCTGGCACGAGGTTAAAGAATATTAGATTCAGCGCCGTATAATTTTGGTTAACTTTTGTTGCGTCCTATCGCTCGTTAACACTGTAATTGATTGATTTGATGTCGCATAGGTTGGACAGGTGCATCTGTACCTTCTTTCTCCGAAGGCCTACACCATCCCTCATGATTGCCCTCCACTTAACAGATCGGGGGGGGGGGGGGTGGCGGACAGATACATAACGTCCGATACTTTAGATTAAACAAAATTTTGATTTTGAACAACCCTGATTGAAAGGTAAAGCTTCTATTAAAAAAACGAAATAAAATGAGGGAGGTTTTGTTTTCAAAATGGCGATGAAATTCATTACTTCTTTTAGGGGTGGTAAAATGATGTTAAGTCATAAAAATATCACGAGCTAACCCCCAAAACAGTTTTAGCGAGGTGGGCCCCTCAACAGTAAATGGAGGGAGCCTACGTCCAGCATTGATTTGTTAACAAAGCCACACAAAAGCGAGCGAAGACATACGAGCCAGACAATGGTGAGTCACACAGACCCGATCAAGACCCCCCCCCCAAAAAAAAGGCAGACATGGAGATTTCGAAAATATGAGTAAAGAATTCTAACTAACTTGAAACACCTGTTGTGATGACTTCCATTTTGCTGTCTTGGGCACGTCGTCCATTGCCAAATCGATTTTGTGGACTTTTTCATTAGTGGGAGGGGGAGGACTGGAAGGGGGAGAGGGAGGGGGAAAATCAGTGTACGTATAAGGAAAGAATAAGTATCTTTTTTCTGTTGTAGCAGATTCTACCATTGACAATTAGGGGGAAGCGGGGAACAGTAAAATGCAATAAGGTAAGTTGTTGCGGTAGCACCATGTGGCAAAATCTCTTTTGTGAGTATGTGTGGTTCTGAAAAGAATCGGAGGATACTCAACAAGGGCACTCAAATAACATGCAGCAACCGTATAGCTATGCCAACATAGTTCTCCAGGCTTTCTGTTCCAGTGCAAAAACATGTACCTCACTGTTTGTACGTGACTATCATTCTGACCTCACTATAGTCTTCAGTTCTGAGGAAGATCGAATTTTGTTCTGACCTCATAAAAAAAAGATCACAGCTTATTACTTTTTGGAAATCATTTTGAAATTTGGGAGGTATATGGTTGTGCTGTACGTGCAATCAAGTTGAACGTGCATTTTAGGGAAGGGACACTGGATGGGATTTCGAAACACGATATTGTTGGTCGTTCTCAGGCTCCAGAAATCCTATCAGATTTTCAATCAAAATTCAGTGCCATTTTTCTGTTGTTTGGGTCAGAAGCTTTTAAATCGTCTTCAGGGAAAGAGAAGTGTGTGTGTCTCAAACCTGAGCTAGTGTCTCTGTACGTGTGACAACACACGTGCATCTATGTGAACGTGTCTGCAATATCTATGGGCCTACGGCGAGTTCGGCCGACTTCTCTGTTGGGATATAATGTTAAGTGCTATAACCTGGTACGGACACTCGATGCGCCATGTTAGAAACGCTGGTTTAATGTGTGAGGGGGAATGGAAAACACGCAGCGCGAACCTAGGAAATCAAGTAAGATTGGGTCTTCTGGCGTGTGCAGCAGATCACCAAAACGGACTGAGGAAGTCTGTTGAAATGTTATACAGTGCCTACGGGAACAGACTATTTTGACGAGACGGGATATGCCACATTGAAGACGAGGAGAAATGAGAGTGCGATGTTACATTGATATCGCATGGGATCGATACCGATTAATGTGACAAATACGATTGCAGATATCACATTAATTTTACTACAATATGTCCGCAGTGCAAACTCAAAACGCCATAAAACAGACAGGTATACGACGAGGCAACTTCGACGGATCGGACCACGACAACGAGAGGCAACGACCACAACAACGATGACTTCCACCTTCTCTAAAACCAGAGCTGTACCCTTGCAAAATCCTCACAAAAGTTCCACCTCTGACCCAATTTTAGACTGTTTCCCGCCCCCTAAAAATATGAGGACGGGTAGCTAGCTCCCGTTTAAAGTCATTGGTTGGATGACCTCTGCGCGCGCAGCACAATTGTTTATTTTTGAATCACTATTCAGCTTGTGCATGGACCATACTTGTGTTCTTATTCCTCCATGCTTGAACACATGGTCATCACAAAACAAACTCTTGTCGTACCACGAAAAGTACGCAAAATTGCCAGTGTCTCCATGAAGGCAACTTCCAAGCATTTCAAATCCATAGGTTTTAAATACTGAACAGTAATGCCCATGTCTTTGATATTTGCCAGAGACACTTTCGAAGTTGGAAAAATCGAAGCTCATGACTTCCGAAATTGTGCATTCGTGGCCTATTGTCATGTTGCAATATGTTGCAATATGTTGCAATAGGCTGGTTGCACGCAAACATTACCCTTGTGATTTTGAATGCATATCAGGAGGCAGGATTCAGACCTATCCACGTCATGCATATAATTTGCATACATTAGGAGGAAAGCCTCCTAATGTATTCAGGATTCACTGCTAGTTACCTGTCCCCATATCTTGAAGCTCGGAGGACAATGGGGACAGGGAACCAGATTAACCCAATTTGAAACTTTAACTCTGTCCTAACCTTACTTAAACTCGACTCCACGTAATAAAAGCACATGATATTCATTTATCGAAAAAGTTACACAGCTTACTTGTTTAAAGATCGTACGGTACCAGACATCCCGTGAAAATATTCCGTCTGGCTTGTGTCGTTTAGATCATAGAAGAAATCAAGAAATGTATGATTTCAAACAATCCGTCAATTGACTGATTTTTTTTGGAATAAAGAGTTATATAGACGAAATCGTGTTTCGTGATCAAAAAATTGTGCACGGTTTGTAACTGTTTTCTCGTGAAAGTGATATCGACTGAGCTGAAGCTTTCACAGGTTTGTTTTGAGCATTCTTCATTGGATTTTGACTGGTGTTATTATTGGAAACGAACAAAATGCATGAAAAGCAAATGATCCCATCTGCCAGTATAGAGTTGAACAATAAAATCGACTTCAGCGGGGTTCGATCCTGCGATCTCCCGAATACCGTGCCATCTGAGCTATCCAACCCTCATAGAAACAGGGTTGGGTACCCCAGTTATTGCAGTATGTCGGAGATATCGCTGGTTCGAAATCCCGTTCCAGGCGATTAATTCGCTCACTTTGTGAAACTGATGATCATCAAATTAGAAAAACAATCCTAATTTCAAATAAAAAAAATCATTTTAAATTCTTTTTGGCGAATTGGCTAATCGTACAACGGTTCAAGCTTGTGAATATATATATAAAAAAAAATGTGTATAAACATGAAGGTTAATCAATTTTATACAAGAGTAGCCTTTATTTTTTTAAAAATATATTATTCAAGTGAATCTGTCATCTTTTCCCGAAAGATTACTTTCAAAGGAAAGTGAGATTCCAATCTGAAGTATGGCAACTATACCTCAAATTATTGATCTTGACATTTACGGGGTATAACAAAATATTCAGCCAGTTCTATATTATCGGTTAGACTCGCAGGGTATTAAGCCTATACCATAGCAAACGGAGACGGGTGGATATTTCTGACCACGTTATCTGACCAAGAAATCGTCAAAGAAAAACAGATGAACAAAGCCAGGATGAATTAATTCAGTCGACGACTCCAAACGTGCGTGAAAATGCGTCAAGAATTGGCCGGATTACAGGGCAGGTGGATCTCACACATGGGTGGATGGAGCGCGTGTGGAAGGGGGGGGGGGGCTGGGGCTGCTTGCACAGTGTGGCCGGAGATGGGACTGACGTAAATAAGACCAAAAAGATTACGAAAAGATAGTATCTATAGGCCTTAGGAAAGTCTTCAATAACAAACTGGTTCAGTGGTAAATAATTGTTTATTTAAAAGAACGATATATTGAAATTATACTGTACGGGGTGGGTCCGGAAAAAACACACACCAAAATGGCAGGTCAATTTTTCTTTAGAGAAGTTCTGCATGTAGCACTTTCAAAATCTGAGATATCAAAACCCAATCAATACGCTTTCTTTCAGTATAACACTCATTTAAGTCTGATGTTGAGAAGTTACGGAATTTGAAAGTTCTGCCAAGGATCACAAAAAGGTAAGTGTTCTTTCAGTTTCAGCAAAACAAAAACAATTCGCGTACATCCCTATGTGAATTGTTTTCGTTTTGCTGAAAGAACAGGTGCCTTTTCTGTGATCAGTGGACAGAGCATTAATTTAAAACGGTGTTTATGTTTAAAATTCCGTAACTTGAAAAGTACATGAGTGATGTGAATGATTCTTGAACTAGAAAGAAAGCTTATTAATTGGGATTTCATATCCAAAATCGATAGTGCTACATGCAGAACTTGATTAAAAAAAGGTCCTGCCAGTTATGTTTCCAGTGTTTTACTCATAACACCCTGTATTGGCTGTTTATAACATCCAATTTCTTTCATATTTTGATGGGAATGAATATTCCTATCGCGACAATCAATATTTACCCATGTTTCCTTTCAACTCATAAACATTTCTATCGTTTGACAGAAAATGAGTGACTTGTCCATTTCTTTGCTTCAATTTTTTTTTAAAGTTTTATTGTAGGTAATTTAGGGAAATATTTCAGTTGTCACAAGAGCTCGTATCGAATCTGTCGTTGATAAAACGTTCATATCATCGCTGATAAAATAAAAAGTCGCTGCTAATCGAGCCATAGGCTTGATTTACATACCAACATATCATATATACTTTTGTCCCAAAAACAAAATTTACTATAATAGGCCTACACCAATCAAACCTGTCGTTTGAATTCAGACCATTTGTTTTTTTTAGTGCGACAGTGATATTTGACAAGGCGTTAATTCAGTACTGCGATGTGACATACTTTTCCAAGCTTTTTGTAGCAACATCGAAAAGTTCACGGGCAACATGCGTGCACAACATGTTTTGATGCGCGTCTCTGCGTGCTTTTCTCCTTGATTGTCTTGACATATCACGCTGCGTGGATAACAAAATTGCCCTTCCCTTCGCAGGAGCTAAGCATGTCTTACCCGCCGATGCACTCTCCCGGCCCGCGGCCCCTGGCTATGGTAAATTAAAGATCACCTTCTCCGGCATGCTTTCTAGTACATGTAAACAACATTGAAAGAGCCTAAGATGGCGGCGCCCATTATTCATAATAAATTACATCGCGGACGGTTGCCTCTTCCTTCAAATACACACAAGAATGAAGTTCCTTCATTTTTTTTCAAAACTGCTCGAGGTACCAATTTGCAGGAATTTCACGTCGGGATTGAGGTATGTGCCGAGTTTCTGAAAAGGATCTGCACTCCTGTATAGCACTCATTTATTTTGATCTGGCGGCAGATTTCACACGTGCTCCCAGGCACCTGTGCATCACTCCCGTGTCTGCGAAAAGGTTGCGATTGCCCTTCAGGCAGGGCAGGTGAGATAGTGTAAACAGGAAGCACCTCAGACGATCCCAAAGAAATGGCAATGGAAGTATAAATTACTTACTACAGTATGACTTTGAGATTGAGACTATTTTTCAGTGTCGTATTTACTTGTGCCCCTCTCCTTCGGAACAGTGAAAAAAAGTAATTTGCACAGCTGACTTTTTTTAATGCATTTTTCACCTGAACAAGTCTAAAAGCCACTCCAGTTAAACCATGGGGCGGGCTACAAGAGAAATTAAAAGAAGAGTCTATATGTA